>NC_064830.1:47826418-48129448 GCF_024166365.1 Elephas maximus indicus
GAGGGTCAGGAAGGAGAATCTGTACCTAACTCCTTGAACACCAAGGGAGACATGGCTGCCAGGGTCACTGTGAGTTATGGATTCAGGTTCTCATTAGGGTCTTAGAGTAGTTTCAGCTTTGTCTCTTCATACCTCCATTTCCCTAACTATAGTATAATGTTTATTAATTACCACCAAACATGGTAACATTTTTGCATATGGTTAAATATTGGTGGATTAACTTCCTTTCAGGCTTATTCAGTAATAACATTATCCCAGTGCCATGGAGTCAATTTCATATATACTTATAATCAGCTACTCACATAGCATTGTCATAGTCTCATAACTTTAAAAATTAGATTCTCAACTTATGAGAATCCCTCAAAGCACATATATCACACATTTCTTTGTTAGAATTGTTTTTAATTTTTTAACAAATACCAATAAATGCTTGTTGAACATACCAAAGAGTTTACCAATAAGAAAATATGTTTTTGTTGAGGGGCTGTTACTTTTAAAAGTAAAACTGATAATAATTAAGTTCTAGAAATAGTTTGCCTTGTTCTGTAAAAATTTTGAGGTCGCATATAACATAAATAACATAATAAAATTATATTACTATATAAGTAGAATAAAAAACTGTCAGGAAAAAAAGAACATCACCAATAGATTATAAACTTAGCATAATTTCTATAATTAGCTTTCAAATTTGGTTTTGACTTTCCTAGTAGCCAAAGAAAAATGGTATACAGAATCTCTTATATAATTCTTAGTACTTGGGAAGAGGAAGTATATCAGCTACCCAGAGGAAACACAGCTTTTTCCTAGCACTAAATTCTAAAAGTAATTTCCCACTGAGTTGCTGTCACAACATTTTAATAACAAGTTCAGTAACATTTTATATGAATGCATCTTGTAGCTTCATTGAGTTAGTTGTTTTTATGTAGAAATGAGTAAGAGTATGATAAATAATTGTATTTTTTATTTTCACAGGAATCTTGGGAAACCAAAATGAGGCACAATCAGATGTGTTGTGAGACACCACCTACTGTCACTGTTCATGTAAAATCAGGGTCGAATAGATCACATCAGCCTAAAAAAACCATTAATCTGAAGCGTCCTATTTTTAAAGATAGTTGGCAAGCATCTGAAAAAAATGCACAAAGTAACAGCAAATCTAAACGCCCCAAAGGACCTTGTCTAGTTATACAGCGTCAGGAAATGACAGCTTTCTTTAAATTATTTGGTAGGTTTAAAATATTGCAAAACTGGTAATTGTAAAGTACTTATTTAGAATGTAAATATCTATTTTTATCATTTTCAAGTAATTAAAGAGAATGCTGTTATTTTCTATGTCACATTTCCCATCTTTGACCATATTTGTTTTTGCTTTATCTTTTTTTTTTTTTTTTTATGTTGGGTTTTAATTTGCTTGCTCTTGGATTAAAAATTCAGACTTATCTAGCTTCTAAGACTACTTAGGTCCAGATGTCAAATGTAAGTTTTGGGCAGCTCAGGTTCATAGCATGACTTTTGCTTGACCTAAAGTAATACTACTGCATGAAGTCTTAGGTGAGCAGACCGGCTCAGTTTGCCGGGCCCTGAGGGGTTTCCTGAGATTGTCAGTATTAAATAGGGCCAATGGGAGAAGTTTCAGTATTGCACCTTGGAAATATTGCTTAAAAATTAACTGTCCTTTGTCATTATGCTCATATAATGAAAATTAGTTTGAATTTGTTCAGAGCATGAGACAACGCTACTTTTCTGATAAATCTCTTTAAAAAAAAAAGAAAAAACTTTTTTTTTTTTTTTTTACTTTACAAATAGCCAAAATGAAACTTGTTATAAGTACTCCTACTGGCCAAGAAAGAGAAGGGGTTTTGTTTTTTGTTGTTGCTGTTTAGGTAGGGTAGCAAGTAGACAGTGACAGTGATAGAATTGATTAGAAAAAGGGGTAGGATTTATGGATTTTGGTAAATATCTGTGGGAATGGAACAAATCTGGTCAGGTAGAAAGCAAAGTCTTGTAGATCCTTGTAACAGGCTTCCTTGTTTGTAGAGGACGGCCAGGTGCTGCATATAAAAGAAGTGAGCTGGGGACAAGAGTCTTTGGACTCCTGAGAGAACATAAATCTTTTTTTTTTTTTAAAGCGGGGGGGCACAAACTTGTTAAGATTTAAAGAAAAGCAAAATGAGAAGATGAGATTAGAAGAAAAAAAAACTGTATAGGGAATGTAAATAGAAAAACATCAGGATCTAGAATGCTGTTAATACAAGTTTCTCTGTCATTATTATGGGTAGAACAAAATTACTACCCAAAAACTTTTTTAGTACCCATAAGTGATCATGAGAAATAAGAGAAAATACCTGGCTGTGCCATTTTAGGTCACTTAAAAAATGGAAATGTAATTAATGTCACAGAAATTGATTATTCTCAGAAAATAACTATTCTTGGAGATTTCTGAGGTGTAAAATGAATATAAAGAAGTTATGCTTTGTTGCTTAACTTAAAATGCAGGGAGTAGAAGAGATGGGGAAAAAGCAGATTTTCCCAGGTTATAGTCTAACAACTACCAATATATTTTAGCCCTTGAAAATTGCAATAAATGTTTTGACCTACTTTTTGGATATTATTCTTTTTCTAACAGTATTTTTCTTTGTAGATCTTTTTGTCAGATACTCAGTTTTCAAATGTTAATTATAAGTTGTTAATGAATTGTGAACCTTTTTACGTAAATATTCTCATGTAAATTCAAATAATAGATAAGTGGAACAGAGGTAAGTAGGAGGAGAGAAGAAGAATCCAAAACTAAAAATACCCTGGAGCCTAAAAGGAGAAAGGAGTAGAAAAAGTAAAACATATTTAGAAAACAGAGTACTCATTAAGTCATGATCTCGCAGAGACTGAGTTAGCTTATATCAGAGTGCATTTCCACCTGTTAAAGACTGATTTTGTAAAGGAATAACGAGGTAGTTTAGAACTACCCAAGACGCGTTTCTCAAAGTGCTAATGGACATTAAATAAATCAAACAATTCTAACACCCCTCCAATCTGAGGTATACGCTAAGGCAAATCAGATGAGAAGACAGAGAATGAGGTGGTAGCTTTTTGTCTGTCCGGTGCTTGTAATGGTAGTAAATACACCAAAGAGCTGGAAACTGCACCTAAGATAACACTGGTACGTGCATTTGCCTTTGATCTCTAAGCATCATTTATAATCTTATGTAGAAATTAATTTTTCAGAAAGAAACATTCTGCCTTTAAAAGACAAGTCATAGCTGTCTTTTGTTGTAGATGATGATTTAATTCAAGATTTCTTATGGATGGACTGCTGCTGTAAAATTGCAGACAAGGTAAATTTGGTAACAAAAGCATTAACCAGCATTGTGTTCCTGAGCCCTCAGAACGTTAATGAGACCTTTTAAGAATTTTGTCTTATTAAAGTTAGGAAAGAATGAACCTGCATTGTTCCTTCAAACTAGAATCCTTACACATTAACTTTTTAAATTAGTATGCACCATAGATCCATTCTATACTCAGGGAATTGTAGAACATTGTTGACAGATTTAAATGGCCTTTAGTTCATATTTGTTTAATTGGAAGCAAGAAGCAATATAGACTTAATATATTTTTTGTTAGAATTGTTATCTTTCATCAGGCTGTGGAAAAAGAATATTCTGAGATTTACCCCACTAAACCTGTTACACATATTAATGTTTAATATTTTGTAAGTAATTTACATAAAGCAAATTCCAATAATCTTGTAAGGTAAAATTTGTTCAACACGTTCTTTATTTAGAAATCAGTGTTTCATAAAAGAAGATCATGCCACTAGCTTAATATACTAGGAACAGTGATGTTTCTATACCCTTAAGAATTAGCTAAATGGTCAAGATTTCAGCTTTGTAAATGTCATTTTAGACATATTAGAAAATTCAGCATGACTTCACATCATACAGTACTGTGACAACCTACAGAAAAGGGAATGAACAGAGACTAGCTTGTGATCAAATACCAATTTAGTATTGATGTGAACATTTTTATTTCAAGCTTAAGAAGACAAAGGTAAAATTGGAGATTTTTTATTTTGGAAAATTTCATACATTTACAACTTGAAGTAGAGAGAGTAGAACAAAGAACCTCCATGTGCCTATCATCCAGCTACAGCGATCATCAACTCTTGGCCATTCTGTTTCTTCTAAACTCTCCTCTCTAAACTGGATTATTTTGAAGCAAATCCCAGACATTCTAACATTTTACCAATAAATATTTCCTGGTGTATCTTTCAAAGATTAGGGCTCTTCCCAAGAGACAGAAAGGGCCACATAAACCAGTGACTACATCATCCTGAGACCAGAAGAACTAGATGGTGCCTGGCCACAACCGATGACTGCCCTGACAGGGAACACAACAGAGAACCCCTGAGGGAGCAGGAGGGCAGTGGGATGCAGACCCCAAATTCTCATAAAAAGACTAGACTTAATGGTCTGACTGAGACTAGAAAGACCGCGGTGGTCATGACCCCCAGACCTTCCATTGGCCCAGGACAGGAACCATTCCCGAAACCAACTCTTCAGACGTGGATTGGACTGCACAATGGGTTGGAGAGGGATGCTGGTGAGGAGTGAGCTTCTTGGATCAGGTGGACATTTGAGGCTATGTTGGCATCTCCTCTGGGGGGGAGATGAGAGGGTAGAGGGGTTTAGAAGCTGGCGAAATGGACACGAAAAGAGAGAGTGGAGGGAGGGAGCGGGCTGTCTCATTAGGGGGAGAGCAATTGGGAGTATGTAGCAAGGTGTATATAAGTTTTTGTGTGAGAGACTTGATTTGTAAATTTCCACTTAAAGCACAATAAAAATTAAAAAAAAGAAAAAAGGGCTCTTTTTAAACAATCATGATGTCACTAATCTTTTTTTTATATTGTACTTTAGACGAAGGTTTACTGAAACAAACTTGTTTCTCATTAAACAGTACACATATTGTTTTACGACATTGGTTAACAACGCCATGACATGTCAACGCTCCCCCATCTCAACCTTGGGTTCCCTGTTACCACCTTTCCAGTTCCCTCCTACCTTCTAGTCCTTGCCCCTGGGCCGGTATCCCCCTTTAGTCTCATTTTGCTCTATGGATCTATCCAATCTTTGGCTGAAGGGTGAACCTCAGGAGTGACTTCATTACTGAGCTGAAAGGGTTTCCAGGGGCCATACTCCCAGGGTTTCTCTAGTCTCTGTCAGGGCAGCAAGTCTGGACTTTCTTTTTGAGTCAGAATTCTGTTCTACATTTTTCTCCAGCTCTGTCTGGGACTGTCCATTGTGATCCCTGTCAGAGCAGTTAGTGGTGGTAGCCAGGCACCATCTAGTTGTATTGGACTCAGTCTGGTGGAGGCCGTGTCACTAATACTTTTGAAAATGATCACTAATGCCTTAATATTATCAAATACCCAGTTCATGTGAAGTTAGTTTTTTTTTTTTTTAATGTTTTGAGTTGAGTACATTACAGTCATTGGACAGCAGGGGGCAGTGTTTGAAAAGTAACCAGGAGTACTATATCTTTTAACACTGTTTCAAGAGTCCTCTGCTGAAACAGTGGTTAAGTGTTTGGATGCTAACCGAAATGTCAGCAATTCCAATTAACAGCTGCTCCATGGAAACCCTAGGGGGCAGTTCTACTCTGTCCTGTAGGGTCACTATGAGTCAGAATCCACTCAGCGGCAACGGGTTTGGTTTTGGCTTGCTACTGAAAGTTACCTGGAAAACTTGGAATCATCTTTGTGGCCAAGCTTGTGAAGATGAGATGAATAGGCATTTTAGGTAGGGAATCTAATACATCAAATTACAACTTGTTTGTAATTTGAATAGTCAGAACTTGACATAATGTCCTAATAGCAGACTAGACATCTTTATAATAATGCATTTAAATGACTTTTCCCCATGAAAACAGCAAAGTTATTCTAATTTCTGATTAGGCGGTCATTTTAAAAAGTGAGTATGAATGTGTGCAACGAACTCAAAAGGTTTAAGAAAGAAATATGTATATATATGTACATATATATACATACATCATAGATACCAAGCAAACATGGCAAAATATTGACTCTAGGTAATGGATATATGGTTATTCATTTCAGTATTCCAACTTCTCTATAGGTTTGAAATTTAAGTTAGGGAAAAATTGAGTTTTTAGTTAAAAAATATTGGCAATATAAAATTTAGAAGTTCATCTAGTTATAATTTTAATTATGATAGATGGTCAAGAACTATTTCTCATTGTTCATATAGATTACAGAAAACAAAAAAAAAGTGCTCAAATAAATAGATAATTCTATAATAAGGATAAATAAATAATGTTCTATTGTTTTCACTTATTCATCAAAAATTTTAAAAGTTAACTATTTTAATGCAGTTTTACTTATTAAAACAAACCATTGATATTAATCTTTAACTTTTTTCCTATAGTATCTTCTGGCTATGACCTTTGTTTATTTCAAGAGGGCTAAATTTACTATAAATGAGCACACCAGGATAAATTTCTTTATTGCTCTGTAAGTATGCTTTCTACTAAGTGATTTTTGTGGTAGTTACTTATAATGTATGTAACCTTTTTTAAAACAGGCTTTTTAAAGTCTTATATAATCTTTGAATAGGTCTTCCTGTATAAAAGCATTACATTTTTACCTTCCTAGGGTATTTTCTATGTTCTTTTCACTGACCTCATCATGCTGTTACAGTTCCATATTGCACTTGAGTTTGTATTGTGTCTGTTATCCTTTTTCAGAGTTTTCCCATATAAATTATCTCAGATTTGTCTCTTTTGGACTTAGATATTATTTTAAAGCTAGAGTATTCTCTGAGATTTCCAGTTAATATATAGTAAAATCATCATCATCATTGTCGTTTTACATTGAACAGCTTGTGGAAACACTCTTTGTGGAATTATGTGTATAACATAAGGAGTTATTTATATCTGATACCATTAATATTCACTATCTTACTGAACACAATGGACTGTGACAAAGGAATAGTTTGTTTCCCAATTCTTCTGTTGATTTTATGTTAGATACTTCATACTAGCTTTGTGATCTGTTAAATGGTTTTAATGACATGGTTTTCTAATCAATAGGTCAGAATGCTGCTAGAATCAATGTAATTTAAGAATATATTTCCATACCTACCCTATACCTGAATATAATGATACAGTTGTAATGTTTGATTATGATTTTAAGTACTTTACTAGGGAACCACATATAAAAATATTTACGTTGAATACTACAGTAGCTGTCAGTCCTGAAGAATAATTTTTTACTCAAGTGTGTTTAATTCAGAATCAAAGAGTTATTAAGTAGGGCTAGAAGAAACTGATCTCTCCATGTATTCAGGGGACACATTTTCTAGTGAATTAGGGAAAAATGAACTTGATAACAGTCAGCATGTGTAAAATTTTGTGATTGCAAAATTGGGGAGACATGTAATGGAACAAGTAAATCTGTACAACCAGAATGCTCCTTAGAAGCAAGGATAGCAAGACTACATCTCACATACTTTGGACATGTTATCAGGAGGGATCAGTCCCTGGGGAAGGACATCATGCTTGGTAAAGTAGAGAGTCAGCGAAAAAGAGGAAGACCCTTGACAAGATGGATTGACACAGCGGCTGCAACAATGAATTCAAACAGCAACAATTGAGAGGATGGTGCAGGACTGGGCAGTGTTTCGTTCTGTTGTACACAGGGTCAGTATGAGTCAGAACTGACTCGACAGCACCTAACAACAACAGCATAATGGTATTCGCTAATACTTATGTGTAAGGGTTATGTGCGAGGCACCACAAAAATGTTTTAAATACATTAACTCATTTAATCTTCTCTACAATATACCTTTTTTTTTTTTCCTTAACCCCCATTTTACAGATAAGGAAACTGAGACTTAGGAAGATAAGTACTTTCTAAGATCACAAAAGTTAGTAAGCAGCAAAGCTGGGGCATAAATTCAGGCATGATGCCAAAGTCTTAGCCATTGACCACTAAGCTATATTGCTACTTACATGTCTGAAGCTTTGCATTTTATCTGTATGTCTATGCAATATCTGGAGCCTTGGTGGTCCAGTGGTTAAGAGCTCGGCTGCTAACCAAAAGGTTGGTAGTTCAAATCCACCAGCTGCTCCTTGGGCACCCTATGTGGCAGTTCTTCTCTGTCCTATAGGGTTGCTATGAGTTGGAATCAACTTGATGTCAAGGTTAGGTTAGATTAAGCAATATCTATTTTGTAGTTTTTTTTCTCACCTGAGAATTAAAAACAAACCCAAAGAAGCTTTAGTTTAATATGACTGATATTGGATTTGTCTCCTTTGCTTTGTAGTTATTACTAGTAAAGCACTATGTCAGCTTACACTGCAGTCATCTATAAGGTTGCTGTTGTAATTATCTACTGCTGCTATAGCAGAAATACTACATGTGGGTGGCTTTAACCAAGAGAAATTTATCGTTTCACAGTTTAGGGGGCTAGAATTCTGAATTCAGGGCACCAGCTACAGGGAAAGGCTTTCTTTCTCTGTTGGCTCTGGAGGAAGGTCCTTGTCATTAATCTTTCCCTGATCTAGGAGCTTCCTAGCCCACGGATCCCGGGTCCAAAGGTTCTACTGGCACTACTTCGTTGGTGGTGTGAGGTCCACTTGTCTCTCTGCTCACTTCTCTCTTTTGTATCTCAAAAGAGATTGACTCAGGACACAGCATCACTGACATACCTGCCTCTGATCCTGCCTCATTAACATCGTAGAGGTAGGATTTACCACACAGAGGAAAATCTCATCAGATAACAAAATGGTGGAAAATCACACAGCACAGGGAATCACGGCATAGCCAAATTGACACACATTTTTGAGGTATGCAAGTCAATCCATAACAGTTGCATTGCATTTTAGATTTTTATAAGCTCCATATTCAAAATAACATGAAGTATAATTTCCATTTTATGTCTAATAATACCTTCTATATAGCTTTACTCAATAGTTCTTTTCTCATTAAATATTTTTCTCAGCTACAGTTCTAAAGCTCAAGTTCTTTTCCTTGCTATGTATTCTTATAACATTTCTATATATTCTTATATAGAGTTCTTATAACACTGAACTTTTATTACTTTTCTTCCATATTCTATCTCACAGGTATTTGTTTCATACTTAACTTGACTATAGGCTCCTTAAGGTCAAGAAATGTATATTTTATTATTTTTCATATCCTTTAATGGCTAATATATAGGAGGTTCTTAATCCTTTTTAAATAAATATCACTATTATACAAAAGAAATGGACTCTGCTCCAAGGAAATCTGACTAGTTCAAACTAGAGGACAACCTGCGTGTATACAATACAAATATTGTATTGCATGGTAGATGCAGCTCATTTTCAGTGCAGAATAATATATTCTATTGTTACTTATATATTTGGATTTTTCCTACTATCCTGTCAAGTACTTTCTATTTGTCCCATTTTTTTTTCTATTTCTTTTTTCCCCTCCATTTTATCTTCTTTTTGATCGAGGTTTTTATATTTTTCTTTTTGCGACCTTTTTTTCCTTTACATGTTTGGAAATGATGCAGCCTGCATATATTCTTTTAGCAGTTACCATCCTTATTTTTATTTTAAGAATCTTGCATACCTTAATGCTGATCACCCCCTTCCCAATTTATAATCTCCTATCTTGCAATTTTATGGTTTTACCTGATGCCCCTCATTAGTCATTATTGTTTTATACATTTAATATTTGTTTAAATTTACCCATATGTTTATATCTTTGCTTAACATTCCTTCTTGCATATGCAACCTTCCGCTTAGGATTATTTTCCTTTCTTTCGGGCTGCCCCCCCCCTTTTTTTTTAATAGGCTATTTATTAGATCGGAGCCCGGATGGCACAGTGGCAAAGAGCTCGGCTGCTAATCAAAAGGTCTGTAGTTCGAATTTACCAGCCACTCCTTGGAAACCCTATGGGGCAGTTCTACTCTGTTGTATAGGGTCACTATGAGTTGGAATTGACTCGACAGCAACAGGTTTGGTTTGGTTTTGGTGTTTATTAGAACACTTTTAGGTTTATAGAAGAATTGAGCTGGAAGTGCAGAGTTCCCATATACTCATTACCCCCCTGAAAATTGTATCTCTTTTATTAACATCTTGCATTCATGTGGTATGTGTTTGTTACAATTGATGAACCAATATTGATACATTATTAAAGATAGGGTTCACTGTTTGTGTTATACAGTCCTGTGGGTTTTGACAAATGCATGGTGTCATGTGTCCGCCCTTACAGTATGATACAAAATAGTTTCACTGTCCTAAAAATGTCCTGTGCTCCACCTATTCATCTCTCCTTCCTACCCTCTGAACCCCTGACAACCATTGATTTTTTTTTACTGTTTCTATAGCTTTTCTAGCTGCTTTTAAGACCTCTTTTTCTTTGATGTTTGGCAGTTCCACTATGTGTTACTGAAGCATTGGTTTCTTTTTTATCACCTGCTTGGGATTTCAAGGGCTTCTCGAATTTGAATGTTGGTGTCTTTCAATCATTCTTGGAAAAATGTTAGCCACTATCTATCAAATATTCCTCTTGTCCATTTTCTCTGTTATTCCCTTTTGAAATTCCATTTAAACACATAATACCTCACTCTGTCTTCCGTATCTTTTAACCTATCTTTGACATTTTCTATCTTTGTTTCTCTGGGCTGCATTTTGGATAATTTTTTTAGATCTGTCTTCCAGTTCATTAATTAGATTGTCATGAAAGTCTAATATGGAAATTAATTTCTATAGTATCTTTCCCTTACAGAAGTTGCATTTGTTTATTTTTCAAATGTACTTATCCCCTAGTCATATTCTCAATGTACTCTCTTAATTTTTTTATACATATTAGACATAGTTAATTTTTTATTCAGTGTATATTAATTCCAGTATCTTCAGACTTCAGGGTCTGTTTCTGCTCATAGTACCTTGTTTTCATATGTGACTTTGTAATTTTTTATTGTAAATTACTCATTTTTCTGGGAAAGTCATCTATGAGGCTTCTCTGAAGCCTAGGTTGAAGCAGAGTTCCTCCAGAGAGGATATGTATTTGTGCCCACCAGTTGTCCAGAGCTGGTGCTTCCTACTTGGGATCATGTTAAACACAATTCTTTCTTCGAGGTTTTCTGAACTATGCAGGGAACCAGGATTCAGTATGAATGGAAAACTAATGAAAGTGCCATTTTTTTGATGATGTATTCTCAGGAGACACTTTTTTTCCTCCTCCATCTAGTGCCAGGGTTGATTCAAACATGTTTCCTTACTATTCTTTTATGCACAGCAGGGTTTACCATTCACTTTTACACTGTGGGCATAGCCTTTTGGAGTTCCAGCTTTAGACAGGAAGTCTCCTTTTTATTCCCTGTCTTAGGTGGTTCATGAAGTTTGCTCCTTGGACTTTATTCAGTTGTCTAAGCAGAAGCTCTTGTTTCAGCATTCAGCAGAAAATTCATCATGAAAGCCAGTTTTGACACTCACTTACCTTCCTGGATTCCTCAGATGCCTTAAGTTTTTTTTTCTGTGGTTTCCATTCCTGTCAACTCAATGACATTTAATTTAAAAAAAAATTTTTTTTTTCATCCCTTTAGTTGTTTTCATCAGGTGATCATCCAGCATATCTAGTCTGCCATATTGTCAGAAATAGAAGTATTTTGCATCTTTTTATTGTGGCAAATTGCAGGATATACATAGTAGACTGAATAATATAATAAGCCCTTACGTCCTTCTGTTACCAGCTCATGATCAATCTTGTTTCACTAATACCCCACCCACTTCTCTCCAGCCATTATTTCTAAACATATCCCACACTTATAATTTCATCCATATATTTCAGTACGCATATTTAAAAAATGAGGAATTTTTTTTCTTTAAAACATAACCATAATTTCATTATCCATTAATTCCTTAGTACCATTAAATATCTAGTCAGTGTTTAGATTGCACCTCTCTACTCCCCTCTCTTGATGTGTTTAAATCCCCATCCCAGAAAGGCCCATACATTGTGACTGATAGGTCCTTAAGTCTCTTTTAATAGATAGGTCTCCCTTCCTTTTTTTCCTTGCAGTTTATTTTTTTGGGGGGAGGGGAGGAAGCAGGTCATTTGTCCTGTGGAATTTCTCACAGTCACAGATGTTGCTGAGTATCCCCCATGATATTGTTTAATATGTTCCTCTGTCCCCTGTATTTTCCGTGTAAAGGTAAATAAGGCTCTATCAGATTCAAGTTCTTTCTCTTTTTCCTCTCCTTCACCCCCAAAAATACTTTATAGGTTTTTTTTTTTTTGTACTTTTATCAGGTGGCACATATTGTCTAGTTCTCTTTTGATGGTCATCACCTGGATCGATTATTTCAGAAGGGGCTGAAAAATGGTGATATTCTAACTCTGCCATTTCTTCTTCATTTATTAGCTTCATTTACTATTATTAGCATATTTCAAAAAAGAGAAACTTCCCCTCCTCAATTATTTGGTTACTCAAAGATACCAGTTCATGTATGGAAAGCAGAAAAAATAACTAGATTATTTTCCTTTCTTTACAAATTTTAAAAATGATGAGTCGGCTCCCTAACATTCCCCCAAAGTGACTTTTTTTAGAATTATTAACTCGTAAATTTAAATATGTGTGATATATTTCAATTCATTGCAGTTATTATTCATGCTCAAATTTTCTCATTTTGGCCTGGGAGAGCCAATTCAAGTTAACTCCTGAGTCTTTTTGACATGATCTCACTGGCTTATGAAAAAAAAAAAAAAATGGGCAAAGATAGGTATATGGTATATCTAATGTATTACAGAAAGATGGGAATTAATCTGATATCCACCAGTAGGAGCCTAGTTAAATGAATACAGTTAATTCCAGGTCATAAACTCCCTTAATTTCTGGTATGAGAAGATATTCCAGGCTCATCTTATATATATCCTGTCCCCGACCTGGAATTAACTGTATTCATTTAACTAGGCTCCTACTGGTGGATGTCAGATTAATTCCCATCTTTTTGTAATACATTAGATACCATATACCTATCTTTGCCCACATGTAAAAGTGTATCTAGGTGTCTACTCATCTGGAGCAAAAGCGAATGAAGGAAACTAAAGACTCAAATAAGAAACTAGTCCATGGTACTAATAACCCACACAAACCATGGCCTCTTCTAACATGAGACCAGAAGAACTAGATAGCCCCAGCTACTACTACCAATCTTTCTGACCAGGGACACAGTAGAAGATCCTGGATAGAATGGGAGAAAAATATAAAACAAAACTCAAATTCCTAAAAAAAAAAAAAAAAGGCCAGGCCTACTGGGCATTTAGAGACTAGAGGAACCCCTGAGACTATTGCCCTAAGGTACCCTTTGAATTTGGCCCTGGAGCCACTCCTGGCAGTCACCTTTCAGCCAAATAATAGATTGGCTTATAAAATCAGCAATATGACCCTTGAGTAATATGCTCCCTTAAACACTCAACTATATGAGACCAATGGTCAACATTTACCCAGAAGCAAAGATGAGAAGGCAAGGAGCAGAAGAAGAGCTGTATCAGTGGAATCAGAACAAACAAATACTGAGAATGTTGATACATTGCAAGAATTGTAACAGATGTCAAGGAACAATTTGTATAAAAATTGTTAAATGGGAACCTAATTTGTTGTGTAAACTCTCACCTAAAACACAATAAAATATTTTTTTAAAAGTGCAGCTGTAAGATAAATTTCCATAATTAGAATTGTTTAATCAAAGAGTTGTGTATGTTTAATTAATAAATGTCCAGATCTCCTTCAAAGAGGCAACATTCTCATCAACAATTTATGAGAGGGTCTTTTTCTCCACGCTGTTACAACCACTATATACTATCAGATTTTTCTCTACCAATCTCCTGGTTAAAAAAAAAATCTCATTTTTTCGTAATATTCCCTTGTTATCCTTTTAATAGCTGTATTGAAAACATCTCTCATTTGTGATATTAGTAATTTGTGTCATCTCTTTTTTTTTCTCTTCATCAGTATTGCTAGAGGTTTGTCAATTTTACTGATCTTCTCAAAGAGGCAACTTTTGGTTTCATTGACTTTTCTCTGTTTCATTGGCTTATGCTTTGATCTTTATTATTTACTTTCTTTTGCTTGCTTTGAATTTGATTTGTTCTTTTTCTAGTTTCTTAAAGTGGCAGTTGATGTCATTGGTTTGAAATTTTTCTTTTATAATATAGGTGTTCAGTGCTGTAAGTTTCCCACTGAGTAGTGCTTTAGTGGTATTTCACACATTCTGATATGCTGTTTTTATTTTTATTTAGTACAAAAATAATTTTTAATTTCCTTTTTGAGTTCTTCTTTGACCCATGAGTTCTTTAAAAATATGTTATTCAGTTTACAGGTTATTGATGATTTTCCAGAGATCTTTTTGTTATTAATATCTAATTGCATTGTGGTCAAAGAACATACTTTGTATGAATTGAATCCTTGTAAATTTATTGATACTTGTTTTATGGCCCAGATTATGGTCTGTCTCAGTAAATGTTCTGCCTGTACGTGAGAGGAATATGTATTCTGCTGTTTTGGGGTGGAGCATTTTATAAATTTCAGTTAGGTCAAGCTGGTTAATAGTGTTGTTCAAATCTATTGTATCTCTGATTTTCTGTCTACCTGTACTATCAATTAAGAGAGGTATTGAAATTTCTGACTACAGTTGTGAATTTGTCTGTCTCTTTGCAGTTCTATCTGGTTTTACTTCATATATTTTGTAGCTCTGTTTTTAGGGGCTTACATATTTAAGATTATTATCCTCTTAATTAATTGACCCCTTTGTTAATATGAATTGATATCCTTTATCCCTGGTAATATTCTTAGCTTTGAAATCTACTTTATCTGATACTAACATAGCCTCTCTAGCTTTTTTTTGACTAGTGTTAGAATATTAGTTTTCTATCCTTTTACTTTTAATCTATATGTGTCTTTAAAGTATATATCTTATAAGCAGCATATAGTTGGGTCTTGCTTTTTTATCCAGTCTGACACACTCTGCCTTTTAATTGGAGTGTTTAGGCCATTTATATTTGATGTGATTATTGATATGGTTAGGTTTAAAGATATCATCTTTCTGTTTGTTTATCCTTTTACTTTTAATCTATATGTGTCTTTAAAGTATATATCTTATAAGCAGCATATAGTTGGGTCTTGCTTTTTTATCCAGTCTGACACACTCTGCCTTTTAATTGGAGTGTTTAGGCCATTTATATTTGATGTGATTATTGATATGGTTAGGTTTAAAGATATCATCTTTCTGTTTGTTTTCTATTTGTCCCATCTGTTCTTTGTTTCCTTTTTTCTGACTTTTGGATTATTTATTATGACTCCATTTTATTAAATACACACTCCTCTCAATTCCTTTGTTGACTTATTAGCCATAACTCTGTTTTGTTATGTTCGTGACTGCTGCAGGACTTGTAGTATACATCTTTAACTTATCTCAGCCTACCTTCAAATGTTGTTATACCACTTCACATGTATTAAGAACCTTACAGTAAATACTTCTGTTTCTCTCCTCTAAGCCTCTATGCTATTGCTTAAACAGTTATCTTTTTAAGAGATTTTTTAAAAAATCTTATGTGTTTACCCATATATTTACCATCTCTGGTGCTTTTTATTTGTATGGATAAATCCATATTTTCATTTGGTATAATTTTAATTCTGCCTGAGGACTTCCTTTAACATTTCTCGTAGTGTGGATCTGCTGGTGATTATTTCAGCTTTTGTATATCTGAAAACATCTTTATTTTGCCTTCATTCTTAAAAGTTTTATTTATTTATATTATTGTTGAGAATATATACACAGCAAAACATAAACCAGTTCAACAGTTCCTACATGTACAATTCAGTGACATTGATTATATTTTTCAAGTTGTGCAACCATCCTCACCTTCCTTTTCTGAATTGTTCCTCTCCCATTAACATAAACTCACTGCCCCCTAAGGTTCCTACCTAATCTTTTGAGTTGCTGTTGTCACTTTGATCCCATATAGATAGTTCTTAAGAGAGCGTAATACTGAACGCAGACTTTTTTACTAGTTAAGCTAAACTATTTTTTGGTTTTAAGAAGACTTCAAAGGATATTTTTGGTCCAAAGTTTAAAGATTATCTTAGGGCAGTAGTTTCAGGGATTCATTCTGCCTCCATGACTCCAGAAAGTCTGGAGTCCATGAGAATTTGAAATTCCGGTCTATATTTTCCCCTATTTGATCAGGACTCTTCTATAGAATGTTTGATCAAAATGTTCAGTAATGGTAGCCGAGTAGCATCCAGTTTTTCTGGTGTCATGGCAAAAGAGGCAGTTGGTCATGGAGGCAATTAGCCACACATTCCATTTTCTCCTCCTCCTATTATTTTGTCTTCATTTTTGGAAGATGTTTTTGCTGGGGAGAGAATTCTAGGCTGACAGGTTTGTTGCTTTCTTTCAGTACTTTAAATATGGTACTACACTGGCTTGCATTATTGCTGATGAGAAGTCTCCTTCATCTTTGTTTCTGTGTTATCTAACATGTCTTTTTTTCTCTGACTGCTTTTAAGATTTTCTCTTTATTACTGGTTTTTAGCAATTTGATTATGACGTGCATTGATTTATTTTTCATGTTTCTTGTGCTTTGGGGTTCATCGGGCTTCTTTGATCCATGTTGTTGTTAGGTGCCATCGAGTCGGTTCCAACTCATAGTGACCCTGTAGAACAGAGTAGAACTACCCCATAGAGTTTCCAGGGAACAACTGATGGATATGAACTGCTGACCATTAGGTTAGCAGCCAAGCTCTTAACTTCTGCACCGCTGGGTCTTCTGTTGGATCCGTAGGTTTATAGTTTTTATCAAATTTGGAAAAATATTCAGCCATTATTTCCTGGAATATTTTTTCTGTTCACCTCCCCCCCCCGGGGACCCCAATTTCACCTAAATTAGCCTGCTTGAAGTTGTCCCACAGCTCACTGATGCTCTCTTCAGTACTTTTGTTTCTTATTCTCTGTGTGTTTCATTTTAGATAGTTTCCTTTGCTACAGATAATTTCAAAAATGGGAACTGCCAGAAATTCAGGCTGGATTCAGAAGAGGACGTGGAAAGAGGGATATCATTGCTGATGTCAGATGGATCTTGGCTGAAAGCAGAGAATACCAGAAAGATATTTACCTGTGTTTTATTGACTATGCAAAGACATTTGACTGTATGGATCTGTCTTAGTCATCTAGTGCTGCTGCAACAGAAATGCCACAGGTGGATGGCTTTAACAAAGAGAAATTTATTCTCTCATTGTCTAATAGGCTACAAGTCCAAATTCAGGGCATCAGCTTCAGGGGAAAGCTTTCTGTCTCTGTGAGCTCTGGAGGATGGTCCTTGTCATCAGTTTTCTCTTGGTCTGGGAGCATCTCAGCGCAGGAATCTCAGGTCCAAAGGACGCACTCTGCTTCCGGTGCTGCTTTCTTGGTGGTATGAGGTTCCCATGTCTCTCTGCTCACCTCTTTCTTTTATATCTCAAAAGAGATTGGCTTAAGACACTACCTAATCTTGTAGACTGCATCAGTATAACTGCTGCTAATCAATTGTATTACATCATAGTGATAGGATTTACAAGACAAAGGGAAATCACATCAGATGATAAAATGGTAGACAATCATACAAAGGAATCATGACCTAGCCAAGTTGACAGATATTTTGGGGGGACACAATTCAATCCATGACAGGATCTTAACAAATTATGGATAACATTACAAATAATGGGAATTCCAGAACACTTAATTGTGCTCATGTGGAACCTGTACATAGACCAAAAGGCAGCCATTTGAACAGAATAAGGGGATACTGCATGGTTTAAAATCAGGAAAGGCATATGTCTGGGTTTTATCCTTTCATCATAGTTATTCAGTCTGTATGCTGAGCAAATAATCTGAGAAGCTGGACTATGCAAAGAAGAATGCAGCATCAGGATTGGAGGAAGTCTCATTAACAGCCTGCAATATGCAGATGACACAACCTTGTCTGCTGAAAGTGAAGAGGACTTGAAGCATTCACTGATGACGATCAAAGAATGCAGCCTTCAGTATGGATTACACCTCAACATGAAGAAAAAACAAATTCTCACAACTGGACCAATAAGCAACATCATGATAAAAGGAAAAAATATTGAAGTTGTCAAGAATTTCATTTTACTTGGATCCACAATCAATGCCCATAGAGGCAGCAGCCAAGAAATCAAACGACATAATGTGTTGGGTAAATATGCTGCAAAAGACCTCTTTTTGTAAGTGTTAAGGCAAACATGGCACCTTGAGGGCTAAGGCGTGCCTGACTCAAGCCATGGTATTTTCAGTTGCCTCATATGCTTGTGAAAGCTAGACAATGAATACGGAAGACAGAAGAATTGATGCCTTTGAATTATGGTATTTGTGAAGAAAACTGAATATACTATGGACTTCCAGAAGAACAAACAAGCCTGTCTTGGAGAAAGTACAGCCAAAATGCGCCTTAGAAGTGAGGATGGGAAGACTTCATCTCATGTACTTTAGACATGTTATCAGGAGGGACCAGTCCCTGGAGAAGCACATCATACTTGGTAAGGTAGAGTGTCTATGAAAAGAGGAAGACCTTCAACGAGGTGGATTGACACAGTGGCTACAACAATGGGCTCAAACATAGTATCTTAGTTATCTAGTGCTGCTACAATAGAAGTACTACAAGTGGATGGCTGTAACAAAGAGAAAATTATTCTCTAACAGTTTAAGAGGCTAGAAGTTTGAATTTAGGGCGCCAGCTCCAGGGAAAGGCTTTCTCTGTTGGCTCTGGAGGAAGGTCCATGTCATCAATTTTCCCTTGGGTCTAGGAGTTTCTCAGCTCAGGGACCCCAGGTCCAAAGAATATGCTCCTCTTTCAGCTCTCCTTTCTTGGTGGTAGGAGGTCCCTCTCTGGTTGCTTCTCTTTTTTATATCTCAAAGGAGATTGACTCAAGATACAACCTAATCTGTAGATTGTGTCCTCCCTCATTAACATAATGAACAGCCCAGTTCCAAACAGGATCATAACTACAGGCATAGAAGCTAGGATTTACAACACATAGGATAATTTCATCAGATCACAAAATAGAGGACAGCCACACAATACTGGGAATCATGGCTTAGCCAAGGACAGCACCTAACAACAACTATTGCTATGTTTTCAAATTCACAAAATTTTTCTTCTGCAGGACAACACACAGTACGGGGTAAAAAAAAAAAAATCCATTGCCATAGAGTCGATTTCAACTAATAGCGACCCTACAGGACAGAGTAGAATGGCCCCATAGAGTTTCCAAGGAGCACCTGGTGGATTCGAACTGCCAACCTTTTCGTTAGCAACCATAGTTCTTAACTACCATGACACCAGGGTTTCCAAATACAGGGTAAGTCAGCACAATTAGACTTAACCAAAAGCTAAGAAGTTTCCTGAATACAACCAAACACTTAGATGGACAGAGTAGTAGGGGTAAGGATCTGGGGACCATGGTTTCCAGGGACATCCAGGTCAATTGGCATAACAAAGTTTATTAAGAAAATGTTCTGTGTGCCATTTTGGTGAGTGGCATCTGGGGTCTTAAAAGCTAGCGAGCAGCCATCTGAGATGCACCAATTGGTCTCAACCCAACTGGAGCAAAGGAGAGTGAAGAATACCAAAGACAAAAGGAAAATATTAGCTCAAAAGACTAAAAGAGCCACATAAACCAGAGACTCCATCAGCCTGAGACCAGAAGAACTAGATGGTACCCAGCTACCACCAATGACTGCCCTGACAGGGAACACAACAGAGAGCCCCTGACGGAGGAGAAGGAAAGTGGGGTGCAGAACTCAAATTCTATTGAAAAGACCAGACTTAATGGTCTGACTGAGACTGGAGAGACCCTTGAAGACACGGCCCCTGGACGCTCTGTTAGCCCAGAAGTGAAACCATTCCCAAAGCCAACTCCTTAGACAAAGATTAGATTGGACTATAAGACATAAAATGATAGTCATGAAGATAGTGCTTCTTAGTTCAAGTAGATACGCGAAACTAAATGGGCAGCTCCTGTCTGGAGGTAAGATGAGAAGGCAAAACGGGACGGGAGCTGGTTGAATGGACAAGGGAAAGGAGGATTGTGCTGTCACATTTTAGCGAGAGTAACTAGGGTCACATAATAATGTGTGTATAAATTTTTGTATGAGAAATTGACTTCACTTAAAATACAATTTAAAAAATATATATATATATATAGTCAATCAGGAAAAAAAAATTTTTTTCCTTCTGCATTGCCTAACCTGTCATTAATCCCATTCAGTGTATTTTTTTTAATCACACACGTTGTAGTTTTCATCTCTAGAAGTTCAATTTTGGTCTTTTTTACATCTTCAATGTGTCTACTTAACTTTTTGAACATCTGGAATAGTTACAACTTATAATATCCTTGTCTGTTACTTCCACCATGTGTATTAATGTGTATTAGTTTAGTATTATTCTTATTATGGGTCATGTTATGTATGCTTCTATGTACGCCTTGTCCCCCTCAAGTATTAAGCAGAGTACTAATTTCCTTATGTGTATAAGGAAACTACCTAATTCTGGGGAAATACCATAATAAAGGATTAGAGCGAACAGTGCCTGACATTCATTCACACAGTAATATTCACTTAATAATAGTGCCTGTTTCCATCAGCCAAACTGAAAAAAAAAAAAAAAATTATGAGCATTGAATAGAGTACTCAGGAAAGTCTTATTTCAGTAAAAACCCAAAAACCAAACCCAGTGCCATCGAGTCGATTCCAACTCATAAAAAAGTGGGGAATTAGCTCTATACTGAAAAGTGGTGCGATTGCCCCAAATCCACCTAACAAGTCATAAAAACAAGACCTGAAAGGATCAGGCTGTATCCAAGTAACAACTGCATCTGAGAACAAACCTTAAGAAGATTTATAAAAATACAAAAATATCCAGAACCAAACAAGGTAAAATTCTCTGTATTTTCATTTTTTGGTGTCTTGAATTCTCTGCATTTCTTGAATTGTGAGTAAGGTTGAATATCTTTTATGTGTTTATAAGCTGTGTGTGTGTGTGTGTGTGAGTGTGTGTGTGTACTATCTGTTCCTGTCCTTTACCCATTTCTTTTTTGGATTGTTGATCTTTGTTAGGTATCTGGCAAATACAGTTGAAGAAGATGAAGAAGAATCGAAGTATGAAATTTTTCCATGGGCTTTAGGAAAAAACTGGAGAAAATTGTTCCCTAATTTCTTAAAGTTAAGGGACCAACTCTGGGATAGAATTGACTATAGGGCTATTGTAAGCAGGCGATGCTGTGAGGAGGTAAGGATTTTAAAGTATATATGTTATCTCTATCATCTGGTCGTGTAATTTTCTTTGTATTATTTTTAATGTGCTTCTGATGTTTCACTTTTTGTGTATGTAAGGGTAGACCGTTATCCTTGATCATTATCATGATTAAAATGTTGCCATTTTAATTTTGTATCACAATAATTAAAAATTGTCATTTCTGTATTTCAGGGCAGCCTATTTCTGTAACAAGCATGTTTATTTTAGTGTGTTCCTCCTATCTAAAAGATCATCAATATATTGGGAGAGGGTGATATGAACATACCAAAATATCTTATTGAGAATGGTAATAACACTGGAATTGAATAATAATTTACATTAAAGAATGTGTAGTTTCAAGTTCCTAAGATTGAAATACCAACCACAGGGTATAAAAAAATTTTTTTTAATTAAATTTGTTTAAAAACCATACCTCTTTTAACATAGACTTCATAAAGTAAGTTTCCTTGATGGCAGTTTCTATTATGATAAAGCAGCGGGACACTAACATTTAAAAGATCAATTGTTTTATCAAATGCTTTGGTTTTCAATAAAGAAGAAAGCTCGTGTTTTAAACTAAAAAAAAATTCTAGAAAATTAAATGGAAAGCAGTGATCACTGTAAGCCAGTATTAGTTCAGAAAAGTTTGATAAATGTAGGCTACATGATCTTGTAATTAAGTGAAGTCATATCCAGTTAAATGACTATTGCCCCAGAGAGACAATTAATGGGTTAATATCAAACCTGAGGGAAGACTTCAGTGGTTTGTCACAGAACTCTTTCCAGAACTAACCATGTTAATTACATTTCTTAATGAGATGAAGATATGGCAAATATGTCTATTTATGGATTAAATTAGGATTGTTAAATGTTGAGGAAATGCAAGGATTCAGAAATAACTTAGAAGACTGTACAGCAAGAGTGTACAAGATTAAATTTAATAGAAAAAGACGTCAAGATTGGTGTATACACGCCTGAAATGAATGGGTCCTCATTAAAGCATTTAAGGTAGACTCATTCCAATTACACGGCCTTGAAAGAGTTCTTTATTGTTATTTTGTCACTGTCTTCCTGTGTCAACAGTGGGTAATTTGCACACCTGCTGCCATCCTTGGATTTGGTAGTGGGCCTGATTTGAACACTAATTTTTTCAAAGTAGACACTTTAGGCCCCATGGGACACTGTCTTAGTTATCTAGTGCTGTTATAACAGAAATACCACAAGTGGATGGCTTTAACAAACAAATTTATCTCAAACAGTTCAGGAGGCTAAAAGTCCAAATTCAGGGTTCCAACTCCAGGGTATTGACTCTGGGGGAGGTCCTTCTCATCAATCTTCCCCTGAGTCTAGGAGTTTCTCAGCCCCGGGATCCCCAGTCCAAAGGACATGCTTCACTTTTAGCTCTTCTTGGTGGCAGTGGGTCCTCTCTCTCTGCTCGCTTCTCTCTGCTTTTATCTCTTGCAGGGTGGTGAAGGGAGGTGACTCAAGATACAACCCACCCTAATCCTACCTCAGTGACATAACAAACATAACCTAATCCTCATTAACATGACCTAATCCTGCCTCATTAACATAATAGACACCTCACTCCCAAATGGGACCATAACCACAGGCATAGAGGCTAGGATTTACAGCACATCACAAAATGGAGGATAATCAGATCACAGAATGGAGGATAATTATATACTACTGGGAATCAGGACTGTCATGGATTGAATTGTGTCCACCAAAAATATGTGGCAACTTGGTTAGGCCATGATCCCCGGTACTGTGTGATTGTCCTTCATTTTGTGATTGTAATTTTATGTTAAAGAGGATTAGGGTGAGATTTTAACACCCTTACTAAGGTCACATCCCTGATCTGATGTAAAGGGAGTTTCCTTGGAGTATGCCCGCACCACTTTTTATCTTACAAGAAATAAAAGGAAAGGGAAGCAAGCAGAGAGTGGGGACCTCATACCATGAAGAAAGCTGTGCCGGGAGCACAACGCATCCTTTGGACCCGGTGTTCCTGTGCAGAGAAGCTCCTAGTCCAGGGGAAGATTGATGAGAAAGACCTTTCTCCAGAGCCAACAGAGAGAAAGCCTTCCCCTGGAGCTGATGCCCTGAATTTGGACTTCTAGCCTACTAGATTGTGAGAAAATAAATTTCTCTTTGTTAGAGCCACCCACTTGTGGTATTTCTGTTACAGCAGCACTAGATGACTAAGACGGTGGCCTAGCCAAGTTGACACGTATTTTGGGGGGACAAAATTCAATACATGACACTTAGCTAAGAACAAAGAGGGAACACCAGAGGCAATAGGTGGGGATAGGCAGTGACTTGCCTCCCAGTGGACTACCCAACCCCTTCCAAGATAAAAAAGATACAACAAGTATTATCATTTTAACTGCATCAACTTTAATATACACTATTGGAGCTGAGAATTCCTGCAGGTACTGATACCAGACTACTAAAGAGCAAAAGACAATGATGTGGTTTAATGATATATGTGTAAAAGACTTAAAGAGTTTTAGACACTTGTAAACATGGTTGTGTAATGGGACTGACAGAAAAGTTTATGTAGACTTTGGCTGCATTAATAATTAATGTGTGTCAGAATAGCTCTGTGCACCTTAGACTTTTCAACTGGCTGATTTTTCGGAAGTAGATCTCCAGGTCTTTCTTCTAAGGTGCTTCGGGGTGGAATCAAACCTCCAACCTTTCAGTTAGCAGCCAAGCACATTAGCCATTTGCACCACCCAAGGACTCCAGTGTCCACAAAAGGAGGATAAATAGATTATACCTAACATACATTTGTTGACATTGACCAACAGCTCTCTATCCAGACGAGAGAATAGTCTCAAAAGAAAAATGTCATATGTGGAATGATAGAAAGGATTAGATATTTTTAGTATGAAGAAGAGAAGATTCAGGAAGCTTGCTACCTACTTTCAGATATTTAAAGGGCCAACGTTGGACAGGAAATAGATTTGATTTGTCTTTTTTTGACTGTAAAGCAGAGGACTAAGATCTGTGGATGGAAAAGTAAAAGAGAAAGGTAGCTCAATATGAAGAATATCATCTTAACAGGTATCTGAAAATGAGACATTTCACCAAAGAGGATATGAAAAGATACTCAGTGTCATTAGCCATTAAACCTATTGCTATTGAGTTGATTCCGACTCATAGTGACCCTATAGGACAGAGTAGAACTGCCCTGTAGGGTTTCCAAGGAATGGCTGGTGAATTTCAACTGTTGACCCTTTGGTTGGCAGCTGAGCTCTTAACCACTGCACCATCAGGGCCTCTCATTAGCCATTAGGAAGATGTAAATCAAAATCACAATGAGATACCACCTTACCCCGTCAGAATGATAATGATCAAAAAATGGAAAATAATACATGTTGGCAAGGTTCTTAAGAAACTGCAATGCTTATCCATTGCTGGTGGTAGTGTAGAATGGTACAGCTGCTGTGGAAAAAAGTTTGGCAGTTCCTCAGTCAAACATAGAACTATCATGACCCATCAATCCCAATCCTAGGTATATACCCAGAAGTAAAAGCAGGAATGCAAACAGAAACCTGTACACCAACGTTCATTGTAGCACTTTTCACGATAGCCAAAATGCAGAAACAACCAAAATGCCCTTCAACAGAGGAATGGATAAACAAAATGTGGTATATACATCCAATGGAATACTACATGATCACAAAGAAAAATGAAGTCCTGATGTATGCCACAACATGGATGAACCTTGAAAACATTATGCCACGTGAAATAAGTCAGTAGCAAAAGGACAAATATTGTATGATTATATGAAATAAGTAAATATATAGAAACCAAAAATTATTAGTGGTTACCAGCATGGAAAAGGGGAGTTTTTCTTTAGGGAGCATTGAGTTTAAGTTAATGGTGGTGGGATAATTTGATAAAGGATAGTGAGAATGGTTGCACAACTTGAAGAATATAATCAATGTCACTGAATTATACTGTAGAAATTGTTGAATTGGCATATGTTTTGTTGTATATCTTTCTAAAAAATGAGATGACTTTTCCTGAAGCAGTGATTCCTGTCTCACTAATGATTTTTTTTTTTAAACACATAGATGGTTATGTTATAGAGGGAATTCATGCTTCAGGTAAGCAATTAAACTAGATGGCCACTAAAGTTTCTTCCAACTCTAAATTTTGAAATTGCAGTTATATTTTATAAATATTTACTGCCTACGCTCTTACTGGGCAAGCTAGGCCGCTCCTTAACATTGCTAGAATCCATTCATTCACTCAGCAAATATTTATTTAACGAGAACTTAGTATCTACCAGACACTAAACTATTTTATTTCTTGTCATTTAAAAAGGCTTGAAGCAAAGATAGCAATATTGACAGCTGTTAATTCTGAGAGGTAGGAATATGGATATTTGCTATACTATTTACTTATGCTTTTAAAATGTATCAACATTTTATTAAAGATGAATGAAACACACAAAAAAGATAAATGAAACCTAAGTAGTACTGCCTCCTCAAAAGGGTCACTTTATTTAAATGAGTTTCATCCCTTTATCCTCTATCGCAGTACCCTGTTTGTTTCCTTTTATAGCACTTAACAGAATTAAGAATTATTTGTTTGTTGTCTCTTTAAACTGTAAACTAAATTTAATGAAGTCAAAAATATAGTACGCCTTTAACATCTCCCTGCCACTTCTGTCACACTCCATTGACAAGTATCATGCTTTCGTTCTCATTTACTGAGAAAATAGAAGCAACCAGAAAAGAACACCAAATGTTCCCACACTATCTACCCTCCTACCGTGTATTTACCCATGAATCTGTGCTCCCTTTGTTACTATGAAAGAACTATCTTTGCTTCTACCCAAGTCCATTCCCTTTACTTGTGCACTAGAGCTCATCCTTTTTTTGCCTTCTAAAGAGCATCACTCCAGTAATTATAGCCTCTTTCCAGCATTTTCACATTTTCTATTTTTATTGGATCACTGCCAACAATACAAAATTACTCTAAGATCTCCAATAAACAAAATTTCACTGCCCATGTCCCTTACAATTAAACTCCTTAAAAGTGTCATTGTACTCCGTCTCCACTTCCTCTCCTTCCATTCTCCTTGTACCTATTTCAGTCTTTTCCTCATCACTCCATAGAAACTTGTCAGGTACCAAAGATCTCTGTATTGCCAAATCCAAAGGTTAGTTCTCAATCCTCAGATTATGCAATTTAGCAGCAGCAAGCATTTGACACCATCCCTCATTTCTTCCCGAAACACTGTCTTCACCTGGTTTCCAGGATGCCAGCTTCTTCTCACTCACCTTTGCCAGTTCCTTTTCACACCACCAATCTTGTAAAGTGCCCCAGGGTTCAGTCCTAGGATCTCTTCTCTTTTGGGACCACTTACCAGTTGATCTTTAACTCCAGACCTACATGTCTAATTGCCTACTCACACTTCATTGTCTAATAGATATCTTGAATTTAACGTGCCAGACATTGAACTCCAGATTTCCGCCCCCCCCGACAGACCTCCAAACCTCCTCCTTCAGTCTTCTACATCTTAATAAATAAATGGCAACTCCATCCTTGCAGTTGCTCAGGCCAAAAAACTAATATATGTCATCCTTGACTCTTCTTTTTCTCATATGCATATCTGAAAAAATTATCTAGAGCCCATAATTTCTCACCACCTCCACCACTAACACTCTCCTTTAAGTGATTGTCATCTCTTGCCTTGATTATTGCCATAGTCTTCCACATGGTCTCTTACAATCTTTCTCCCCTATAGTCTATTCTTTATACAGCAGCAGAGTATACCTTTTAAAAAGTAAGTCATATCATGACTCCTCTACTCAAAAGCTTCCAGTGGTTTCCCATTGCACAGGGTCAAAGTCAAAGGCCTTATCATGGCTCTACATGGTCTGCCAACTCTTTCCACCTTATCTCTTTGACCTCATCTCCTATCCTTTCTCACTTTGTTCCAGTCACACTGGCCTCCTTGCTGTTCCTCAAACATATCAAGCACACTCCTGCCTCAGGATCTTTGTACTTGGCATTCCCATTGCTGGAAATACTCTTCCCCCAGATATCAGTATGCTTCACTTCAGTACTCTATGTAAATATTACCTCAGAGAGACCTTTCTTAACCACCCTGTGTAAAGAAGTATCTCCCTCAATAGAATAGAATTTATGTTTAACTGGTTTTTGACAAGGGTGCTATTATGGATTGAATTGTGTCACCCAAAAATGTGTATCAACTTGGAAAGGACATGATTCCTAGTATTGTGTGATTGTCCACCATTTGTCATCTGATGTGATTTTCCTATGTGTTGTAAATTCTACCTCTATGATGTTAATGAGGTGGGATTAGCAGCAGTTATGCTAATGAGACAGGATTCAATCTACAAGATTAGGTTGTATCTTAAGTCAACTTCTTTTGCAATATAAAAGAGAGAAGCAAGCAGACAGACGGGGGACCTCATACCACCAAGAACACAGCACTGGTAGCAGAGCACATCATTTGGACCTGGGGTTCCTGTGCAGAGAATCTCCTAGACCAAGGGAAGATTGATGACAAGGACCTTCCTCCAGAGCCAATAGAGAGAGAGAGCCTTCCCCTGGAGCTGGCGCCCTGAATTAGGACTTCTAACCTACTAGGCTGTGAGAGAATAAACTTCTGTTTGTTAAAGCCATCCACTTGTGGTATTTCTGTTATAGCAACCCTAGATAACTAAGACAGATGTCAGGAAAATCCAATGCACAAAGAACAGTCTTCAATAAATGGTGCTCGGACAACTGGATATCCACGGACAAGAGAATGAAATTATACCTTTACCTCATACTGTACTCAAAAATTAACTCAAAATGGACCAAGGATCTAAATGTAAGAGCCAAAACTATAAAACTCTTAGAAAAAAAACATAGGGATAAATCTTCATGATAGGTTTCTTAGATATGACACCAAAACAAAAGAAAATATAGATAAATTAGACATCATCAAAACTAAAAACTTTTGTCCTTCAAAAGACAACATTAAGAAAGTGAAAAAGATAATCCACACAACAGGAGAAGATTTTTGCAAATCATATATCTGGTAAAGGACTTGCACCTAGAATATATGAAGAAACAGTTCAATAATAAAAAGACAAATAAACCAATTAAAAAATGAGCAAAGGATCTGAATAGACATTTCTCCAAAAAGATATACAAATGGTCAACAAGCACATGAAAAGAAGCTCAAGATCATTAGCCATCAGGGGAAATGCAAGTCAAGACCACAATGAGATATTACGTCACACCCACTAGGATGGCTATAATAAAAAAGACGTGCCGATGTGGAGAAATTGGAACCCTCATACACTTCTGGAATGCAAAATGGTGTAGCTGCTTTGGAAAACACTCTGGCAGTTTCTCAAAAAGACTAAACATAGAGTCACCGTATGATCCAGGACCCAAGGAAAGTGCAATCTTCTGTGCACACAAAAACTTGTACATGAATGTCCCTGGCAGCACTATTCATAGTAGCCCGAAGTGGAAACAGCACAAATGTCCATCAGCTGATGAGCAGATAGACAACCTGTGGCATATTTATACACTGGAATATTATTTGGCAAGAAAAAGAAATGAAACATACATTCTACAACACGAATGAACCTTGAAAACATGCTAAGTGAGAGAAACCAACCACAAAGGACTTTATGTTTTGTGATCCCATTTATATGAAATGTCCAGAATGGACAGAAGTGGCAGGGAGATGTCAAAGGCGTAGAGAAAGAAAGGTTAGTGGCTGCCTGGGAAGAGTGAGGAAGAGTGTGACTGCTTTCTTTTGGGGACGATGGTTTCTTTTTATGGTGATGGTTGCACAACTCTGTGAATATACTAAAAGCCATTGAATGTTACACTTTAAATGGTGAATGGTGTGGTATTTTATCTCAGTAAAGCTATTAAAATAACAACTAATATCTCCTGCTGTTACTCTGTATTCCCTTTCCTGATTTCAGTTTTCTTCATGGCATTTAATCACCATATAATATACTGTTTTATTTATCTTGCTAATGTTTATTTCCCCCCACCAGGATATAAATTCCAAGAAGACAAGATATTTTGTTTTTATTGTGTCTCCAGTGCCTAGAATAGTGTCTGGCACCTAGTAGTACTCAATAAATATTTACTGACTGATGGAATGAATGGAATGACTTCCAGTTCTTTTTTGTACTTAACCTTATCAATGAAATAGAAAAACAATAAACTATAAAACAAGTCTTCACTGAGCTCACTTAGCACCACCCCCCTACTCCAGTGGCAGATAGATAAGCTTTTTTTTTTTTTTCTTTTTGGCTGTTCCAAGTAGGTACCCTTTATAGTGATAAAAATGTCTTTTTCAGAAAGGCTTTGAATCATGTTGGTGTATAGAAAAGGCAACTACCTCATAGATTTTATCTTGTTCTCTAAGTATTCAATCAACAGTTCATTTATGAGTAAGACATCAAGTTTATTATAAATAAGTATTACATCATTCCTGAAGTTTGCTGAAGGGATGCAGTTTGCTGCACTGAAGTAGCAAGACATACTGTTAGAAAATTAGGCAAACATTCTATGCATTTGGTTTTGAGAGCCCTGTATTGGCATACTGCTACACATTTCTATGGTCCCATATCCTAAAATAAACCCATGTTAGGATAGTAGCTTCCAACTGGCTTACAATAATATTTTACATTTGTATAGTACTTTAATGAGCCCTGGTGGCACAGTGGTTAAGTGCTCAGCTGCTAACTGATGAAGATCTGCAGTTTGAATCCACCAGCCACTCTTCAGATTACAGCCTTAGAAACTGTATTGTGCAGTTCTGCTCCGTCCTACAGGGTGGCTATGAGTTGGAATCCACTCTAGAGCAATGGGTTTTGGGTATAGTACTCTCCAAGTTCATAAACAGTTTCATTATTTGTTAGTTTAAAAAATGTATATTTTTTATCATTGTGTCTTGGGATATAAATAGCATAAATGTTCTTTCTATTTCACAGATTAAGAAACTTTGGCTTAGAAAGGTTGTGACTTGTCATTGTCATTAAACTCAGCAGACTTTCCATTATACTCCACTGTCAAAAAAAGAACATATTCTCTCAGATAATAATGAGTTTGTAAGTTGTTTCTTTTCCTTTTTTAACCTGGGCAGCAAGGCAGCCCTATGGAGTACGTTCTGCTCTGACACACATGGGGTCACCATGAGCAGGAGTCAACTTGATGGCAACTGGTCAACTTGTAACCCTTTATTGCTGGCGTATCTGCTTTTACCTCCCCTTAGCTCAATTTTCCCTTTTGGGTCCTAGTTTAATCTTTTTTTTTTTTTTTTTTTTTGCAGTTGCTCTTTTTGTAAGTTAGCTCAAATCCTTTTTTGGGAAGAGATGGGTTGTGATTAAATTAGAAAAATACGAAGGTCTTCTCCAGAAAAGAGTAAAGACTGTTTCCCTACTTATTCTGATCTTACTTTCTTACGATCAGTTACCTTTTTTGACATCAGCTCCTCAGAGGTGGAATTTACTTGGTTTGTAATGGCTTAATTTCTAGCCTAGTTCACAGATTATGGAGGATGCCTATCTGATGAGAAAGAGAATCTCATGCATCATGGCAGGTAGCTATTTAATCAGAAGGAAGCTTTTCTCTATTCCACTTATGTACTCTGTCTGGCCTAGATCCCACAAATCATCACAGCCAAGTTCTCCATCAGCTACTACTTGATTCCAGATTAGGAATTTAGAAAGCAGTGGTGAGATGTAAGGAGCGTTTTGGGCAGGGTAATCCAGTGACAGTATGCAGAAGAGACCCAATATAGAGAAGCAAGGGTGTTAACTACATTCATGGCAGTGGTGAAGAAAAAGAATCAGTGCTAGAATATAACAAAATTATTATCATCACTGCTTGGTGACCAGTTGGATATAAGGCATATAGGAGAGGGAGGTATCAGAGTTAAAAATCTATATAACAAGGAAAATAATGGATTAATAATGGAAATAGGGAAGGCTAGAGAAAGAAACTGGTTTATTGGGAAGATAAGGAATTTGGTATTAGACATAATGAATTTAAAGTGGTAACTGAATAGTTAAGTGAATGGTCAACACGTATGGTTAAGGTGAGTCTACATATAAGTGACGTTTCAAGCTTAGTAGATAAGAGATCCAAGGTAAAAGTAATACTAATACTTTTTGAACTTGCGAAGTAATACTAGTACTTTTTGGGTAATACTTGCCAGACACTTCTAAATATTAACTCTGATAACAATTTTTAGAGCTAGGTAACCCCAGATGAGGAAACTAAAGCACAAAGAAGTGACTATTCCAGTGGAGAAAAGCAGCACATCAGCATTCAAACCCAGGCAGTCCGACTCCAGAGTCAGTGCTTTTAACACCTCTCGAGACAACAGGGAGGTAGAGTATAAAGAGAGAAAAACAAAGGGCCAAGAATTAAATTTTAGCAACACCCATCAAAGGCAACAACAACAACAACAAAAAAACGTGGAAATAGCAGAGAGTAAGATAAAGCAAAAACGAGGATAACATTTTTAGTACAGCAACCGCTACCAATGTTTCAGAGAAGTCACTTCCACAGAATCATAGAACTTGAGGACTGAAGGTGACCTCATTTTTCTCATACAAAAAAGGCACCCTGACAGAGAGCCCCTGAGGGAGCAGGAGAACAGTGGGATGCAGACCCCAAATTCTCATAAAAAGACCAGACTTAATGGTCTGACTGAGACTAGAAGAATCCCAGCGGTCATGGTCCCCAGACCTTCTGTTGGCCCAGGACAGGAACCATTCCCGAAGACAACTCATCAGACATGGAAGGGACTGGACAATGGGTTGGAGAGAGATGCTGATGAAGAGTGAAATACTTGAATCAGGTGGACACTTGAGACTGTGTTGGCGTCTCCTGTCTGGAGGGGAGACGGGAGGGTAGAGAGGGTTAGAAACTGGCAAAACTGTCACAAAAGGAGAGACTGGAAGGAGGGAGCGGGCTGACTCATTAGGGGGAGAGTAAGTGGGAGTATGGAGTAGGGTATATATAAGCTTATATGTGACAGACTGACTTGACTTGTAAACTTTCACTTAAAGTACAATAAAAATTATTTAAAAAAAAAAGTGCCCTGTGGCCCAGGAAGTTATATAATTCACTGTTGTTACCACAATAACATTATATATATCAGTATAAAATATATGTAAACAGAATATACAGTGAAACCTGTAAGAGCCAGAACTTGACAGACTGCCTTGTTTTCCCAGGTATTGAAAATTTTCCGCCATTGACAGGGTGCGGTCTTACCACTTTTCTATTGCTTGTTTTAATGGAAAATATTTGGGTTTTCCTTCTCTGACAGGTTTCTGCCTTACACAGGTTCCAGCTTTCTCAGATTTTACTGTATGTTAAAAAATAAGTGCATGTATATTTTTCTAGCGAGCTGATCTAGTATGTGGAAAGCCCACGATGCCTAGCTTATTGCAGAAATAACAGGTTCCTGAATTCCTGAGCTTACCACACCTGCTATTTTGTGCCCTTCCTATTTCCCTCTGCTCTTCTCACTAAACTTTGCTGTAGGATCACTACAAAAATCATGTTGGTTAAGGTGGCCTCCAATTCTTATTTTCATATACCATTAAAAAATATTTACTGACTGCATAATGTTGTGTGGAGAGTATTTGGTACAGAGGTATAAGAGAGGCAATTCCTGCCCTGAGGGGGCATTTAGTATAGGAGATTAAACCAAACACCAAAATAATCCGTTGCCGTCGGGTGGATTCTGACTCACAGCAACCCTTCAGGACAGAGTAGAACTGCCCCAGAGGGTTTCCAAGCTAAATCTCTATAGAAGCAGACTGCACATCTTTCTTCCTCTGAGCGACTGGTGGGTTCGAATTGCCAACCTTTCAGTTGGCAGCTGAGCTCTTAACCACTATGCCCTCAGGGCTCCTTAATGTAGGTTACGTGCATAAAAAGGTGTATCTAGTACTAGACAGTTTTACACTTAAAGCCCTAAGAGACAAGAAAACCTGAAAGCTGGAGTTGTTAGAAAGTTGGGACTTATGCCAGGAATTGAAGCAATGCCAAGACAAATGAAGGGAGGGGACACTCAAGACATGGGAAATAAAGATACAGAAGTGTTGGGGAAGATGAGTAGATCAATGTGGAAGGAATAAGAAATTCTAATATTCTACTTCATCACCTTAGTAAACTCTGAACCTAGTTTTACATTGTCATAGAAATGTTTATAGGTAATATCTTTATCTATTTATTTATTTTTGAATGTACGTAACTTTATTAGGTCTTTGGTTCAAATGTTTTGAAGGATTAAGAAGTGGATTATAAAATAAATTCAATTCTAAAATATCCTTTTTCAAATTAGCATAGCTAGTATTCTTCATGTGGGGGGAGGACAGAGTAACCCCTTTTTCTGAGGGGACTGGTCTAAATCTGGGGTTTTAAAGGTTTTTATTTTTCTTTTTAACGTCAAAAGCCTTTCTTTCCTAACAAAATTTTACACACATTCCCATATAAAATAAGTATTGAGCTGCTCTGTCTGCTCAGTCTTCCCTTACCCTTTCCTGGGGTCCCTAATATACCTCTGTGAAAACTTAGGGCTCAAAACAGTTTGGATATCAGTAGTCCAGGTAATTAATAAGGCTCCATCAAGCTCTAAAATTCTACAGTTCTCATTTATGTTGGGTTATTGATAAATGGAACTAAACATTTTTGCTTAGAATGCTTAGAAGTTCTAAACTTCAGTCATGAGGTCAGCACATTAAGTACACTTCCTAGCATTACTGTATTGCTTACTTCTTAAAGAAAATGGCTCATATTTGCTAGATGCTATGTGATAAAGACTTACATACATTTCCTCTAATCCTCAACAATCCTATGATGTACATTTTAGGTATGTACAAAGGAAACCTCTGAAAGGTTAAATAATGTGCCCAGCATATAGCGAACAAGTGGCAGAGCCAGGATAAGAAGCAAAGTCTATCCAGACTCCAAAGCCCATTTATTTAACAAACCTTAGAGAATAATGCTTGACATGTAGTGAGGACTGTTGGTGCTTTACAAATAATACCTCATCCAATCCTCACAACAACGCTCTAAGATGAACAGTATTATTATCTCCATATTACAAATCAGGAAACTGAGGAACAGAAAGGTTAAGTAACTTGCCTGTGTTCTTAGTCACCATATTTCTTACCATAATTGCAAACATTTTAAGAGTAGCCTAATATACATAGTTAGAAACTCAAAGTTTTTTGTTTTTTTTTTTAATCCCAGCACCTTCCAAAGTTAAGAATTATATTTTGTTTTGGGTTAACTTCATTTTTCCCAAACTCAGAATATTTAAGAATTGAAAAATAAATACCCTGATAGCCTGGCAGTTTGCTTCAGTCCTGTTTCCTATTTGAAATAATTTAAATACATTCTCAATTATTGTCTTAAGGATCCAAGCAATGGATCACTTTATAGGTAACACTGCCTGATCTGGAAATACATTATTATTTTAACATTGTTAACTTAGTTTTAGAGATAGCTATTCTTGAGTTAAAATGTTTGTTCTTAATTTTACTAAACTATAAAATTTTTATAAAATTCTAAAAGTAAGTTTTCCACTATAGGTTATGGCCATTGCACCAACCCACTATATATGGCAGCGGGAACGCTCTGTGCATCACAGTGGAGCTGTGAGAAACTACAACAGAGATGAAGTTCAACTGCCCCGGGGACCTAGTGCCACACCAGTAGATTGTTCACTCTGTGGCAAAAAAGGAAGATATGTTAGACTAGGATTGTCTTCATCGTCATCTTCGTCCATTGGTATAGCAGAAGTGATGCAAAAACATTCTCAGGAATCACACAACTCGTTCTCAATGAACAAAGCAGTTGATCCTTCTCAAGCTGATAGCTATTCTCAAGGTATGATTTAGTGATATATCCGAATTAGATTTATGCATGTTATTTATTGAGCACTAGTGATCCTTACAGTCAGAGATACATAATTTATATACTAAAACGACATGAGTTAAATTAGTAGTGAAAGTTTTCCCACTTTCAGTTATCATTTTTTGTCTTATATCCCTATCTGTTTTGTGGTAGCCTACCTAAAAGGATTTTTATTGTGACTTATGTTAAAATGAAGCTTAATACACCATAAGGTTCAGGTATTTCAACTATAAGTATTATAAGAGCCTGAACCATTTTCTTTGAAATGTTTATTTTATTCAGACGTGGTTGCAAGAAGAAAATAAATTTATATGTAATCTCATACTCCAGCCTTATTGACTGATTAACTATTGTGTTTCCTTCTATACACTTTTCTGTTGCTATTTTCTATTTTTAACAAAATTAGAACCATACTATATCTAGGCCTGCCTTTCTTCACTAAAAAAGCATTCCCCATGCTATTAAATAATCTTTTAAAATCTGGTTTTTAAACATGATATGGTATGATATATGTACCATAATTTAGTTGCATATTTCACTTTCATTGGAATTTAAGTGGCTTTTATAATGGTATCTTAATTACAAAATAATCATATGAACTGGAAATACTTTTAGTCAATCACACTATAATTTTCACTAAAATTATTTTTATAAAGATATAGCATTTTTCTGGCATATCTCTTCTAGATTTGAAATAGTACAATAATATTCTGCTAGCAGTGATTCTTTTTGCTTCTTACAAAGCCTTTCCTCCAGATCTTCACCCATTTGAAGATAAGACTGACAGATTTCCTATGATCCTTTCTAGTTCTATGATGAGAAATGAACAGACCTGCATTATTTCAGATTTTCACCTATTTAGTTTTACCACATCCTTATGAGATTAACAGTGGCTCCTGAAGTTTTACTAAAAGAGAAACTAGACTGTAAGACTTCTGAAGGTAGGGGTCATGCATCAGTCATTGTTTTGTTCCCTAGCCATAGTAGTCAACAGATTTCAATGACAGTACAAGTATAGTCTCTTCCTTTTCAGCACCTCTGAGCATAGTTTTTAATTGGTTCAGTCATGTCTGAAGGCAAGTAGGTTTACCACAGGCTAAATTATAAGAATTGCCTTTCAGCACCCCTCCTCTCCCTCCCCAGATCCTTTTACCTATATTCTTTGATCTTTATCATAAAAAAAAGAAAAAAAATTTTTTCTTTTTTTTTTTTATCATAGTAATATTTATTGGAAGTTTGAAATGTTTCAGGCAGTGTACTAAGTAGAGGCACCTGGTAGTCATCTATGCTGAGTTTTAGCATAAAAGCCTGAAGCAGAGCATCAGCTCTCTGAATTGGATTTTCTGCAACAAAACACCAGTTGTGGTCTAGTTGGAAGGTTTTACATTCATAATGTCAATTAATATTCACAGCCAACCTTAAAGTAAATACTACTAATTCCACTCTGCAGATGAAGAAAATGAGGCTTAGAGAGGTTATTTGCCCAAAGTGATAGAGCTATATTTGAACTCAGGTCTGACTAGACTAGAACCTGAATTCTTAACTGTAATGCTCTACTGCTCCCTTTGAAGAAACCCTCCCTTTGGTGGTGAAAACATTAAGAACCAAGTCCCCATCATCTAGGTCAACTGGCATAACAAAGTTTATTAAGAAAATGTTCTGCATCCCATTTTGGTGAGTGGTGTCTGGGGTCTTAAAAGCTAGCAAGCAGCCATCTAAGATGTATCAGTTGGTCCCAACCCACCTGGAGCAAAGGAGAATGAACACCAAAGACACAAGGAAAATATGAGCCCAAGAGACAGAAAGGCCATAAACCAGAGACTCCATCAGCCTGAGACCAGAAGAACTAGATGGTGCCCGACTACCACCAATGACTGCCCTGACAGGGAACACAACAGAGAGTCCCTGATGGAGTGGGAGAAAAGTGGGGTGCAGAACTCAAATTGCAGTTAAAAAAAAGAAAACAGACAACGGTCTGACTGAGACTGGAGGGACCCCAGAAGACATGGCCCCCAAACTCTCTCTTAGCCCAGAACTAAAAACATTCCCGAAGCCAACCCTTCAGACAAAGATTAGACTGGACTATAAGACATAAAGTGATGCTGGTGAGGAGTGTGCTTCTTGGCTCAAGTAGATACATGAGACTAAATGGGCAGCTCCTGTCCAGAGGCGAGATGAGAGGGCAGAAGGGGACAGGAGCTGGTTGAATGGACACAAGAAACACAGGGTGATGAGATGGAGTGTGCTGTCACATTTTTAGGGAGAGCAACTAGGGTCACATAAGTGTGTGTATGGGTTTTTGTATGAGAGACTGACTTGAATTGTGAACATTTACTTAAAGCATGCACGCACACACACACACAAAGAGCCAAGTCCCCAGTGAAAGGTTGTATGGAGTGAGTTGGAGAGAATTCCAACAATCTGAAGAATTTACAAAAGCAGAACAGAAGCAATTATATATTATTTAGACTAACCCCTGTAGATGTCAAGGGAGTATGTTCTAGGCCTTGACATCTCAACAGGAGATGGGAGTACATCCAAAGAGTAAGGAACTCTATGCTTTCATCCTATCTCTGGATGAAAGCCCTGAACTCCTGGTTTAGATCCTACATAGGTCCTATATAGGAAGGGTCCAAGTAAAATGACTTCATTTTATCAATGCCCATGGAAGTAGCAGTCAAGAAATCAAACGATGTATTGCATTGAGCAAATCTCTGCAAAAAGACCTCTTTAAAGTGTTAAAAAGCAAAAATGTCACTTTGAGGACTAAGGTGTGCCTGATCCAAGCCATGTGTTTTCAAGTGCCCCATACCCATGCAAAAGCTGGACAGTGAATAAGGAGACTGAAGAAGAATTGATGCCTTTGAATTATGGTGTTGGTAAAGAATATTGAATATGCCAAGGACTGCCAGAACAGAAACCCTGATGGCATAGTGGTTAAGAGCTACGGCTGCTAACCAAAAGGTCAGCAGTTTGAATCCACCAGGCACTCCTTGGAAACTCTTTGGGGCAGTTCTGCTTTATCCTATTGAGTCACCATGAGCCAGAATCAACTCGACGGCAACGGGTTTGGTTTTTTTGGCCAGAAGCACTCACAAATCTGCCTCTGAAGAAGTACAGCCAGAATGCTCCTAGAAGCAAGGATGGCGAGACTTTGTCTCACATACTTTGGATATGTTATCAGGAGGGTCCAGTCCTTGAAGAAGGACATCATGCTTGGTAGAGGGTTAGCGAAAAAGAGGAAGACCCTCAGTGAGATGGATCGACTCCGTGGCTGCAACAATGGGCTCAAACATAGCAACAATTGTGGGGATGGCACAGGACTGGGCAGTGTTTCATTCTGTTGTACACAGGGTGGCTATGAGTCAGAACCGACTCGATCGTACCTAACAACAACATATTAGAAGGAGCAAGTATTTATTCATCATTACTTTATTCTGTGTATTAAATCAAGGTTAAATTTAAAACCCTCTGTTACTGATGGCACATACACACTTGACCGGTACAATATCTGCATTCATTTTCCTTAATTAAGCTTAGCAGGGAGTGAGTTAATGGGGGGGGGGCGGGTTGTAAAGGTGATAGGCATGGTGGTCAGTCTCTCACTGCCTCAGCAACTGCAGGGTCCCAGTAGAATGCATCAGTGACCTCTGCTAGCGAATTTTTCTTCCTCCAGTTGACATGAGGTGGCTGAAATTGCCTGATAGTATATGGTTGCAGAGTCCCTGGGTGGTGCAAATGGTTAATGTGCCCGGCTACTAACCAAAAGGTTAGTGGTTTGAGTTCATGCAGAGGTGCCTCGAAGAAAGACCTGATGATCTACTTTCAAAAAATCAGCCATTAAGAACTCTATGGAGTTCTACTGTGATACACATGGGGTCGCCATGAGTCAATTCTGACTAGACAGTAACTGGTATGTGGTTGCAGAAAACCCAATTCAGACACAGAGAGCGGATACTCTTCTCCAGGTTTTTATGTTAAAATTCAGCACAGATGGTTAGCAGGTGCTTACACAGGCTTTCTTTCAAACACAAGCAGGAAGCTTCTCCCTTTTCAGGTAAAAACACGTTTTTTTACTTTAAAAAGATTTTTTCTCGAAAAGAACATGTTCAAAAAACAAATTTTTACAAAACATGTTTATGACATTTATTAAGAACAAAATGTTTTTCACTTTGACAAGGTGGGGGTTAAAACATCTTCGGAGGGTAGACGAGGCCTTCTTTACAAATTCACATACAATATATCAAAATCACCAACTGTGCACTAGGCATTTATAAAAGTTCAAACACCTGACCTTTCACCTCCCCCCACCCCGCAAGAAATCTCACTTTACTGGTGAAGAAACAAACTCAGTAAAGTCATGCAGTTACCAGATAACGCAACAGCAGCAGGAGCAACAAAAACAGCAGTATGGGAACCGAATTCTATTTGAATACACAGCATTTGTATACTAACTAAACTACCATTGTTTCTCCTTACCTTATACTGTTCTAAGCTCCTTACCTTATACTGTCTTAAGCCTTATGACCTAGGACTAGGCTTAAAGACTTATGACTTAAGCCTTATGACCTAGGACTAAGCTTAGACTAGTCCATTTGAGAAATGGATATGTATTATGTAAGGACCTCTCTGATTTTAGAGTGAAGCCAAGGGGGGCAAAATATACCAAGCCTTAGACCTGGGTCAGCCAAAAAGAGGAAGACTCTCAAAGAGATGGACTGACACAGTGGCTGTAAGAACATGCTCACACATAGCAACAACTGTGAGGATGGCACAGGACCGGGAAGTGTTTCGTTCTGTTGTGCACAGGGTCACTATGAGTTGGAACCAACTCGATGGCACCTAACAACAGCAGCAATAGCCCTGGATCATATAGGCAGGCATGGTTGATTCCAATTGCTATACTCTAAAAGTAAATAATTTTTCCTCAAAAATAAATCCTTTTCTGAAATTTCTTATTTATTTTTGTCATCACCAGTATTCCACTCATCCAGGTTAAAATTCTTACACTTAATGAAGGCATAATCAGGGTGTATAAATTAGTAATGTGATAAGGGTTACACTAATTATATGCTCAGAAGAAAGGCTGGTGGTCTACTTCAAAAAAATTAGCCATTGAAAACCTTATAGAACACAGTTCTACTCTGTCACGATGGGTCAGGGTTGACTTGATGGCAGCTGGTTAGTTTTAGGGTGAAACACAAAGGATTGTGTAATTAATTCTGTGGGGTGGGAGACTTGATGAGGAAGTAATATATGAAACAATACATGATCCAGTGTAGGCTTAATGCTGTCAGCAAACTTTTGTTAACCATTTACTGCATGGAAAAATGGGGCCTCTGGAAGGTACTGGGAAGATGTGAGCCAGTCCCAAGCCTCTAGGAGTTTACAGTATGGTGATGAGAGCCAGACAGAGACATAGAAAGCTAACTTTAAAAGAAGGCATCTGTCCCATAAGCCAGACTATAAACATGCTTAGTGTTCAGAGGAGGAGTGGAGAAAGGGCTTAAGGTGGACTTTGACTAACTATACAGATAAATGCTTAGGTAGTTTGGTCTTCAACTCCTGACCAAAGAGGTCAAGAGGTGTTAGAAAGCTTTTGTTCAGTTCAACAACGACTGAGCACAGTATGCTGAACAGAAACTTAACTATTCTATATGAAACAGGAGTAAAGCGCAGAAGTTTTCTTTGCTCTTAAGCTACCCCCTTCTCCAAGTAGTACCATTAGGGTCTGGCACATAACAAGCACTGAATAACAAAACAATGAATGAATGACAGAACTTTGCTACTAGTTAAATAGAAGAATGGAAGGGGGAGTATTCCTTGACAGAACTTAAAAATGTACTTCGGAGCTTCTGTATATCTGAAAATGTTAGAAAAACTATAAAGGCATTACTGTTGAATGAATGTTCAGATAGTTATATAGAAATAAGACACCAGAAGAATACTCCTGCTCCGATTCAATCAGTTCTCCCCAACTGCAGCTAGAAGTGATTTTTTCCAACACAAATCAAATATGTTACCTTTACTTAGTTAAATCCTTCAATGGTACCCCGTTTTTCTTAGAATAGACAAACTCCGTCACAAGCCTACAAGATCCTGCATGGCCTGACCCCTGCCTATCTTCCCAGCCTTACTTCTGCAGTCCACCTTTCACTCAACCCCATTATCCCTGGCCTTTCCCCACCACAGTTAACTCCTACTTATCATTCACATCTCAGTTCAGTTGTCACTTGCTTGGGTAATTACTTGACTAGAGCAAAACCCCTCATAGTACCCTGTACTTCTTTTGAACACTTACAACAGTTTTAGTTATATATCTGTGTGATTATTCAGTGTCTAGCTCTACGATAGACAGTAAAGTCTATAAAGGCAGGGGTTTTAGTTGAAAATTTTCCACATTCTGAGAAATAGGTACACTGTTTTTAGAATACATATTATTTAAAATAATTTTAGCCTTAAAAATAAATCCAGGAATAGCAGCATTTATCCTCCCAGGCCCTACTACTTTAAAACCTATAACACATTCATATGTAAACAACGGCTTAACCACTCTAAGCTTATTTGCTTATTTATAAAATACGGATAATCTTAAGGAGAAGTTGTGCATATTAAATGAAATAATATATATAAATTTCTTAAAACAATGTGTAAAACCAAAAAAAAAAAAAAAAACCAAACCCATTGCTGTCACGTCAATTCCGACTCATAGCGACCCTATAGGACAGAGTAGAACTGCCCCATAGAGCTTCTAAGTAGTGTCTGGTGGATTTGAACCATTGACCTTTTGGTTAGCAGCCATAGCTCTTAACCTCTATACCACCAGGGTTTCCAAACAATGCATGGCTTATTGTAAATGCTCAAAACTACTGCCTATGAATAATAAATCCTATTCCTAATTAATTCTTGTTTATAAAGTACATTTCCCCAAACATTTGATTTACATAATAACATTACACCAGTATTTCTGTTTTCCCCTACTTTTTGCTGTAACCTAGATTTCACTGTTACTTTTTAATATACATACATGTCATTAAAATATGTATTTAAAATACACAAATACATAAAATTTATCTTAAAATGCTTATTTTATTTTCAGTAGCCAATGATCATCAATCAAACAAAGAAAAGAAAACTAATTTCATGGAGAAAGACAAATCTATGGAGTGGTTTACAGGAAGTGAAGAATGAGATGGTTCAACTAAACTTGGAATCACTAACTGCAAAATGTCAAACTAACTGTAAGACAGATGTCAAAATGGGACATTTAAGCAGTTTTGCAATGTCATACATCTTTCTTTAGCTCTGGTTATTTTTCAAAACTATATGTAAAAAAGGTTATACAATGATAGTAATAGCTAAAAATACCAATCTATGAAAGCAGTGATTTACAATATAAAGTTCTCTTTTGGTACTTTCCAGTCTTCAATTCAGTTGCTGTCATCTGGGATATTCAGTTCAGTTGTGGTTTGAACTTCCTCAACTTGACAAGAAAAGCTAATTTAAGAAGGGAAAAAGTAAGGTCAATTCAATAATTAGAAGAAAACCATGATTTAATAATGCCTGAAAACATTACTCAACTGTGTGACCAGTTTGCCAGTGTACAGGCCTAGCAATATAGGGAAGCGATCCATATGAGAAATCAGAATAGGATTCTTCTGGTGTAACACAAAATATATACTGTAAGCTAAATAAAATTTTTATAATTTGTTCACAAAAACTGTTAAAATACAAATTACTGCTTCTACTGTAAGTTTTTTTCTCCCAGATATTTTTTTCAGCATTTGTTTTAGAGCTACTCTGCCATTTATCTTACATAAATAATTTGTTAGTGTTATATGACAAAATTGTATATAGATATAATCAAAGAGATAAGTCCATATCATAAATCAATGGCTATTTGAAAACTTGTTCATGGCCTAGATAATGTGTACATACAAGGACCTAAATTTAGTTCTTTGAAGAATTCCAGCAGTATTTCAGAAGTTGTTGTTTGGAATATTAGCTATTTGCATACTAAACAAAACCAAACCCAAATCCGTTGAGTCAATTCCAGCTCATAGTGACTGTACAGGACAGAGTAGAACTGCCCCATATGGTTCCCAAGAAGTGCCTGGTGAATTCAAAATGCCAACCTTTTAGTTAGCAGCCATAGCTCTTAAGCACTATGCCACCAGGGTTTCCATTTGCATGTTAGGTCCTATTAAACTCATTCTCTTAGTAATACTCACTGATCTAAATTAAAACATTCCTTAGAATATTTAAACCGTTTCACAATCTAAGCTCCTTCTTAGAAACAAGTGAAATATGAGTATTCTAAGAAGCTCAGTTCTTCAGAGATATCAGTTTACAGAAAAGGCAGGAAAAGTCATTATTTTATCCCTTACAGATTTTAACAGAATAAATACTACATTTCAATTTCTATAGGAAAATAAAATGGGGAATATTTTTAAAATGTATTGGCCAATACACTCATTCTCTATTTTTTTTACTGCAAATACATGCATAACATAAAATTAAAGCTCACCATGGTCATCCTCTTGAAACATCTCACTTTCAACTCCAATTTTCTTTTGAGAATATAATTGTAAATCTGTGCTGATTTTAGGTACTACTTTTTGATATAAAATTCCATTTTTCTGTTTTGCCAAGCAAACCAATGACTTCGCTTGTCTTTTCACACGAGAGAGCAAGTTCACAGATGTGAATTCCAGTTAAAAGTTCAATAACCTGTGTAATGCTTTCAGGAAAGGGAAAGATACCTTAAATTTATACTAAAGTAATAGCTTTATTTTAGGTTCATTACACCTCTTACCCAAACTGAAATGCTATAATTAAATCAAGGGTGGGAAAAGTGAAAATGAAAGATAGGGCACATAAGCAATTTCACATAATACTAAGTAGAAAATTACAGAGACCATAACTTAACGTTACTGTCCACATTACACTTTTAAATTTTTTTTTCCCAAATTCTAAGAAGAAATATGCATCTTATATTATCATTTATATAAAGGATGGTTTAAACAGCAGTATAATTAAGGAGCCCTGGTGGCACAGTGGTTAAGCGCTTGGCTGCTAACTGAAAGGTCAGCAGTTCAAACCCGCCAGCCACTCGGTGAGAGAAAGATGTGGGAGTCTACATCTGTGAAGATTTACGGCCTTGGAAACCCTATGGGACAGTTATACTCTGCCCTGTAGGGTCGCTATGAGTCAGAATTGACTTGATAGCAGTGGGTTTGGGTAAACTGAATTCGGGACATGTGTTCATTTTATAACAGTTTTACTATGACACATATACCCTACTCAATTACAAAATGAAAATTTTAATTTGACACTTAGATGAAATAAAAGCATGTTTAAAAATCACATTACAAAGAAAAACCACATTACTCACTTTGCTAGATATACAGCACATATGCCGCCCTGTTTAAGACTTGGGTATAAAACAGGCAAAGCGACTTTGAGGATTCAACATATCCAAAGCTACCTGTGGGGGTTAAAAAGAGAGTTGAGCTGAGTTTTGTTTAAATAAAGCACAGGTTTTCTTTTCTTAGTGTGGTGAAATGGCATAATTTTGGAAAGCAATTTCCCAGTTAAAGTATTTCTTTTAAGAATATAGTACTATTAACTGTGACTTTACTGTTCAGCAAAGGGTGTTTATTTTATAGAATTTGTTATAGTACTTAACTATACATAAAAAGCATAATTGCATGTCTTACACTTGGGAATACTAATAATACAGGAATTTTTAAGTTAGGTACATATATAAAGTTTAAATGCTTTATCTCAACTTTTGCCAATAGAAATTCACATTATCTCACATACGTTTAAAATTTTTTATGTTCAAAAGAAAAGTCTTGAATATTAATTTTAGAGTTCTCTAAAATGTAAGGACCACATCCCTTATTGATTCTTTATTCTTCATTCAATTGTAGAGTACACGGCTGTACTCATAAAAGATGCTCAATGAATACAATGAGTAAAGAAAGGACTGAAACTTTCAAATAATTAAAAACAAAAATAAATATGGTCAAAATATAAAAGAATAATTTTTCTTGGTGGATAACACCAGAAGGCTAAGAGTTGTTAGCACATCAATATACTTACCAAATGATAAATTACTCTATTGTTTATATATATTTTAACTTTTAATGGACCAAGGGCCATCATTCACTGTTAATTTATTCACTAAATACTTATTGAGCCCCTTCTACAAGGCAAGCATTTTGCTAGGTAGTAAGGGTACAATGAATAGGAGCTTATATACTATTTTGTTTTCACAGAAACTTATATTCTAACAAACGGAAAGATATTAAACAAAAAATAAATATATATGCCAGAGGGTAATTAGTAATACAAACAACTATAAAGCAGAATAAGAGGTATGGGGAGGGACAAGGCAGGGAGAGGAAGCGCATACAGAAGAGACTTCACGAAAATGACTAAGCTTACCATGTGGAAATTTAGAGGGTAAGAATGCAAATACAAATGCTCTAAGGCAATAGGATACTTGGTGAGTCTGAGAAAGAGTAAGGAGGCCACTGTCACTGCAGTGGAGAAAAAAGAAAATGATATGAGGTGTAAAATGGTGGGGATATGGTAGGAGTTGGGGAGGGCCAGATTATGTAGAACTTTGCAGGCCGTTACAAAGGCTTTAGCTTTAATCAAGCAGTCCCTGGGTGGTGTCAACCGTTTATGCACCCAGCTGCTAACTGAAAAGTTGGAGGTTCGAGTCCGCCCAGAGGCTCTTCGGAAAAAAGGCTCGATGATCTACTTACACAAATCGGTCACTGGAAACCCTGTGGAGCACAGTTTAATCTAACATACATGGGATCGCAATGAGTTGAAGCTGACTTGACAGCAACTGATTGGTAGCTTTACTCAGAATGAGAAAAGCCACTGGAGAGTTTTAAAGAATGACATGTCTACCTTAATTTTCAAAGTATATACATAGGAAACCCTGGTGGCATAGTGGTTAAGTGCTATGGCTGCTAACCAAAGGGACGGCAGCTCGAATCCGCCAGGAGCTCCTTGGAAACTCTATGGGGCAGTTCTGCTCTGTCCTACAGGGTCACTACGAGTCGGAATCGACTCAAAGGCACTGGGTTTGGTTTTGGTTTTATACATAGAATGGGAAACCCTGGTGACGTAATGGTTAAGTGCTATGGCTGCCAACCAAAGGGTTGGCAGTTTGAATCCTCCAGGTGCTCCTTGGAAACTCTATGGGGCAGTTCTACTCTGTCCTATAGGGTCGCTATGAGTCAGAATTGACTCGACGGCACCAGATGTGGTTTTTGGTTTTTTTATACAAAGAATAAGGAGCCCTGGTGGCACAATCGTTAAGCACTTGGCTGCTAACCAAAAAGGTCAGCAGTTCAAACCTGCCAGCCACTCCATGGGAGAAAGATGCGGCAGTCTGCTTCCATAAAGATTTACAGCCTTGGAAACCCTACAGGGCAATTCTCTATGCTACAGGGTTATGAGTCAGAATCGACTCAAAGGCAATGGGATACATAGAATGGAGAACCTGGGTGGCACAAATAGCCAAACACTGGACTGTTAACTGAAAAACGGGCAGTTCAAATCCACCCAGAGGCACCTCAGAAGACAGGCCTAGTGATCTGCTTCCAAAAAGTCACAGCCTTGAAAACCCTATGCAGCAGTTCTGCTCTGCACACATGGAGTCACCATGAGTCGACCTGACAGCAAGTAACAACAACATACACAGGGCAAGGAAGGATGATGTTGGCTTCCAATAGTAAATAGCAGTGGATGTGGTGAATGACTCAAAGAATCAACATGACAGACATAAACTGGTTCTTAGACAATAGTTTTACTATGTTATTGACAAGGACCAGTGTTAGATAACCAAAAAACCTGCTAAAGCTCTTGAATGCCCTGTTCTCAGTTAACAGCATCACCATTTACCCAGTTGCTCAAACTAGAAACTTAGTGTCATCACTTTCTTTACGTTGAATTCTCTTTTGACAATCTGTGGGGTTTTAATACTTGTTTGAATTAAAGTGATCCAGCCCTACAAATCTACCTCATAAGTACGTCTCAAATTCATCCTATTATTGCTGCCTTAGATCAAGACCTCATCATATCTTGTTGAAATATTACAACAGCTACCTAAGGAGACTTCCAGCCTCCATTCTTCCACTAGAATTATTCTGAAACAGAAATCTGGACATTCTACTCCCCTACTTAAAAATTCATCAAGTTTTCCATTATCTACAAGATAATTTTCATATATGTTAACCTGACATACATACAACATTCTACATTATCTAATCCCTCATGACTGTGTTTCCAGCTTCATCTCCTCATGCTTACTCATTGTACCCAATTCTATAGCCACAGGGTTTCATAATTCTGAGTCTTTCTAATAACTACTTATATGCCAAAGTGCTGCTCCTTTAAATGTATCATTCATTTCTGACTTATCATAGTATGTAGACACAGTGTAGGTTATGTTTGTTGAATTAAGAAACAAAGGGGTTCAGTAATTCAGAGGAAGATAATAATCCCCCAGCTAGATGATTAAGAGATATTCCATGAAGGAGATGGCCTATGATCTAAGTTTTGAAGGAAAAGAATTTAAGCAGTTGGAGAAAAATGAAAAAGAGAAATAATAATGATGAATACACACACACACACACAAAAAACCATTTATTTAATGCTCATTATGTACCAGGCACTGTTCTGTGTACTTTATATGAATTATCTCACCAGGTATTTTTGATATTCCTGTGGATGGCCGAAATAGAGCAATTCTTATTTCCACTTACTGAGCTGTAAATATGAAGCCAAACCAGGATGAGGAGAGAGTTACGGCATTTGTGTCCAGTAAGCTGTGCCACTAGAGATGGGAATCACTTCTGATAAAATCATTTCTCTTCTTCTGTGAACTGTGCCTCATTTCTCACTTAGCTTTCTTCATTAAGGTCCTATGATAATCTAGCTTTCCAGGAGCTAATTAAGGAAAGAGAGACTCCTTACCTAAACCTGTCTATAGTGTCAAGCTGTGAGCTGTTAAGTGGCATCACCAAGGATGCGGCAGCTTTTACTAGAATTCTGAAACTTTGAAGCCAGCTAGTCCCTCCATGTCCCATGTCGCCGCCATCTTTGGTTAGAATATCCTTCTCTCTTGTTATCTATACTTTTATCTTCATACTAATGTGTACTGTTTCTCCCCTAATTCACCCTTCCACTGCTCCTCTTCCTCACAAATCCCTCCTCTCCACTTTCTTGAACTTCGTTCATGATAAATTCTATCCTCAACATCTTTAAAGAACACTCCTCTACATCGTAACTGTCTAAAGATGCCTCTTGCCTGCTCCCTCTCAAATGGAAGCTATGTATTCCCTCAAATATCAAAACATGAAGTCAGGCTCAACATGTTCCCAATGCTGCTTCCAAGTTATCACACCTCCATCCTGGAAACGCTCAGGTTCATCATGCCCAACTACTCCTCTTAGTCTCTGGTTGTTACCCCACATTTATTGACAACTTTGGCACCTGACTAGATGTTTCTCTCTGCTCCAGATCCCACCATGATCATTAGGGGCATTGAAGGAAAATATTCTTCCCACCCTTAGAGACAGAAATGGGGCAAATAATGAAGGAAGACCTTTGCCCATACAAAAGAAGCCTGGTCCTGTTTTTCTTGTACTCTGTATTAATAACATAAGACCTACTTTCCTTGCGAAAACTTACTGCATCAAATGTGAAGGATTTCATGTCGTCGGTTGCTCCTGAAATATCCTTATGAATAAAATCCACATTGTCTGGCCACTCTTTCACATGACTTATTTTCCATGAATCACGCCATTGTTTGTAATTCTTCTTAGCCAGATCATGGTGGTCTTTTCTTATTTCAAACCTTATCACTTGCCCTTTTGATCCAACTTAATTAAATAAAAAATAACTTATGACATTTCATAGTACTACTCAGTTTATAAAGAGAGTGTCAAACATTAATTTTGCAAGGGTATTACATGTACATGAAAAAATAATTCAAAGAGTTCAGGGTTACAAAAGTTTCCATCCCATCCCTGACCCCAATCTCTCATTAGAGGCAGCCATATTGCCAGTTACTTGCCTTTCCCAAGATAGTAGACACCTACACCAGTGTGCAAGTATCTCTCTGTGTTCTTAACACACATCGTGGCAAATTATACACGTTGTCCTGTACCTTCTTTTCTTACTTAACAACACCATTTCAGTGATTATGGACTTACCTCATTCTTTTTAACAGTTATTATATTCCATTATATGGCTACGCCATAGTTCATTTACCAGTTACCTTCCAATGAACGTTTAGCTGTTTCCAGTCTTATGGTCTTACAAACAATACTATGATGAAAATTCTTATGCCTAAGTTTTTGTACAAATGAGCCAGTATATCTACAGGATAAAGTCCTAAAAATGGAATTGCTGGCTGAAGAGGTATTGGTATTTTTATTTTGAAAATTATTACCAAATTGTCCTCCAAAAAAGTGGTACCAATTTACACTTCTGTATCACTCTAATAATAAATACCAAAACCCATAACCAAACCCTTTGCCATCGAGTCGATTCTGACTCATAGTGATCTTATAGGTCAAAGTAGAACTGCCCCACCATAGGGTTTCCAAGGAGCTGCTGGTGGATTCAAACTGCCAACCTTTTGGTTAGCAGCTGTGCTCTTAACCACTGCACCACCAGGGCTCCATAATGAATACAGTTAACCTGCAAAAGCTGGAACCTGTGAAAGGCAGCAACCTGTCAGAGAAGGAAAACTAAAATATCTTCCACTAAAAGAAATGATAGAAAAGTGGTAAGACATGCACCTTGTCAAAGGCAGAAAACATGCAAGACCCAGAAAAACACAACAGTCCCCTTCGAGCTCCCGACTCTCACAGGTTTCACTGTAGTTTTAATGGCATTTCTTTTGCTATGAATGAGGCTGAGTCTTTCACATATTTAAAGCTATTTGTATTTTTACGTGTGTCAGAAGAACTTTTAAACTGTTTAGCATAGTACTGCAGCTCCAGAGAAGACTGCTACATTTTAACTTAAGCCAAGTAATCTTCCACCCTCTTCTATCTGAGGCAATTTGATACTATTTGGAGGCTGTCCCACCTCAGTCAGTCTGATTTTACTAAGAAAAACTTTAAATTCCAGAATGTCTTTGGAAACATAACTCCAGCTGTAAGTCATTATGTTCTCAGGGAATAAAAATTAATGTTAATAATAGCATAAGCTAAACAATTGGAGGAAAAAATTATGGAGGGAAATCATCCATTCCAAAGTTAAAACCAAAAACAAACCTGTTGCTGTCGAGTCAATTCCAACTCATAGCTGCCTCACAGGACAGAGAAGGACTGCCCCATAGGGTTTCCAAGGAGTGCCTGGTGGATTTGAACTGCCGACCTTTTGGATAGCAGCAGTAGCTCTCAACCAGTGTGCCACCAGGCCTCCATTCCAAAGCTAAATAGCAATAATTTCTTGACTACTCATAGTTTGGGACTATTCATGCCACAATACTCCTCTGACAGTAGCCTCACAATTTGTTATAAATTCACATTGTTAAGTGAAAGCATTCATTTATGAATTTGTCACATATTGTGAAGGAATGACTGCCTTTAACTATGTATAGAAAAGAGTCAAACAAAAGATCTGTGGAACCAGAATGAATTTACTAACCTAGTATAATCTGGATTATGTTTGTATGTGATGGGAATAGGCCAAAGAGCAAACGGTTTAATTTCAATTTATTTCTTTTTGTAATCTTTATAAAATCTACCCAAAGAGAATGCTGTGACTGCTCGGCAGTCTATTATTAGGTGAAGAAGGGGACATGGCACAAGCAGCCAGACAAGCCAAAGCAAACCTGACTCCCGGAGAGGGGAGGAGAGGCTGCAGCCAGTTTATATCCCTCTGTGGGTCATCAGACATGAACAGGAACAGTGGCTCAGATGACTTATCTATGACCCATTTTCAAATCCAGCAAACCCAAATTTGGATTCTTTCCAAATCTGTGACAAATTCATAAATGAATGCTTTCACTTAACAATGTGAATTTATAACAAAGTGTGAGGCTACTGTAAGATCAAAGGCATGTTCCTTACCCTCTAGAAGCTCACAGTGTGGAGTCCAGTAGTGAGACAGACATGTAAACAAACACATGACAATGTCAAAGCTGTGTCACAGTAATAAGTACAGGACACAAGACTACGTGTAGGAGAGGAACACAAGGGTGGAAGAAGCTCCTTGGATGCGGCAGGAGATGAAGGTTGAGGGGTTGGCTGGGAAGCAAATGAGGAAGAGCATTCCAGACCTGGCATGCAAAGGCAGGGGAACCAGGGAGAGCCTGGGTCGTTTAGGGGACTAAAAGCCAGTCAATACTAGTGGAGAATAAAATACGAGATGAAGAATAGTGAGAAATGAGACGGGCCAGATGGTTAGGCGCCCGTGTACCTTGCTAAAAATACTGCATTTTACCCTAAGGAGACTGCGGAACCACTTACAAAGCTTTAACAGAGCATATCAGATTGCATTTAGAAAGATCGTTCTTTGGAGAAAGACCTGGAAGAACCACACAGGAGGCAAGGAAACTAAAAAATAGTACAGTGTAGGGGTTAAGAGCACGTCCTCTGGAGCCACAGTTGCTGGGTTCTGTCACTTCCTAGCTGTTGGCGCTGGAATGTTACTTAATGATTCATGCTTCTGCTCCCTCCGCTGTTCAATGAGGATAATAATAGTATGAGTTGGAAATGACTCGATGGCAACAGGTTTGGTTTTTTTTTTAATTTCAGGATTATTATGAGATTGAACGATCTGTTCTCTGTATAGTGTTTAAAACAGTGTCTGATACTTAAAGTATTTGTTATCATTTTATTATAATTATGTATCTGGATGCAACATAGTAAAGATGATAAAAGGCCTGAGAGTAAGGATGCAGTAAAGGTAGGTTCAAAAGATATTCGATAGAATTTGACTGTGGTGACATGTTGGATTTCGAAGAATCAGGGGACAAGCAAATATTACACTTAATGGTGAAATATTGAAAGTTCTTCCCCCCACCCTGAAAGGGATTGGACACAGATGCCCTCTATCTCACCGTGTTCTTTAACACTGAGCTGAAAGTTCTAGACACTGCAGTAAGGGAAGGGGAGGGAAAAGGAATTAGAAATGATAATAATTCACAGACATCATCATCATGTACACAGAAATCTAAAAAGAACCTATAGTAAACTAATAACGTTGTTGTCGTTAGGTGCCGTCGAGTGGGTTTCACATGCATATGATGCGATTGAAAATACCATGGCTTGGGTCAGACGCACCTTAGTCTTCAGGGTGACATCTTTGCTCTTCAACCCTTTAAAGAGGCCCTTTGCAGCAGATTTACCCAGTGCAATGCATCTTTTGATTTCTTGACTGCTGCTTCCATGGGTGTTGATTGTGGATCCAGGTAAAATGGAATCCTTGACAACTTCAATCTTTTCTCCATTTATCATGATGTGGCTTATTGTTCCAGTTGTGAGGATTTTTGTTTTCTTTATGTTGAGGTGTAACCCATACTGAAGGCTGTGGTCTTTGATCTTCGGCAGTAAGTGCTTCAAGTCCTCTTCACTTTTAGCAAGGGTATGTCATTGGCATAATGCAGGTTGTTAATGAGTCCTCCTCCAATCCCGATGCCTCGTTCTTCTTCATATAGTCCAGCTTCTTGGATTATTTGCTCAGCATACAGATTAAATAGGTATGATGAAAGGATACAACCCTGACGCACACCTTTCCTGACTTTAAACCACTCAATATCCCCTTGTTCTGTCTGAACAACTGACTCTTGATCTATGTATAGGTTCCTCATGAGCACAACTAAGTGCTCCAGAATTCCCATTCTTCGCAATGTTATCCATAATTTGTTATGATCCACACAGTAGAATGCCTTTGTATAGTCAATAAAACACAGGTAAACATGTACCACTGTACATGTTCTGGTATTGTCTGCTTTCACCAGGATCCATCTGACATCAGCAATGACATCCCTGGTTCCATGATCTCTTCTGAATCCAGCCTGAATTTCTGGCAGTTCCTTGTCAATATATTGCTGCAGTCGTTTTTGAATGATCTTCAATGAACTTTTGCTTGTATGTGATATTAATATTGTTTGATAATTTACACATTCGGTTGGATCACCTTTCTTGGGAATAGGCATAAATATGGATTTCTTTCAGTCGGTTGGCCAGATAGCTGTCTTCCAAATTTCTTGGCGTAGATAGGTGAGCACTTCCAGCGCTGCATCCGTTTGTTGAAATATCTCAATTGATATTCCATCAATTCCTGGAGCCTTGTTTTTTGACAGTGCCTTTAGTGCAGCTTGAACTTCTTCTTTCAGTACCATCAGTTCCTGATCATATGCCACCTCTTGAAGTGGCTGAACGTCGACTAATTCTTTTTGGCATAATGACTCTGTGTATTCCTTCCATCTTCTTTTGATGCTTCCCACGTCATTTAATATTTTCCCCATAGGATCCTTCACTGTTGCAACTCGAGGCTTGAATTTTTTCTTCAGTTCTTTCAGCTTGAGAAATGCCAAATGTGTTCTTCCCCTTTGGTTTTCTATCTCCAACTCTTTGCATGTGTCATTATAATACTTAGTCTTCTTGAGCCGCCCTTTGAAATCTTCTGTTCAGTTCTTTTACTTCATCATTTCTTCCTTTTGCTTTAGCTGCTTGACATTCGAGAGCAAGTTTCAGAGTCTCCTCTGACATCCATCTTGGTCTTTTCTTTCTTTCCTGTTTTTTCAACGATCTCTTGCTTTCTTCATGTATGATGTCCTTGATGTCATTCCACAACTCCTGATTGCACGTTCAAACAATTTCAGACTGTAGAAGCTGATAAAAATCTTCAATTTCTTCATCTCTGGCCTTAGCGGTTGGTGCGTAAATTTGAATAATAGTTGTACTAACTGGTCTTCCTTGTAGGCATATGGATATTACCCTATCACTGACAGCGTTGTACTTCAGGACAGATCTTGAAATGTTCTTTTTTGACGATGAATGCAACACCATTCCTCTTCAAGTTGTCATTCCTGGCATAGTAGACTATATGATTGTCTGATTCAAAACGGCCAATACCAGTCCATTTCAGCTCACTAATGCCTAGGATATCAACGTTTATGCATTCCATTTCATTTTTGATGTTTTCCAATTTTCCTAAATTCATACTTCATACATTCCAGGTTCCAATTATTAATGAATGTTTGCAGCTGTTTCTTCTCATTTTGAGTTGGGTCACATCAGCAAATGATGGTCCTGAAAGCTTTACTCCATCCACGTCATTAAGGCTGACTGCACTTTGAGGAGGCAGCTCTTCCCCAGTTATCTTTTGAGTGCCTTCCAACCTGGGGGGCTCATCTTCCAGCACTATATCAGACAATGTTCCGCTGCTATGCATAAGGTTTTCACTGGCTAATGCTTTTCAGAAGTAGACTGCTGGGTCATTCTTCCTAGTCTGTCTTAGTGTGGAAGTGCAGCTGAAACCTGTCCTCCATGGGTAACCCTGCTGGTATCTGAATACCGGTGGCATGGCTTCTGGCATCACAGCAAAAGGCAAGCCCCCACAGTATGACAAACTGACAGACACGTGGGGAAAACTAGTAATAGGTCAATATAAAAAGTCAGTTGTATTTGTATGTATCAGCAATAAGCAAAAAGTGAAAGTTTAAAATTAAACTATTTCCCACAGCATGAGAAAACATCAAATACCTAGTAATAAACCAATAAAAATGTACAAGACGGCTACATAGAAAACTATGAAACATTGCTGAGAGAAATGAAAGACCTACATAATATGGAGGGGTATACTGTGTTTGTAGATCTCAAAGCTCAGTAATATTAAGGTATCAATTTTACCTAAATTGAGCTACAGATTAAATGTAATCCCAATCAAAATCCCAGTAAATTTAATTGTATGGATTATTAATTTATATGGAAACGCAAAGGGTCAAGAATAGCATGACAATCTTTTAGGAAAAAATTAAAGTTGAGGGAACTAAATTACCAGATGTCAAGACTTGTTGGTATTTGCACAATTAAAAAACAATGACTAGAAACAAACCCATACATATATGATCATTTGATTTTTCACAAGAGCGACACTGCAGTGCAGTGAAAAAAAGAATGGCTTTTGCAATAAATTGTTCTGAGTCAACTGGTTTACCATAAAGAAAAAATGAAATCTTGACTGCCTCCTCACCCTGTCTGCCAAAATCACTTCCAGGTGGACTATAGACTTAAACGTGAAAGCTAAAGCAAACTTTTCAGAAGATAATATAAGAAAATATCTTCATGACCTTGGAGTAGATAAAGATTTCTTAATTAGCTCACAAAAGGTACTAACCATAAAGGAAAAGATTGATAAATTGACTTCATGAAAAATAAGTACATATGATCATCAAAAGACCATTAAGCTAGTGAAAAGGCAAGCCACAAAGAGGAAAAGATATCTGATATATATATGTATATATATATATTTTTTTTTTTCAGCAAATGACTCATAACCAGAATATATAAGGAACACATCCATTTTAAAAAATGGGTAAAAAACCTGAACAGGCTCTAAGATACAACTATTGGTCTCTTACATCCAAAGCAAACAAGAATTAAGAAAACCAAAGATCCAAGGGAATATTTAATCCAAAGGACTAATAGACCACATGAACTACAACATACACAAACCCAAGACCAGAAGAACTAGATGGTGCCCAGCTACCACTACCAACCGCTCTGACTGGGATCACAACAGAGGGTCCCAGACAGAGTGGGAGAAAAATTGTAGAACAAAAAATCAAATTCTCAAAAAAGACCAGACTTACCGGTCTGACAGAGACTGGAGGAACCCTGAGACTATGGCCCTAAGACACCCTTGCGACCTGGAACTGAAGCCATTCCTGGAGACCACCTTTCAGCCAAACCATAAACAGACCCATAAAATAATAACACCCAAGAGGAATGCACTCCTTAAAGCAATCAATTATATGAGATCCAAAGGGCAGCATTTGCCCAAAAGCAAAGATGAGAAGGCAGGAAGGAGTAGAAAACCAGGACAAAAGGGAACAGGGAAACTACGATGGAAATGGGGAGAGTGCTGACACACTGTGGGGAATGCAACCAATGTCATGGAACACCTTATGTACAAACTATCGAATGGGAAACTAGTTTGCTCTGTAAACCTTCACCTAACGCACAATGAAAAAAAAAAAAAATCCTGAACAGGCACTTCACATAAGAGGATATCAAATGGCCAATAAAATGTATTCAACATCATTATCAGTCATCAAGGAAATGCAAATTAAAACCATACAGAGATACAGCCATAGAACGGCTAAAATTAAAAAATCTACCACCACCAAGAGAAACAACCAAACATGTGCCTCCTTTTGGAAGAACACAACATTTCCTATGAAGCAATCTTGGGGGAAGAAAAGGCAACCTAAACCTTATTAAACTTCTAGATCTGGGATCAGCAAACTATGGTCCACAGGCTGAATCTGGCCTGCTCTCTGTTTTTGTAAATAAAGGTTTATTAGACACAGCCTCACTCATTCATTTATGTATTTTCTATAGCTGCTTTTGCACTATAACAGCAGAATTGAGTCGCTGCAACAGAGACCACATGGCCTGCAAAGCCTAAAATGTTTTCTATATGCCCTTTACTGAAAAAGTTTTCTAAAACTTTTTCTAGATCTAGTCACCGATTTAAGTCAATAGAAAGGACAGAGGAACATGTTAAATTACACAGGGGGACACAGAAGTGGCCACAGTTGTTGCAGCTGGGTAATGGGAATATGACAGTTCATTTAAAAAAAAAAAAAAAAAATGACAGTTCATACAATTCTGTATACTTTTGTGTACGCCTGAATTTCTCCATAATAAAAAGCAAAACAATATTCATAATAAAAATAACACAAACCAATGATACCAAGTGTTGGTGAGGATGTAAAACAACTGGAAATCTTATACACTGCAAATGGAAGTGTAAATTGGTATAATCTCATTGAAAAACTATTCAGCAGTATCTACTATACCTGAGAAAACATATACCTTATGGCCCAGCAATTTCATTCCTAGGTATAAAAAAAAAAAAATCCTCCACAAAAATGTGTACATGTGTGCACCAAAAGACAAGCACAATAATAATGTTCAGAGCAGAGTATTCGAAATATCCAACTCAAATGTCCACCAACAGCAGAATGGATAAATAGATTGGAATGGAATTTACTTAAAATACCACACAGTAACTAAAATGAAAGAACTACTCCTGCATGCGATGGACGAATCTCACAAAAACAATGTTGAATTAAAGTTTGCATGTGTGTTGTGTGCCATCGAATCAATTCCAACTCATAGTGACCACATATGGCAGAGTAGAACTGCCCCATAGAGTTTCCCAGGCTGTATGTAATCTTCACGGGAGCAGACCACCAGGTCTTTTCTCTCAAGGAGCTGCTAGTGGCTCAAACTGCCGACCTGATAGCAGTCGAGCACTTAACCTTTGTGCCACCAGGGCTCCTTGAACGAAAGCAGCCAGAATCAAAAGAGTACAAACTGTATGATTCCATTTATATGAGGTTCTAAACGGGCAACCTAATCAATGGTAATAAAAATCAGAGTAGTTGTTACCTTTGGGGGAGACAGGGACTGGGAGGGAGCATGAGGGAGGCTTCTGTCTGCAGTTAACATTCCCTGTCTTGATCTGGGTAATAACCACATGAGTGTGCTCCCCATATAAAAATTTACTGAAGTATATACTTATCATCTGTGTACCTCATTGTAAGTATGTTATGCTTCAATAAAAAGTTTACTTAATAAAAAAGGTAAAAGCATTAGAAAGTATGGAGGGAGTATTAGAAAGCAAAGAAAATGAAGTGACAGAAACAGATGAACTGGAACAAATATACAGAAAGAGGAAAAATAGTTGCTTACATTTGGTTTCAAGGCAATCACAAAGTTATATGAATTATTTTCCCAAATATTTTTATGTATTTTAACTTTGTTACTATGAAAGAATTGAGTATTTCCTCCGTCCTCTAAATCCAGCTCACTTATCCCAATCTCTTACCTGCTTTGGATAAAAATAAGCTCATTCCACCAGAGCCTGAACCAACTTCTAAAACAGTATCACCTGGGTTGATATTCATCAGCAGCAGTATCATATTCATATCCTGTAATTGAAAAAGAGTCCAATAAATACGTACTAGGCACTTACTCTGTACCTGATACTATATTGCATATGGAGAGGAAGGGAGTGAAAAATAGGATCAGACTTTGGTCCTACCTACAAAAAGTTTGTATTTTGGTAGATAAAATAAGAGAGTGTCAAGAATCAATTAGCAAATAAGGCAGTACTTCAATATAATGCTGAAATTATAGACAATAAGTACAACAGGAGCTCAGACAAGGAAGAGATCAGCGGACTGCCCTATCTTAAAGGCATGAAGAATTTAAGGAAATAACTACAAAGTAGAAACAGCTTTAAACAAAGCAGAGACAGAATAAATACACAGTTTGCCCATCTCAGGAAGGGAGGAATGGAGAGACCTGAATGTCAGTCTAATGCATTTGAACTTGACCTGGTAAGCATCTGGGCCAAGCCACTGAGGTGACACAAAGGGCATCTCAGGAATATTAATCTGGCAGGGGAATACAAAACGCACTAGGGTAGAGAAAAACTAGAGGCAGGAAGACTAGTTAGGAAGTTATAATCTCCACATGAAATGATGAACCTCTAATTTACAATTAAAATATTAGGGATAAACAGGAGGATCCATCTGCCAAACACTGTAATTGAAGACTTATCTTGTTAACAGAAATATCATGGATGAGAATAAGAGCTGTTTATTAAAACTTTTCTATGTGCCACGCTTCCATAATTATGAAAACTACTTTCAAACGTTATCTTGTTTAATCAGGATAATGAGATAGGTTTCATCATCCCCATTTTAAAGACAAGCAATCAAAGAGGCTCAGTAATTTGCCCAAGGTCACATAGTCATGCCTTACTTAAGTGAGAAGAAGTATTAAACGGGAAGAAGCATGGATTAATAGAAATGAAATTAGGCCAAGGTAGTATGTCAGTCTGGAGCCCTGGTAACACAGTGGTTAAGAACTTGGCTGCTAACCAAAAGGTCATCAGCAGTTTGAATCCACCAGCGGCTCCTTGAAAACCCTGTGGGACAGTTCTGCTCTGTCCTATAGGGTCGCTATGAGTCGGAATCGACTCAACGGCAATGTCAGTCATATCCAGTAAGTCTTAAATACTTGGGTAAATTTTTTAAAATTAAATTATGAGCGTTTCTTCCTAAAATTAGCAACATGGTAACTTTCATCATAAGGTATCCATTGGTTAAAAAAAAAAAAAAAAGACTGAGAACAAGAAAAAAATTTAAATGTTCTGAGGCATGCTTTATGTACATTCATCAGGACTGTAGGGTTGAGCCAGTTTCCACCAGGGCTCCATCCAATACAGCGGACCTTACTATTGTCTTTGCTTCTTCTGGAACCAACATGCACCTAAACCCCGTCGCATTACCTTTGGATATGATATGGAAGGCCCTCTTTTCATCAATAATACATAGTCTTCCAAGGCCGGCCTCCTCAGCATGAAGTGCTTACCCGAAGAACTCTTCAGCATCTGGCCGGGGAACTTCCCCAAGATCTCGCTGAACAGGACTAGCCCTCAAAAAGTTACTATTTAAATGTCCGGCGTTGCTCAATCTAAATAATTTTTTAAATTGTGTTTCTCTCTTGCCAGTCTCGGCTAAAATCAGCTCCCCAGCCCGAAAGGGGCCCTCCCTGGAAGTTGAGTCAGGAAGCTCTGCGACCTCGGTAGCGGACTGATCCAGGGCGGGCTGAGAGTGATCCCCGGATCCTCTGTGTGCGAGATCGAACTGGCCCTGGGCTCCGTTCGAGTCCTCGCTCTCCCGGGGAGGTGACATCTCCCGCGGCGCCAGCGGTCTGACACTGTCCAGTGACGGAAGACATCGAACCCCAATGCCCGGGCGCCGAGAGAGACCTGGAAGCGACTCTGCGCGCAGCCGCACCACTTTGTGCCCTCCTTCTCCATCTCGCGCGTCTCTGCGCGAGGACTCGAAAGATAGTGACCGGGCTCCTCCGAAAGGTTCTCGCCCAAGTTCACCGGGATTGAACAGAGCCCAGGCCTCGATCGCTTCCGAACGTGTAGCAGCAGGGGGCAGCCGCGCCCGGCCAGCAGCATAGTATCCGGTGCAGGCGCCGTCGCAGACAAGTGACGTACGGGCGGGGGCGGGGCCGCCCTTTCCGGCGGCCATTGCTGCTCAATCTTCCTACGTAGCGGTCTAGGGACTCGCAGCGACGTGGGAGGGACTCCGCGACTGTGGCTGCGCGCGCAGAGGAGGCGACCCGGAGGCCCCGCCTGGGACGCGGGCGTCCCGGCGGCGTTCAGTTACTCTCCGAGGAGGGAGGCCTACTCTTCGTGGAATAAGGGCAGAGTACCGTTTACCAATCCCTGGTTGCCTCGAGCGGGGTAGGATTGCGACAAAACTTGTCAAAGCGCTGTGTAAACCGTAAAGCAGGATGGTTGTGAGTGCCTAGTCATAGCGACCATGTGGACCTTTTACGTACAACAGAACAAAATGCTGCCCGGCTCTGCACTGTATCAGTGTTCCGCCGCAGCCTAACGGTTTTCACTTGCTAATTCTTCCCAGTCTCAGCCGCTGACACCTGTCCACCATAGGTGACCCTGCTGGTGTTTGAAATATCGGTGGCAGAGCTCCCAACATCGCAGCAACACGCAAGTCATCCCAGTAGACAAACTGACAGGCAAGCATTAGCTCGCTGAAATTAGCAAGATGGCCACCGGGTCACCACCAAGGCGTATAAGTGAAACTAGCCCCAGATGTGTTTGACAGACCGCGTTTGGGTGTGCCACGCACTGACCTCCGCCCCTTTGCCAGCTGATGTCTAGCAAATGCCCTTAACATCTGACAAGTCCCTTTTGACTTGCAGTGACCACCAGCCTGATTCCCCCGCCCCCGCACCCAGCGGCCCTTGCCTTGTTACTTAAAGCCCAGAGAATGGAAACCCTGGTGGTGTAGTGGTTAAGAACTATGGCTGCCAATCAAAAGTTGGGAAGTTCAAATCCCCCAGGCGCTCCTTGAAAACCCTATGGGGCAGTTCTGCTCTGTCCTACAGTGATTATGAGTCCGACTCAACGGCAGTGGATTTGGTTTGGGTAAGGCCCAGAGAGTGTGACAAGGTCAAGAAAAGTGACACTATTGACTATGTGCTTATTTAACGGGATTTTAAAAAGCAATTAAAATATTTAGTTACCTAATTCTTCCAGAAAACTAACCCAAAACGAAACCTGTTGCCATCCAGTCAAAAAAGCTAAATAGAAGCATTGTAAAACAGGAAAAGTTATCTACCCTTACAATAGAGTCCAAAGATTAATATTAGAGATCACTAAGCTGCTGTTTGCTTAATGTTAATTCACTTGAAAGTCTAGCAATACCAGACACTGTGAATACTTATTTCATTTAAATTTACAACAACGCTGTGTTTGAAGTTAGTATTCCTGTTTTACACATTAAAAAAAAAAAAAAATGGCACAGGGAAATTGATTTAGCCAAGCTCCATAGCTGACAAGTGGAAAGTCAGGGTTTTCCATCCTAGTTCAGTCTGGTTAAGCAGTCCATGTTCTGTGTACTATAAAGCCTTCTCAAAGATTGATAAACAGTGCAGTGAAATGCAAAGTTGAAGTCAAAGTCCATACAAAGGGCTACGAATCCAGTGTGAATTCCATTTAAACTTGATAAAAGAAATCTTGTTATTAGTCTGCACTTCGTAAGACCTCAACTATTGGATTTCTCAATGTTAAAAATGGATCAAGAAACTGCTCCTCCCTCTTCCCCCAACTGCGGTGTCTCAATTTTTGTTTTTTTCAGGGAAGTTTTTATGACCAGTCTTTTCCAAGATCATGGGGCTTTTCTCACTGCCTCTTTTCATTGTAGACTTTCTTGGAGAAAAAGTCATTACTGAATATAAAGTTCTTGAAATTAAGAAAGGTATCATTTCCAAGTATGGGTCTAAGTTGGAACCTCCTGAATTCCAAAACCTATGATGGTTTTTAAACTTATTCCTACTTTGTTATCTCTTAAGAATGAAACAATATTTGACTATTATTTCAGAAGGAGCAAGAATTGAAAAAAATGGTGTATTGACAAATATGTGAAGTATCCTTGATTTCTGAAATAAACTAAGAAATAAATCATATCTTTCCTTTGAATAACAGACAAAATGTTGTAAATATTTTGTCCGATATGGAAACCCTGGTGGCATAGTGGTTAAGTGTTAAGGCTGCTAACCAAAGGGTCGGCAGTTTGAATCCACCAGGCACTCCTTGGAAACTCTGTGGGGCAGTTCTACTCTGTCCTATAGGGTCGCTATGAGTCGGAATCGACTCAACAGCAGTGGAGTTTTTGGGGTATACACATCTAATGAAATACATTAGTGCATTCTTAAAAGTATAATTTTTCCTTATTCACAGTTTTTAGAGCTTTTAAAATCTCAACAACAACAAGAAAGTCACTGTATGTGCCTTTCTATTTCTGGCTCTACTCATCTTTTGCTTCCATCTTCCCTATGAACCTGTGAACCTGAAAATATGAGACATCATCAAGTCATCATGTTTATGATATAAGTCCAAGGAAGACATTGTCTTCCAGTGACAAGTAGTCAAGCAATTACTTTACAGTCCAAATGATGGTCAAGAAATACTGTGGCTGACAACTGACGTTTTTCAATCTCCACTCAAACTAGACCAATTATAGTTCCACAAATGTTCTTCTCTAGCTCTTTGCATGTGCTTCCTCCCTCTATTTTGTACACCTTCCTCTTGTCCTTCAGCAATTAACCTCACATTACCACCATAATGGTGGCTAATACTGACTCAGAAACACTGGGAGAAGAGACTCTCCTTGGTGCTCCCAAAGTGCCCTGTCTTTATACCTGTCAGGGCCATGTCACAATGTATGGAAATTGTTTATCCATTTCCCAGGCTAAAGGATAAGATTGTTAAGGAGAGGATGTGTCTTGGTCATCATAATTCCAATGCCTGGCAGACAATATTCCCTCAATAAATATTTGTTGAATAAATGAAGAAAATTGCAAATGAGAAAAAATGCAGCCCTGATACCTTGGCCTCTATAATAAATAATTGAAGGTATAAATATGGCCTAGTTAAATTTAATGGTGTGCTATATTTTGTTCCGTACCTGTAGATGTATTTAGTTTTTTATCAGAACTATTGAAATTCACAGATTGTTTTCTTATTGACCTGTAGCGAAGTATAAAGTATTTAAGTCTAAGAATATAATTGTTTTTCTCTTTTTCATTTTTCCCCCAGCTGCTGCTGAACTTGAATCTAGACTCTATAGAACTTCTTCTCTAGGATTTACTGGTACATTAGCATAAACTGCAAATCTAAATTCAGATCTAGTTTTTAAAACTACTCAAATATGTGTTCCTGTTTTAAAAAATGCATATTTATGCAGCTGAAGGCTCTTCTTATCAGCTCTTCTTACTTATCAGCACTCATCACCCTTCACTAAACACTTTTTTGTTCCTGAATCAGAGGACAGTATGCAGGATGATCCAGAATCAGTTCACTAGCACACTGTGAGCCGTCAAAATTCTTGTAATAATCTCCCCTTTCTCTCTCTTTTTTTTTTTTTTAGAATCTCAAGAAGTGACCAGTCCTCTCTAGAGTTCCTCTCCCGAGGAGGATCCAAGATGTGCAACAGCTCTTTCCTTCTCAGGGTCCTTGTTTTGGAGAATGGACTGGCTCTGCACCGCCATCCCTCCCACTCACACTGCTGGCCTCACAGAACCACCTCACTATGTCCCTCCATTCCCCCTCCATCTCTTAGCTGCCACCATCTCACGCTGCAGAATTCAACAACCAGTTCTCTGATTTTTAAGTTAATTACGTATGAGGCATTTAAGCTTTTTGCTTATGTTCTCTGACTTTGTTCACTAAGCTTATAATGAATGTACATAAAATAAACTCTAAGTCTTAAACCCTTGGGCAAATCCATCCATCTACAAATTAATTAATTCATTTACTGTGCTTAATTGGCTCCTAAAATTTTTTAATCATGCAGATCTCACCTCAGAAGGACTTCCCTGAACACCCAAGACAAATACTGTTCTAATCTTGCATCTATGCATTGCTTTTATTGTTTAGTTTTTGCAAAATCACAGTAATATTTTCACTTTTTTTCATACTTACTCTTTCTGTTATAGATTATGAATGAGCATAAGCAGCAGTAAATGCTTTCAGTGACACCTAAGAAAGACCATATACAAGTGTTACCATTATGAGCTTTCACAATACAAGAAATCTGCCTAATTAAGTGACTCACATATGCTTTGTAAGTTCAGACAATTTGGTAAGGTTGTGTATAGGATACAGTGTGGCTGCATGCAAAGGTAGGCAATTCAGAGCTAAGATGGCACTCTGAAGTGTCAGGTACTCCTGGGTGTAGTCTCTATTCCAAAGCTCACCTCTTAGTTTGATACAGTGCTTAAGCTCCAGCCATCATATTCCAATCCCAGTCAGGAAGAAGGAGGAAGAGGAAGAAGGTCATGTCCTCCATATATGCTTCAAATTAGCACATTTTTGTTATTTATCTTTTGATAAACATTGTGTTCTGTAAGAAAGTTAATTCCAAGAACTAAGTTCTTAAAGTATCAGAATCATTTAAGCTTGCTGTGAGCACAATTCATGTCTCCAACCCCTGTGGTACTACATATTCTTGTGTTTAAGCAGGAGATTTGAAATAAACAATGATAGCACAGTGGTCATAAAGATTAAGAAATAGAACTTGAGTTACTTCAGTTCTGTCATTCTATGTGACTGCTTTGAATTTTCATTTGTGTTTAAAATGTTTTGAATGTAGAGACATCTGAAAGCTACTTAGCTACCCAAAGAAACAAAGACATGAACGAGATATAATTTATTTTGAAATGAGATTTTTATGAATCTCTGCCAGACTTATGTTTAAGACCTTTCCTAAATATTTCTATATCTCTTGCTTTTGTTAAAAAAAAAACTGCTCAAAATTAATACAAAGTGTTGTCTAGCAATTATGTACAAATATAGATATAGCAGAACTGACTTACTGAACATGAGTATGTGAAGATCGATTTTGCTGAAGTCATAGACAAACCTACAGAGTTAAAGACTTGAGAACAAAAACTAATATTCTGTACTACAACGGACCAATATGTGGGTATAAATTTCCTCCTTTTAAAAATGTTTTAATGTAATTAAAATATGGATCCATAACTCTTTTCCTCTTTTTTACTGTAATATTTGTTATATTATTTGTCTTTTTTAATGTGAAGTTCAATAAAAGAAAATTATCAGTGTATTGCTTTTCTTTATTATTTTTTTCATTTCATGATTATTCATAAAAAAATGATTCTGCCATATATTGCCATTAAAAAAGAAAGGAGGTGAAGCCAACGTGGTGGTATAGACAGAAGCACCATGCCCTCCCTCTGCAGCAAAGACCTGAAAAACTAAGTGAAACAGATGCAAATATCAATCCTGGAACCCTAAGTGTCAAATGAGGGGATAGAGCATTCGATCAGGCACCAGTTGTAATAAGAAACTGACAGAGAACAGAGAATAAGGAGAGCTATGAGGTGGAGATCCCCTACCAGTTAACACAACATGGATTCACCATCTTGGACTACAGCCACCAGGGAAATACACAAGGAGTATGGGAAGGCAACTTCATGGAGCTCCCAAAAGGAGACAGGGCACCCAGAAACCAGGGATACACACCCTTCTTCCCTCTACGAGGTCTCCATAGCTTTCCAGAGAGACACGAGCCCACTGCCACCCGGGTCTGCACCACCCCCACTGGCTGGCCCCTTCAGCACCATTTTGTGTGTATGTTTTCTATTTTTTTTATTTTTGGCTTTTTTGTTGTTTCTCTATCTCTCTCCCTTCCTTCCTTTCCTTTTTCCCGCCTAGCTAGCCTCATGTGCCATCCCCTCCCCTTCTTGATGGGCTGTGATTTTTTTGGTTTGTTTTCTTTTTCTTTTTTTTCCTGTTTCTTCTTTCTTCTTCCTTTCCTTCCTCCCACCCACCCAGTCCTGTGCACTGCGCCTGTCCCTTCTTGAGGGGCCATGCTGCACTGCTCAGCTGGAGAGTCACTGTGCACGGCCTACCAGATCTGCACCACCGTCACGGACCAGCTATCCTCGTGTCATTTTATTATTTTTCTTTTTGTTGTTTCTTCTCTCTTGCCCTTTGTTCCTTTCCCCAAACCACCTAGCCCCATGCACTGCCCTCCTCCCTTAGTGGCTGTGCTGTACCGCTGAGTTGGAGAGCTGCTGGCACATGGCCTCCCCTGAACTGCACCATCCCCACAGACCAGCTCCCTCAGTGCCATGTTTTTTATTTTTCTTTATTTTTTTCCATTCTCCCTTTCCCATCTCCCTCCCACCAGGACCATACACTGCCTCTGCCCCTTCCTGATGGGCCATGCTGTGCCCACAGCAAGAGACACATCAGCTCACCCCCAAAAGCCAGCTCCCACGTCACCATATTTATTTATTCTTTGTCGTTGTTTTTATATTTTCTTCTTGGTTTTCTATTTCCTCTGTTTCCTTTCTCTTCCTCACCTAGTCCCATTTACCACTGAGGCCCTTTCTCCCCAGGCCAAGCCACACCACTCTGCTAGAGAGTGATGGGCTCATGGCCTTACTGAGTCTGCCCCGCCACTACCCACCAATTTCTACCATGCTGCCATTTAATTTAATTTTTTTCTTAAATTAATTTCACCTTTTTTTGATTTTATATCTCTCTTCTTTCTCTTCATTCACTCACCCACTTAGCCCCACAGATCACATCCTCTCCATCCCCTCCTGCCTATCTGCACCATATGCTGAGTGCTGTATCCCTGAGTGAAACTGATGTGGTCCCCCGGACCTCACCCTGCACTGTCCTCTGGCTCTGCCCCGTCAGCCCCTGCTTGTTCCACAAACTAGCCATTTCTGCCCCTCAACCCCTGCTAGACCCACCCTGCTGTACCATAGCCAAGTGACCAGCCCTGCACACTGGGAAAAGGCGATGAGAAGTCTCATGCTCACAGGTGAGCAAACAACAAACCATGCACAGCCCGCCTGCGCAGTTATAACAAAATAAAACAAAAAAGTAGGATGAAACAAGTCTACAATCAATAAATAAAGAAAATAATTCCTGAAAGTCCTGGAGACAGCAGACAATATCAAATCATATTAAAAAAAAAAAAAAAAGGATGGCTCCACAAAGAGACTGAAATAAAACACCAGATGATGTCCCATAGAAGAAAATGCACTGTAACTACCCGACTACCCGATAGGGAATTCAAAACTCTAATATTCAGGGCTTTCCAAGAGATGAAGGAAAACACAAACAAAATAAGAAAAAAAAAATAGACAAAATAATGAAAAATACAAACAAAATCAGGGAAAACACAGACAAAGCAATGGAAGAATTTAGGAAAATAATACAAGAACAAAATGTCAAAATGAGTAAACAGCTAGAAATCAAACAAAAACAGCAATTAGAAATTCAAAAAACAAACACAGGGTTTCAGAAATGGACAGTGCAATAGAAGGTTTTAGGAGCAAATTTTAAACAATGAAAGACAGGATCAGCAAAATTGAAGACAAATCCTTTGATACGACTTTGAGAAAAAATCAGAGAAAAGAAGAAACACTGACAATGATGTGAGGTACACTCAAAAGCAAAAAATGCATATGATTGGACTTCCAGAACAAGGAGAGAAAACAGAAAACACAGAGAAAAATCACCAAAGATCTGCAGACACAAAACTTCCCTAATATCATGAAGGATGAAAAGCTGACCATTGAAGAAGCTCAACAAATCCCATACAGAATATACTGCAAAAGAAAATCACCAAGGCATATCATAACACACTCCCTAAAACCTAAGACATAGAAAGAATCCTGAGAGCAGCTCAAAAAAAATGAAAAGTCACATGCAAAGGGGAAACAGTAAGACTAAACTCTGATTACTCAGCAGAAATTATGCAGGCAAGAAGGCAATGGGATGACATATATAAAAACTTGAAAGAAAAAGACTGACAACCAAGAATACTATATTCTACAACATTTTGTTCAAATCCGATGGCAAAATTAGGACATTTCCAGATAAACAGAAATTAAGGGAATATGAAAAAAAAACAAAACAAACTTAAAAGAATCGCTAAAGGGAACCTTCAGTTAGAGCAAAAAGAACTGAATCTAAGACACAGGACAGCATCAGTCAGATATCAATTTAGGTAATGAACTCTCAAGGATAAAACAAAACTAAAAGGTTTACAACAGGGAATCAGAGAGGTCATTCGGTAAATAACAACAATGTCAGAACAATAAAACAGGAAATAAACAGTGTAGGTATAGAACTTTAAAACAAAGAGAGAGTCAAAGTGTAATTAAGTAATAAAAGATTGGTTTAAACTTAGGAAGGTAAGGGTAAATTTCAAGGTAACCACAAAGAAAGTTAACAAACCTACTCATCCAAAAAAAAAAAAAAAAAAGAAGAAGAAAAATATAAAGTCACAGTAAACACAAAATCTACAAAAATGAAGGAACTAAAAAAATCCACAAACAAAAGGAATTCAGCACAGGAGAGTAAGAGAAACAAAGAAAATGTCAGCCCCCCAAAAAAGCACTACAAAATGACAGCAATAAACTCAATATTTATCAATAATCACACTGAACATAAATGGCTTAAATGCACTCATAAAAAGACAGAAAGTGACAGAACGGATTAAAAAAACAGGACCCATCACTATGCTGTCTACAAGAGACACACCTCAAAAATGAAAGCATGAAAAAATATGTATCAAGGAAACGGCAACCAAAAAACAGCAGGAGTGGCAATAATAATCTCAGACAAAATAGATTTTAAAACAAAGTCTACCATAAAAGAGAAGGAAGAATTAAAGGGACAATCTACCTTTAGGATACAGCCATAATAAATATCTATGCACCTAATGAGGCTCCAAAATACATAAAACGAACTCTAACAGCACTGAAAAGAGAAATTGACAGTTCAACAATGATAGTAGGTGACTTCAACACACCAACTTGGCAAAAAAAAAAATCTAGAAAGAAACTCAGTGAAGTTACAGAAGATCTAAAGGCCACAATCAACCAAACTGACCTCAAAGACATATATAGAGCACTCCACCCAAGAGCAGCAAAGTACCCATTCTTTTCCAACACAAATGGAATGTTCTCCAGAATAGACCACATCATAGGCCACAAAGCAACCCTCAAGAAAATCCAAAACACTGAGATAATATAATGCATTTTCTCTGATCACAACGACGTAAATGTAGAAATTAATAACAGGAAGAGAAAGGGAAAAAATTAAAAACATGGAAATTGAATAACACTTTGCTTAAAAACCACTGGGTAATAGAAGGAATCAAAGATGGAATGAAAAAAATTGCTAGAATCAAATGAGAATGAAAACACATTACACCAAAACCTCTGGAACACAGCAAAGGCAGTACTCCAGTTCAATTTATAGCAATAGACACACAAATCAAAAAAGAAGAAAGGGGCGAAATCAAAACATTAGCTATACAACTCAAACAAATAGAAGGAGAACAGCAAAAGAAGCCCACAGCTAAAAGAAGAAAGAAAATAATAAAGATAAGAGCAGAAATAAATGAAATAGAGTGGGAAAATGATAGAAAGAATCAACAAAACCCAAAGTTGGTTCTTTGAAAGGATCAACAAATAACCCAAGAAAACAAAAAGAGAGGCATTACAACACACCCAACTGAAATAAAAAGAATTGTATCAGAATACTACGAACAACTATACTCTGACAAATTTGAAAACCTAGAGGAAATGGACAAATTCCTAGAAACACACGACCTAACTAAACTAACACAAACTGAGTTCAAAAATCCGAACAGATACATAATAAGAGAAGAAATTGAAAAGGTAATAATAACTAAAAAACAAAACAAAACAAAAGCCCTGGCCTAGAAGCCTCCACTGGAGAATTCTACCAAACATTCAGAGAAGAGCTTCTATGAGTACTACTCAGACTATTTCAGAACATAGAAAAATAAGGGATACTCCCGAATTCATTTTATGAAGCCTGCATCACCCTGATACCAAAACCAGGCAAAGACATCACAAAAAGAGAAAATTACAGACCATTATTTCTCATGAATATAGATGCAAAAATTCTCAACAAAATTCAGCCAATAGAATTCATCATCACGTAAAAAAATAGTACACCATGACCGAATGGAATTCATACCAGCTATGCAAGGATGATTCAACATTAGAAAATCAGCCAAAGAAATCCACCACATAAATAAAACAAAAGAATCACATGATCATCTCAATGGACACAGAAAAGACATTTGATAAAGTTCAACACCCATTCTCATAAAAACTCTCAATAAAATAGGTATAGAAAGGAAATTTCTCAGCATAATAAAGGGCATCTATACAAAACTATCGACAGCACTGGGTTTTTTTTTTTTTTTATACAAATCTAGGAAACCCTGGTGGTGTAGCGGTTAAGTGCTACAGCTGCTAACCAAAGGGTCGGCAGCTCGAATCTGCCAGGCGCTCCTTGGAAACTCCATGGGGGCAGTTCTACTCTGTCCTATAGGGTCACTATGAGTCAGAATCGACTCATCGGCACTGGGTTTGGTTTGTTTTGGGTACAAAACTAACAGCCAACATCATTCTTAATGGAGAGAGGCTGAAAAACATTCCACCTGAGAACAGGAACAAGACAAGGATGCCCTTTATCACCACTCCTGTTTAACATTGTGCTGGAAGTTCTAGCTACAGCAATAAGGCAAGAAAAAGAAATAAAGGGCCTCCAAATTGGTAAGGAAGAAGGAAAACTATTCCTATTTGTGGATGATATGATACTATACAGAAAGAACCCAAAAGACTCCACAAGAAAACTAGTAGAACTATTCAGCAGAGCAGCAGGACACAAGATCAACATACAAAAGTCAGTTGGATTCCTATACACCAATAAAGAGAACTACAAAAAGAAAATCAGGAAAGCAATACCATTTATAATTTAAAAAAATAAATAAATAAAATAATAGCACCTAAAAAAATAAAATACTTAGGAATAAATCTAACCAGGGACATAAAAGACCCCTATACAAAGAAAACTGCAAAACACTACTGAAGAAACCAAAAGAGACATACATTAATGGAAAACATATCATGCTCATGGATAGGTAGATTCAACATGCTGAAAATGTCAATTCTACCCAAAGCAATCTACAAATACAATGCAATCCTGATCCAAATATCAATGGTATTCTTTAACAAGGTGGAAAAAATAATCATTAACTTTATATGGAAAGGAAAGAGGCGCCAGATAAGTAAAGCACTATTGAAGAGAAAGAATAAAATCGGAGGACTCATAGTACCTGACCTCAGAACCTACTATACAGCTATGGTAGTTAAGACAGCCTGGCCCTGGTACAACAACAGACACATTGACCAATGGAACAGAATTGAGAACCCAGATATAAATCCATCCACCTACGGCAATCAGACCTTAAACAAAGGTCCAAAATCCATTAAATGGGGGAAAAGACAGCCTTTTTTTTTAAATTGTGCTTTAAGTGAACGTTTACACCTCAGGTTAGTTTCTCATACAAAAAAATGTATACACAAATTGTTATGTGACACTAGTTGCTCCCCCTATAATGTGACAGCACACTGCTTTCCATCCCAGATTTCCCATGTCCATTCAACCAGCTCCTGTCCCTTTCTGCCTTCTCATCTAGCCTCCGGACAGGAGCTGCCCATTTAGTCTCATGTATCTACTTGAGCTAAGAAGCATACCCTTCATAAGTATTTTATGTCTTATAGTCCAGTCTAACCTTTGCCTGAAGAGTTGGCTTCCAGAATGGTTTTAGTTCTGGGCTAACAGAGAATCTGGGGGCCATGTCTTCTGGGGTCCCTCCAGTCTTCAGTCAGACCATTAAGTTTGCTTGAAAAGACAGTCTTTTTAACAAATGGTGCTGGCAAAATAGGACGTCCATCTGTAAAAAAATGAAACAGGACCCATACCTCAGAGCATACACAAAAACTAATTCAAAATGGATCAAAGACCTAAATATAAAAACAAAAATCACAAACATCATAGAAGAAAAAATAGGGTCAATGCTAGAGGCCTAATACGTGGCATAAATAAAATACAAACCATAACTATCAATACATATACACCAGAAGATAAGCTAGATAACTGGGATCTTTTAAAAATTAAACACTTATTCTTACCAAAAGAGTAAAAAGAGAACCTAGAGGCTTGGAAAAATTTTTGACCATGACAAATCCAACAAAGGTCTAATCTTTAAAATGTATAGGAAACCCTACACTTTTACGACAAAAAGACAAATAATCCAATTAAAACACGGGCAATGAATATGAACAGACACTTCACCAGAGAAGATATTCAGATGGCTAACAGACACAAGAGGAAATGCTCAAGATCGCTAGATGTGATGGTTAAGATTGTGCATCTGCTTGCCTGGGCCATGATTCTCAGTGTTTATATGCGATCACCCTCATGATGGGATCTGTTGTGAGTAGCCAGTCAGTTGAAATGGAGTTTCCTTGGGCCTGTAGCCTGCATCCATATACAAGTGGACTTTCTGGCTTTTGCCTTCTCTGGATCCTGCAGCTGGCTCTTGTTCATCTTACTTCTGGTTCTTGGGACTTGAGCTAGTAGCTTACTGATCTTGGGATTCATCCATCTTCACAGCCTGTGAGCAAGAGTCCTGCTCTCCAATCTGCCAATCTTGGGTTTGCCAGACCCTGCAGCTATATCAATCAGGAGAAGCCTTGCGTTCTTGCCTGCCAATCTTGGGATTTGTTGACCTTCACAGCCTGTGAGCGAGAGCCCTGCTCTCTGACATGCCATTGGGTTTGCCAGCCCCTGCAGCTATGTGAATCAGGAGAAGCCTCTTTCGTGATTCATGGACTTGAGACGTTCCAGCCTGTATAATCACATGAGCTGTTTCCTTGATATAAATCTCTCTATATATGTATGTATTTATATGCTTTACTGGTTTTGCTCCTCTAAAGAACCCAGCCTAAGACACTAGGCATTAGAGAAATGCAAATGAAAACTACAATGAGATACCATCTTAACCTGACATTACTGGCACGAATAAAAAAAACCAAAAAATAACAAATGTTGGAGAGGCTGCAGGGAGACTGGAACTCTTATGCACTGCTGGCAGGAATGTAAAATGGTGCAATCATTTTGGAAAACAATATAGCGTTTCCTTAAAAAGCTAGAAATAAGAGCTGCCACAGGAATAGACACATGCACAACCATGTTCATTGCAGCGTTATTCACAACAGCAAAAAGATGGAAACAACCTAAGTGCCCACCAACAGATGAATGTATAAACAAACAATGGTATGTACACACAATGAAATACTGTGCAATGATAAAGAACAATGATGAATCCATGAAACATCTCACAACATGGATGAATCTGGAGGACGTTATGCTGAGTGAAATAAGTCAATTACAAAAGGACAAATACCGTATGAGACCACTATTATAAAAACTCTCAAAGAGGTTTCCACACAGAAAGAAAAAAATCTTTCATGTTTACAAGGGAAAGGAGGAGTGGGAGGGAAAAACACTAACTAGACAATAGATGAGTGGTAACTTTGGTGAAGGGTAAGACAGGACATAATGCTGCAGAAGCCTTCACAACTTGACCAAGGCATGGTCATGGGAGCTTCGTAGACATATGCAAACTCGCTGAAGGACCAAATTACTGGGATGAGGATTGGGGACCATAGTCTCAAGGGACATCTAACTCAACTGGCGTAACACAGTTTATGAATAAAATGTTCTACATTCTACTTTGGTGAGTAGGATCTGGGGTCTTAAAAGCTTGTGAGTTGCCATCTAAGATACTCCACCGGTCCCACCCTGCCTGGAGCAAGGGAGAATGAAGAAAACCACAGACACAAGGGAAAGATTAGTCAAAGGACTAGAGGACCACAAGTATCACAGCCTCCACCAGACTGAGTCCAGCAGAACTAGACGGTGCCTGGCTACCACCACCAACTGCTCTGACAGGGATCACAATAGAGGGTCCTGGACAGAGCAGGAGAAAAATGAAGAACAAAATTCTAACTTACAAAAAAAGATTAGACTTACTGGTCTGACAGAGACTGGAGAAAACCCAAGAGTATGACCGCTAGACACCCTTTTAAATCAGTACTGAAGTCACTGCTGAGGGTCACCCTTCAGCCAAAGATTTGATAGGCCCATAAAACAAAACGAGAATAAATGGGCACAAGAAGGGGCAAGGACAAGAAGGCAGGAGGGGACAGGAAAGCTGGTAATAGGTAACCCAAGGTCCAGAAGGGGAAAGTGTTGACATGCCATGAGATTGCCAACCAATGTCACAAAAGAATATATGTATTGTTTAATGAGAAACTAATTTGCTCTGTAAACCTTCTAAAGTACAATTAAAAAAAAAAAAACTTTCACTTTGGGTGTCAGATATGCTAGGTATGTCACTGGGCTGATTGACCTTGGGACAGTATGGTAAATGCAGTGATAGAAATTGTCATAGGGAAAGCTCAGACATGGATCGCCTAAGGGTGAGTCTGGGGATCAGGGAAGCCTTACTTAATTATTTGGTAATTTTCATATTTACGTAATTTTTGAATTTGCACCAAGTCTCCCTGTACAATCAATTCTTTTCATTTTACCCCTTTTGCTTTTTTTATTTTCTCTTTCCCTGTACACACACACACACACACACACTCACACACTTTTCTTTTCTGAACCATTTGAATGCAGGTTGGAGATATTGTTCCGTTTTAACCCTATTACTTCAGTCTTCAGTGAGTATTTACTAAGAACAAGGACATTCTCCTCCCTAATCATACTACTGTTATCACATTAAGGCAACTTATCATTGATATAGTACGGGCTTATAATACCATTATCTAATCTACAGACCATATTTGAAGTTTGTCACTCGGCCCAATAATGTCCTTCATAGCTATGGTTCTTCCAGTTCAGGATCCAATTCAGGATCACACATTCTTTTAGCTGTCTTGTCTCTTTAATCTGGAATAAACAGTTTCTCAGCCTCTACTTTTTTCTTTCTTCAAGGGACCCTATCTTTTTGTTCATTCAGGCTGAAGACCTGTGAACTGGCTCAGGTTAGGGAATTGGTTTAGAGGTATGACATACCACTGTTGTGACTCAGAGTGGCCTCTATTCATCAGCTGTACTTTTTCTTTTTTTAATTTTTATTGTGCATTAGCTGAAAGTTTACAGAGCAAATTAGTCTCCCATTCTATAGTTTTCACATACAGTGTTCCTTGACATTGGTTTCATTCCCCACAGTGTCTCAGCACTCTCCCCGTTTCTGTCCTAGGTTCCCCATTTCCTTTTGTCCTGATTTTCTACTCCTTCCTGCCTTCTCATCTTTGCTTTTGGGCAAATGTTGCCCTTTTGATCTTGTATAATTGATTGTTAAGGAACTCATTCCTCTCAGATGTTATTGTTTATTTTATGAATCTGACTACGGTTTGGCAAAAGGTGGTCTCCAGGAATGGCTTCAGTACCAGTTCAGAAGGGTATCTTAGGGCCGTAGTCTTGGGGTTCCTCCATTCTCTGTTAGATCAGTAAGTCTGGTCTTTTTTGAGAATTTAATTTTTTGATCTACAATTTTTTCCCCACTCTGTCTGAGACTCTCTGTTGTGATTCCAGTCAGAGCGGTAACTAGTAGTAGCCGGTCACCATCTAGTTCTCCTGGTCTGGGGGTGGGGTAAGCTCTGGTTCATGTGGTCCATTAGTCCTTTGGACTAATTGCTCCCTTGAGTCTTTGGTTTTCTCTTTCTTTATTTCTTGACTTTGATACTTTTGAAGAATGCAGGCCAGTTATTTTATAGACTCTTCATCACTTTGGTTTTGTCTGATGTTTCCTCCTGATTCGATTATGTGTTTTTCTTAGAAATGCCACTAAAATGAGATTTTCCTTCTTAGTGCATCATATCAAGATTCACGCAATGGCATTTTGTCCCAATTTTGGTGATGTTAGCTTTGATCACTTAGTTCAAGTACAGCTGTTTTCTCCACTGTAAAATTACTATTTTCACCTTTGTAATTAGTAAGTAATTGAGGGGAAGATAGGTTGAGATTAGTTTTTGCATCCATCGGTGATTTTCTAACCCTGTTTTTTTCTGTATTTGTTGGCACTCTGCTGTGTTAAAAAAAGAACACTTCTTTTTTAAAGCTTCATTTAGGTCTAATTTAAATACCATAAAATCCATCCATTCTAAGTAAACGATGATTGTTAGTAAACTTATAGTTGTGCAACCATCACCACAATCCAATTGTAGAAACTTCTAGCACCATAAAAACTTTCTTCATGCCCACTTGCACTTAATCTCTGCTGTAACCTCAGCCCCAAACAACCACTAATCTGTTTTCTGTCTCTATGCCTTTTCTGGGCATTTCCTACCAATGGAATCATACAATATGTAGTATTTTGCATCTGCCTTCTTCCACTTAGCTTGCTTTCAAGGTTCATCCATGCTGTAGCATATATTGGTGTTTTATTCCTTTTTTGCGGCTGAATAATAGTAATTGTATGAATATACCACTTTTTGTTTACTCACTAGTCTATAGACATTCATATTGTTTACAGGTTTTTTTTACTATGATAGTCAATATTCTTCACCAACACTGTAATTCAAAAACATCAATTCTTCTTTGGTCTTCTTTATTCATTGTTCAGCTTTTCCATACACATAAGGTGATTGAAAATACTATGGCTTGGGTCAGGTGCACCTTGGTCCTCAAGGTGATATATATATATATATTTTTAACACTTTAAAAAGGCCTTTTGCTGCAGAATTGTCCAATGCAAAACATCGTTTGACTTCTTGACTGCAGCTTACATGGGCGTTGACTGTGGATCTAAGTAAAATGAAATTCTTGACAACTTCAATCTTTTCTCTATTTATCATGATGTTACCTATAGGTTCTTTCTTTCTTTCTTTTTTGTAGATTCCCTTTAGAGGATGTTTCCTTTTATATTCTAATTCGTTAAACTTTTTTTTTTTTTTGCGTCATGAATGGATGTTGGATTTTGTGTAATTCTTTTTCTACATCTTTGAGATGCTCATGTGGTTTTTATCCTTTATTCTATTTCTATGGTTTATTGCATTTATTGATTTTGAGATGTTAAAGCAGTCTTGCATCCATGGCATAAATCCCATTTTGATCATGGTATACGTCTTTAGGCTGAGTTCTCTAGAGAAGCAAAACCAGTAAGGCTTATATACATATATATCTATATAAAGCAAATGGCTCATGTGTTTGTAGAGGCTGGAATGTCCCAAATCCATGCTGGAACATCCCAAATTCATGGGTCAGGATATAGACTTCGCCTGATTGACGTAGTCACAGGTGCTGGTGAACCCAAGATGGGCAGATCAGACAGCAGGGCTCTTGCTCACAGACTGCTAAGATCGATGAATCCCAATATCAGCAGGCAAGACCACAGGTAAGCTGCTACCTCAAGTCCCAAGCACTGTAGGTCAGACAAATAGGAGCCAGCTGCAGAACCCAGAGTGAGCAAAAGCCCATAAGCCTTGTCAGAATGTCCACTTATATTTGGTGCAGGCCACACACCCAAGGAAACTCTCTTTCAACTGATTGGCTACTCACAGCAGATCTCATCATAGAGGTGATCACATTATATCAAATCTCATCACAGCATCATACATCTGCCAAACCACTGAGAACCATCGCCTAGCCAAGTTGACACACAACCTTAACCATATAGTATATAACTGTTTTTATATGTTGCTGGACTTGGTTTGCTAATATTTTGTTAAGGATTAGAGAAGTCTTTTGAATCAAAGCTTGTCTTGCCTCAGCTGAGTCTTTATAATTGAGAAGAATTAGTTGAGTTAAACTGTTAGTTGGATGAAAGGCTACAATCAGGAGCAGAGAAGGTATCAGAAGACTAATTTATAGGCAGAGAACAGCTTGAGCAAAACAGCAGAGCCCAGAACAAGCGTGGTAAGGACAGGAAAACACAAGAAGGTCAGGATTTAGAAAGTGACATTTGAGGCAATTCATGGTGAGAGATGATGCTGGGGAGGTCAATAAAGATCAGGTTATAGATCGTCTTGTCATCCACATGCATTAAACAGCATAGATTTTCTCCTGTAGGTGTCAGAAAGGTTGAGAAGGGTTTTAAGTAGGGATGTGGCATGGTCAGATTAATGATTTGCAAAGATCATGTCAAAAAAAAAAAAAGAGGGAAGTCCAATTAAAAGCAGCAACGTCAGTTTAGGCGAGAGAGATAAGGGCTCATACGAGAACAGAGGTACTAGAATTGGATGGAGACGAGGCAATTGAGTTGGGAACTGTTTAAGAGAGAAAATAGAATCTGATGATTGATTGGATATGTGTAGGTGTTTGGGTGGAAGTGACATAAGGGGTTGGGTAATAAATACGCTGATTTCTGACTTACTACAGTGACTACTGGATGGCTGGTGGTATCATTCACTGAGGCAAAGAACACAAAATAAGGAGCAGGATTAGATCAGCTGCATGTGAGAAAAACCAAAATACAGTAGTTTAAAGCAGAAGAAAGTTAAATTTTCTCTCACAAAAAGGAGATCCAAAGAAGTTAGTGGAGAGCATGTATAATACTTCAGGGCATCCCAGGTCCTTCTATCTTGCTGCTCTGCCATTCTCAGCATGTTATTTTCTCCTTGAGATCCAAGATGGATGTTCCAGCTTATGTTCCAGGGATTAAGAAGGAAGAAGCAGTGAAGAATAGCATACCCTCTCACTTTAAGAATATTTTTCTACTGGCCGATAGTCAAATGGCCTCTTACTACTGCAACGTAGGCTTTAAAATGCAGTATTTGTTCTGGGAGGAGCACTGATGGTGGAATGGTTAAGAGTTCAGCTACTAACCAAAAGGTCAGCAGTTCAAACCCACCAGCTGCTCCTTGGAAACCCTATGGGGCAGTTCTACTTTGTCCTGTGGGGTCACTATGAGTCGGAATCAAGTCCACAGCAATGGGTTTGTTTTTTGGTTTTGTTCTGGGTAGTCACATGCCCAGGTAAAAATGGAAGGTTCTTTAATATAGAAGAGGAAAATAGAATTTGGGGACAATTACCTGCCTCTGCCACAAGATGTTTTAAAAGGAATAACGGGGAATTTCATTTGGACTTGAGTTTAAGGTGCCTGTAAATTATTCATGTGGAAATACCCTATAGATAGTTGGATATGTGGCTAATTTTTGTAAGGTGCAACTCCAGTTGATTTACTCATCTGCCCCAAACTTTCAATGACTTCTTACTCCTTCTACTAGCATTCAAGCCTTTTAAAATTGGTCCAAGACCACATTTCCTCTCAATGTTGTAGTTGTTAGTTTCCCTAGAAAACGCTCCGACTCATGGTGACCTCATACATAAAAGAATGAAATGTTGCCCAGTCCTGAGCCTTCTTCATGGCTGTTGGTATGTTTGAGTCCATTGTTGTAGTTTTTGTGTCAATCCAAGTCATTGAGAGTTTCCTTTGTTTTTGTTGGCTCCTCTGTTTTACCAAACATGGTGTCCTCTTCTAGAAATTGGTGTTTCCTGATGATGTAACCAAAGTAAGCAAGTCAAAGACTCAACCACCCTTGTTTCTAAGGAACATCCTAGTTGTATTTCTTCTAGGAATGATGTGTTTGTTCTTTTGGCAGTCCATGGCAGAGTTAATATTCTTTGCCAAAAAACACAGCTTGAACACACCAATTCTTCTTCTGTCTTCTTTTTTCATGATTCAACTTTTTCATACATATTAATTGATTAAAAACACCATGGCTTGAGTTGGTCACACTGTAGTCATCAAAGCGATGCAATCTTTTTTGAACTTTAAGGAGGTCTTTTGCAGCAGATTTGCCCAATGCCATACAACATTCGATTTAACTGTTGCTTCCATGGACATCGATCATTGGTTTCAGTCAATAATACCATCCCTTAAATGTGCCTCATACTTTTCTATTTGCATGCCGTTGCTCTTGCAGTAGCTTCTGCCTGGAATGTCCTCTCAAGAAATCTTATTTGTACCTTAAAGATATCTCATCAGATCTCCCAAACTGAATCAGATGTTCTAATCCTCTGAATCTCTGCAACAATTTGGTTACATTCCTTTTATCATATTCAGGTTTATGCATAAAAAGCACTCAATAAACATTGCCGAATTGCATTTTCTTTGGTTTTGTTATTTGCTCCTCAAAGTGGCAAACAGAACTGTATGAGATATTCTATGTAAAGAAACAGTGTGGCTTTGTACAAGAGTGAGATAATGGCTTTGGTTGCCAACTCCGCGACGTGTCAATACTCTCCTTTTCTCAACCCTGGGTTACCCATTTCTACTTGTCCAGCTTTCCTGTCCCCTCCTCTAGACCTTGCCCCTAGGGTGGTGTGCACCTTTAGTCTTATACACATGGTTGAGCTACCTGTATTATTGTTTTATGGGCCTGTCTAATCTTTGGCTGAAGGGTAAATTTCAGGAGTGACTTCGGTACTGACTTAAAGGGTGTCAAGGGGCCATACTCTCTATCAGACCAGTAAGTCTGGTCTTTTTTTGTGAGTTTGAATTTTGTTCTACATTTTTCTCCAGCTCTGTCTGGGATCCTCTATTGACTTCCTCATCTTTTTTTCTCTTCTGTCTCCAGTGAATTTTTTCCCCAGCTACCAAAAATGCTTTTGAAAAGTCATCAATGACCTTGATTCTGCCAAATCCACTGGTCAATTCTCACTTTTCATCTTATAGTATTTGATATGACTTTATCATGTCTTGCTTATGAAATCCTTATAAAATTCTCTTTTTTAATTGTGCTTTAGGTGAAAATATACAGAGTAAATTAGTTTCTCATTCAACAATTTATACACAAGTTTTTCTGCAACATTGGTTGCAAATCACCATGATGTGTTAACACTCTCCACTTCTCCACCTCATATTCCCCATTTTCTTGTCCCTTCTTGCCTTTTTGTCTTTGCTTTTGGGCAGGTGTTGGTCTCATTTATATGATTGAGCTAAGAAGTACGCTCTTCACTTGTGTTATTGTTTTGTTTTATAGACCTGTGTAATCTTTGGCTGAAGGGTGAACTTTGGGAGTGACCTCAGTTCTGACATTAAAAGGGTGTCCAGGGGCCATACTTGGGGTTCCTACAGTCTTTGGTCTTTGGTGAACTTGAATTTTGTTCTACATTTTTCTCCTGCTCTGTCTGGGACCCTTTAGTGCGATCCCTGTCAGAGTGATCAGTGATGGTAGCTGGGCACCATCTAGTTGTTGCGGGCTCTGGCTAGTGGAGGCTGTGGTACTTGTGGTCCATTAGTCCTTTGGACTGACATTTCCCTTGTGTCTTTGGTTTTCTTCATTCTTCTTTGCTCCAGACGGGATGGGACCAGTAGATATGTCTTAGATGGCCACTCTCAAGCCTTTAAAACCCCAGGCACTACTCACTAAAGTCAGATGTAGAACATTTTCTATATGAACTATGGTATGCCAGTTGACCTAGATTTTCCCCCGAGACCATGGTCTCCAGCCCTCAGCCCAGTAACTCAGTCTCTCAGGGTGTTTAGATATGTCTATGAAATTTCTGTGACTTTGCCTTGGTCATCCTCTATAATGTGTACTGTTTTCCCTTCACCAAAGTTACCGCTTATCTACGATCTAGTTAGTGATTTCTCCACTCTACCCTCACTCATAACCATCAAAGATTGTTTTGTTTCTAATGTGTAAACCTTTTTATGAGTTTTTACAGTAGTGGTCTCATACAGTATTATTTGTCCTTTTGTGACTGAGTTATTTCACTGAAAAATGCCCTCCAGATTCATCCATGTTGTGAGATGTTTCACAAATTCATCATTGTTCTTTATCGTCGTGTAGCATTACATTGTGTGTATGTACCATAGTTTGTTTAGCCATTCATCTGTTGATGGGCACTTAGGTTGTTTCCATCTTTTTGCTATAGTGAATAATGCAGCAATGAACATGGGTATGCATATGTCTGTTTGTATAATGGCTCTTATTTCTCTAAGATATATTCCTAGGGTGGGATTGCTGGATCTTATGGTATTTCTATGTCTAGTTTTTTAAGGAAGCACCACATTGTTTTCCAAAATTGTTGTACCATTTTACATTCCCACCAGCAGTGTATGAGAGTTCCAGTCTCCCTGCAGCCTCTCTAATGTATGTTCTGTGTTTTTTTTTTTTTTTTAAGATTTTGGTTTGTATCTTATTTATGCTGCATATTAGGGCCCTAATGTTGACCCCATTTTTTCTTCTATGATCTTTATAGTTTTTGGTTTTGTATTTAGGTCTTTAACCATTTTGAATTAGTTTTTGTGTATGGTATGAGGTATGGGTCCTGTTTCATTTTTTTACAGATGCACATCCAGTTTTGCCAGCACCGTTTGTTAAGAAGACTGTTGTTTCCCCATTTAATGGACTTCGAGCCTTTGTCAAAAATCAGCTGACCATAGGTGGATGGATTTTCGTCTGAGTTCTCCGTTCTGTTTCATTGGTCAATGTGTCTGTGTTTGTACTAGCTCCAGGCTCTTTTGACTAGTGTAGCTGTATAGTAGGTTCTGAGACCAGGGAGTGTGAGGCGTAATTTATCCTTCTTCTTCAATAATGCTTTACTCATCCAGGGTCTCTTTCCTTTCCATATAAACGTAATGATTAATCCCCCTCTCCCATCTTGTTAGAGAATGCTGTTGGTATTTGGAAAGGGATTGCATTACATCTGTAAATCCCTTTGGTTAGAATTGACATTTTCCCAATGTTGAGTCTACCTATCCATGAGCATGGTATGTTTTTTCATTTATGTAGGTCTCTTTTTGTTTCTTGCAATAGTGTTTTGTAGTTTGTTTTTGTGTAGGTCTTTTACATCTCTGGTTAGATTTATTCCTAAGCATTTTATTAGGTGCTACTGTAAATGGTATCATTTTTCTGATTTCCTTTTTTGTGGTTCTCTTTGTTGGTATATAGGAATCCAACTGATTTTTGTATGTTGATCTCGTATTCTGCTACTCTGCTGAATCTTTCTATTAGTTCCAGTAGTTTTCTTGTAGAATTGTTAGTGTTCTCTATGTATAGTATCACATTGTCTGCAAACAGGGATAGTTTTACTTCTTCCTTACCAATTTGGATGCCCTTTATTTCTTTTTCTTGCCTTATTGCTCTAGCTAGGACGTCCAGTGCAATGTTAAGTAGGAGTGGTGTTAAAGAGCATCCTTATCTTGTTCCCTTTCTCAGCCTCTCTCCATTGAGAATGTGTTAGCTGTTGGTTATGTATAAAAAATGCCTTTTATTATGTTGAGGGATTTTCCTTCTATTCCTATTTTATTGAGTTTTTTTTTTAAAATCAGGAATGGGTGTTGGACTTTATCAAATGCCTTTTCTGGGTCAATTGAGATGATCATATGATTTTGTTCTTTTGCTCTGTTTATGTGGTGGATTACATTGATTGATTTTTCTAATGCCAAACCATCCTTGCATACCAAAAAAAAAAAAACCAAACCCAGTGCTGTCGAGTCGATTCTGACTCATAGTGACCCTATAGGAGAGAGTAGAACTGCCCCGTAGAGTTTCCAAGGAGCGCCTGGTGGATTCGAACTGCTGACCTTCTGGTTAGCAGCTATAGCACTTAACTACTACGCCACCAGGGTTTCTAATCTTGCATACCTGGTATGAATCCCACTTGGTCATGGAGTATTAATATTACTTTTTTATGATGCTGAATTCTATTGGCTAGAGTTTCATCGAGAATTTTTGCATGTATATTCATGAGAGATATTGTTCTGTAATTTTTTTTCGGGGGTATCTTTGCATGGCTTTCGTATCAGGTTATACTGGCTTCATAGAATGAATTTGGGAGTATCCCTTACTTTTCTATGCTCTGAAATAGTTTGAGTAGTGCTGGTGTGAACTCTTCTCTGAATGTCTGGTAGAAATATCCAATGAAGCCATCTGGGTCAGGATTTTTCCTTGTTGGGATTTTTTTTTTTTTTTAATTCCTTTTCAAGTGCTTCTCTTGCTATGGGTCGGTTCAGATTTTCTATCTCAGTTTGTTTTAGTTTAGGTAGGTAGTGTGTTTCTAGAAATCTGTCCATTTTCTCTGGGTTTTGAAATTTGTTGGAGTACAACTTTTCTTAGTACTCTGTTATGATCTTTTTATTTCAGTTGCGTCTATTGTAATGTCCCCCATCTCATTTCTTATTTGGGTTATTTGCTTCCTCTCCTGTTTTTCTTTGTCAATTTGGCCAATGGGTTTGTTGATTTTGCTGATCTTTTCAAAGAACCAACTTTTGGTCTTGTTGATTCTTTCTACCGTTTTCTTGTTCTCTATTCCATTTACTTCTGCTCTCATCTTTATTATTTCCTTTCTTCTGGTGACTGTGGGCTTCTTTTACTGTTCTATCTGTTCAAGTTGTGGGGCTAACGTTTTGATTTTGTTCCTTTCTTCTTTTTTGATGTGTGCATTTATTGCTATAAATGACTTCTGAGCACTGCCTTTGCTCTGTCCCAAAGGTTTTGGTATGATGTGCTTTTATATGTAGTTTGATTCAATAATTTTTTTTTATTCCATCCATGATTTCTTTTATTACCCAGTGTTTTTTTAAGCAATGTACTATTCAGTTTCCAAGTTCTTCTTCTTATTTTTTACTTGCTCTTCCTGTATTAATTTCTACTTTTATTGCATTGTGATCACAGAAAATGCTTTGTGTTATTTCACTATTTTATTGAAGGTTGCTTTGCGCCCTAAAATGCAACCTATTCTAGAGAACGTTCCATGTGCTTTGGACAAGAATGTATACTTTGCTGCTGTTGGGTGGAATGTTCTATATATAGCTATGATTTCAAGTTGGTTGATTGTGACCTTTAGATATTCTGTATCTTTATTGAGTTTCTTTCTAGGTGTTCTGTCCTTTACCAAGAGTGGTGTGTTGAAGTTTCCTACTGTTATTGTGGAATGTCTATTTCTCTTTTTGGTGCTGTTAGACTTTGTTTTATGTATTTTGGAGCCCTGTCATTGGGCTCATATGTATTTATTAAGGTTATATCTTCTTGGTAGGTTGTTCCTTTAATCATTATATAATATCCTTCCTTGTTTTTTATGGTGGATATTGCCTTAAAGTCTATTTTATGTGAGATTAGTATTCTCACTCCTGCTCTTTTTCGGTTGCTGTTTGCTTGATATATTTTTTCCACCCTTTGATTTTTAATATATTTATGTCTTTGTGTCTAAGGCGTGTCTCTTGTAGACAGCATATTGATTTTTCAAAAAGTTTTTATTGTACTTTAAGTGAAAGTTTACAAATCAAGTTGGACTCTCATACAAAAATTTATAAACACCTTGCTATATACTCCTAATTGCTCTTTTGATGGGTTGTTTTTAATCCAATTCTCTTGCTCTCTGTTCTTTATGGGAGCATTTAAGCCATGTACATTCAGTGTGATTATTGACAGCTGTAAGTTTATTGCTGTTACTTTTTTGTGTGGTGCTGACTTTTTCTTTGTTCCTGTTATTTTCCTGTGCCGAGTTCCTTTTTTTTTTCTTTTTTAATGGAATTTCTTTTCATTTCTTTCATTAATGTAGATTTTGTATTTAATGAGTCTTTGTTTTCCTTTTTTTATTTTGATGAGTTGGTTTGTCAGCTATCTTTGTGATTATGTTGAAATTTACATTTATATTCCTAAGTTTAAATCGGTCATTTATTACTTGATATGCCTTGATTTGCTGTTCATTTGAAAGTTCTATACCTACACTGTTTATTCCCCCTTTTATTGTTTTGATGTTGTCAACATTTACACAAGCACATCTCTGGTTCCTTGTTTTATTTCTTTTAGTTTAGTTTTATTATTGTGAGTTCTTTACCTAGGTTTGTATCTGGCTGATTCTGTCCTGTGTCCTAGATTCAGGTTCTTGTCTCATGTTGTTTGTTCTCTACCTGAAGGACTCCCTTTAATATTTCTTGTGAGTTTGTTTTGGTTTTTACATATTCCCTTAATTTGGGTTTATCTGGAAATGGCCCAATTTCTCCATCGTATTCGAGGATATACTATTCCTGGTTGGCGGTTTTTTTTCTTTCACATTTTTATGTATGTCATCCTGTTGCCTTTTTGCCTGCATAGATTCTGCTTTGTAATCAGAGCTTAGTCTTACTGTCTCTCCTTTGTGACTTTTCTTTTTTCTCGAGCTGCTCCAAGTATTCTTTCTTTGTCTATCATTTTGGCAAGTGTGATTGTGATATGTCTTGGTGACTTTCTTTTGAGGTCTATCCTAAATGGGGTTTGTTGAACTTCTTGGATGGTCGGCTTTTCATCTTACATGGTATTAGGAAAGTTTTGTGCCACCAAATCTTCATCAATCCACTCTCTGTTTTCTATTTTCTTCCCTGTTCTGAAACTCTGATCATGCCAAATTTTTTCCTTGATTGTGTCCTAAATAATTCTTAGGTTTTCTTCATTCTTTTCTCTGATTTTTACTCAAATCGATTGGCATCCATGGCTTTGTCTTCAATCTTGCTGATTCTGTCTTCCATTGTTTCAAATTTACTCCTAAGACCTTCTATTGAGTTCTCTGTTTCTAAAATTGCATTATCTTTGGATTTCTAGTTGCTCTTTTTGTATGATTTCTAATTGTTTATTTATTTTGACATTTTGTTCTAGTATTATTTTCCTGAATTCTTATTGCTTTGTCTGCGTTTTCTTGATTTTGGCTATGTTTTTGTTGGTTTTGTCTGTATTTTCCGTTTTGTGCATTTTTTCCTTTGTTTTGTCTGTGTTTTCCTTGATTTCTTTCCTAATCTCCTGGCGAGCCCTAATTATTAGTCTTTCAAGTTCCATATAGGTAGTTCCACTGCCTTTTCTTTACCTAAAGGTCATCCGATTCTTTATTTTGGTCACTTGCTGGAGCCACCTTGTATGCTTTTTTATATGTTTTGATATTGCCTGCTGTCTCTGAGGCATTAAGGTATTATTTTCTTTATTTATTGATTGTATATTTGTTTTGTCCTGCTTTTTTGTTTTGTTTTGATATGGCATGATAGGGCATGGCGCTGGAACACTCAGCTGCAGGGAATGTGTACAGAGCCAGTGTAAAGGGTGAGATGAGAGGCTGGGTCACTTGGCTGTGGTGCAACTGGATGGCTCTCCAGAGGGGAGGGGCTCAGGGCTGGGTTGCTTTGCTATGGAGCCACAGGGTGAAGCTGGCTGGGTGGGAGGGTCATGGGCCGGGATGTTCAGCTGTGGGGCACTGGGGCACAACCAGCAGAGAGGGAGCAGGCACGGGGCCAGGTTGCCGTGCTGCAATGCAGCAGGGTGGAGCTGGTGGGGAGAGAGGGGGCGTGGGCACTGTGCCAGGTCACCTGGTTGCAGTGTAGTAGTGCAGATACAGCAGGGAGGGAGGGAGTGTGCACTGGGTTGCCCATCTACAGTGCAGCAGGGACAGAGCCAGCAGGGAGAGAGGGACATGGGCAGAGGCACTCTGCTGTGTTGTAGCAGGGCAACGCTGGTGGGGAGGTGGGGGCATGGGTGCTGTGCTGTGTTGCCTGGCTGCAGTGCAGCAGTGCAGAGCTGGCAGGGATGGAGTGGGTACAGGATGGGTTGCTCTGCTGTGACACAGCTGGACTGGCTGTCAGGGAGGGAGGTGTGCATAACTCGGGTCAATCAGCTGCAGTGCAGCGGGGTGTGTCTGACAGGAAGAGAGGGGTAAGAGGGAGCATGAAGGGGAGGTGGATGGGTCTAGACTGGGAGGGATAGGATAGGTTTGTACTGCATCCCTGGAAGTCGGGGTTGCTAGGGTGGGGTGGTTCTTGCCACTACTCACCGGAGGGTGGAAGTTTTAGGACTGTGATCCTCTGGTTATCATGTGAGAGTATCTGGGCACTTCCTTGAGCTGCAGCCAACAGATGGGACCTTACTTTGCTCTGGGTGTGTCCATGCTGTTTCTCTATCTTCTATTGGGAGTTCCATGAAGGTGCCTTTCTGTCCTCTTTGTGTGGGGGCTTTTGGTTTTATTTCAAAACGGCTGAGCTATGCTGTGCTTGTTGGCAGGGAACCTCCACTCCATATCTCTACGAGTTCACTGTATTCAATTTCTTCTTCCCAGTAATTTTCAACCTAATACTTTATTCCTTCACTTAAAGTTCAGGGTTCCAGGATTGATGTCTTTATCTGTTCTACTTGGTTTTTCAGGTCTTTGTTGTGCAGGGATGACATAGTGCATCTGACTAGTCTGCCATCTTGATTCCGCCTCCGAAATTCTTATAAAATTTGGCTTCCATGATACACTCTCCTGGGTTGTCCTCCAGCCTCACTGATTACCCCTTCTCAATTTCCTTTGCTTGGTCCTTTCTCTTCCTACTTCTAAAGATTAGTGCAGCTTGGGGCTCATTCTCTTCTCAATCTGCACTCCACCCTTCACAATCTTATCCAGTCCCAGTTTCGAATAGCATCTGTGTGGTAATACATCCAAAATTTATAACTCTAACTCTGACCTTTTCCCCTGACTCCCAACTCATATATCCAACTTCCTAGTGAACAACTGTATTTGGATGTATAACAGGCCCCTCAAACTTAACTGCTCAAAACAGAACTCTTGATTTCCAGTCCACCCAAGCACATTTCTCCAATTCAGACACTCAGCGGTATTACCACTCACCTATTTACTCACTCCTTAGATTCATCCTTCACTCGTCTATTTCCCTCACCGTTCACAATCAACCCATTCAGCAGGCCCTGTTGGCTTTTGCTCAGATTATATCTGGATTCTGACCACGGCTGACCTTCACTGCTATCTTCACCTGGATTCTGACCATCACTGCTTTCATCTGAGTCCTACCCGTTATTGTCCTTTGTCTGGATTACTGGTCAACATCTTTCTACCTTGCCTCTTTGCTTTCATTCTTGCCCACTTACAGTCTCCATTCAGCAGCCAGTAGGTCTTTTAAAAATGTAAATCTGTTTATATCACTTTAATGCTCAAAACTGTCTAGTGCTTTATTTTAATCATGCTTAGAATAAAGTCAAAACACTTTACTATGGGTTATTAAGTTTTATATTACTTGGTTCCTTCTAAATGCATTTATCACCTTCAGTTCTTTTAGTCCACTGTATCTACCCGGGGATTCTTGCTTTTCCTTCAATCTGTTAAGATTGCCTCAGAGTCTTTGCACTTGCAGTTCTTGTGTATTGACTTCTCTTCCTTCTGACCTTGCATGGCTCAAGAGAGGCCTTCCTTTAGAAAAATATATTCCCTTTATTGGCCTTTATTTCCCTTCATGGTAGTTAGGACTACCTGAGAGAGAGAGTTAATTTTTTTTGTCATGAGCCTCTCTGTCTAGAATGCAATCTTCATGAAAGCAGGAATCTTGTGTTTAGGATCCTGATGTGACCCTAAACACAAGAACAGTGCCTGGAACATAGAAGGCACTTAATTTGTTTAAGTTACCAAATAAATACAAGTGGCAATTAGATTTCTCAAGTTAACATTCCCGGACTGAAGACACCATCTCTTTCAACAATCTGCTCTTCTTCTAGGTTCGTGATCCTAAGTGAATTGGGTCACCAAGCACTCCTTGCACAAGTAGTCATCTTTGGCCCTTTCCTCCCTCTTACTTTCCATTTGAAATCCTATTCACTGTACTTATTAAACAGCTCTTGAAACTGTTCATTCCTATTACCATTTCTCTAATCCATTAAGTCACCATCATCTCTGCCTGGGTCTTTAAACCTCTAGCCTAACTCCCTTTGAATTAATCCATCACATTGCCTTCAAATAATCTTTCTAAAATGCGAATCTTACCATGCTACTCCCTAGCTGTGAAAATCAGCCTTCCTGTAGCCCTCAGGAGCACTGGTGGCATAGTGGTTAAGAGCTCAGCTGCTAACCAAAAGGTCAGCGGTTTGAATCCATCAGCTGCTCCTTGGAAACCCTACGGGGGCAGTTCTACTCTATCCTATAGTCTTGCTATGAGTCCGAAATGACTTCACAGTAATGGGTTTTCACAGCCCTCAGGATGGTGTTTTTTGTCTTTCTTGCTAGGCAATAGCTCTTTGTGGGCAAAACTGTACCTGGCATTTTTTTTTTTTCAATTAAGGCATCGATTTCGTGAAATATTATGGGGATATTTAAACTGTTTACTTGAAGCAGTAACATGGAAAAATGTTGACAAAATTAGAGGGACTATCCATTCCTCCTATTATTTTTACACTATTATGATTGTAGGAGCTCTGGTGGTGCAGTGGTTAAAGCGCTAGACTGCAAACCTAAAGGTGGGGTGGTTCAGATCCACCAGATGCTCCTTGGGAGAAAACTGTGGCCACCAGGGCTCCTTCCATAAAGTTTTACAGCCTTGAAAATCCTACGGGGGCAGTTGTACTCTATCCTATAGGTCGCTATGAGTCACAATCCACTGGACAGCAGTGGTGTCATGATTGAATAAACTGTTATCACAGCTGTACAAGAATTGGAAGAAAATAAGGAAAAAATGGAAACAGCTGTTACAATCATGGAACTTTTAAGGAAATATTTCTTTTAAACATTTCTTTCAACCATGATTTAAAAAAAAGAGTTTTTTTCCCCCTTGCATTTTTTGTTTTTAAGGAACAGGCTCTACATTCTACAGTCACGTTCCTCCACAAGTTCCCTCCCTTCCAGCACAACTTAGCAAACGGCCCCATAGGGCCACCGTTCACAAAGTGGGCCCGCCCAACGCTGGCCTGCGTTGCGAAGAGCCACTCCTTCGGCTCCCTGCGCTCCCTCCGTCCCGTTTCCTTCCTTCAGGCCCCGCCCCGCGCCAGTGCGCCTGCGCCCGGACGAACACGTGGCTGACGCGGAGCCAGAGCAGCAATGGCGGCGGGCGGCGGAGGTAGCGGCGACCCACTGTCTCCGGCGGGGGTCCCTTGTGCCTTCTCCCCGCAAAGCCAGGCCTACTTTGCTTTGGCCTCTACAGACGGTCACCTGCGAGTATGGGAGACAGGCAACAATCGGCTGCACCAGGAGTACGTGCCTTCCGCGCACCTCAGCGGTACCTGCACCTGCCTGGCCTGGGCGCCAGCGCGGCTGCAGGCCAAGGTAAAGCGCGCAGGACAGCGAGGGGCGGGCGCCCGCCTGGGCTCGGCCTTAGTGCCCCCCCGCTCGGCGGCGCGTGGCCCGATATGGCGCGTGGCCTCCGCGGCCCGGGGGCGAGGAGGCACGGAGCGCGGCGGCGGCGAAGCAGACTGGGCCCGTGCGCTCAGCCCCATGTGCGGCCTGTCGGGAGTGCCGCGGGACAGGGCGAGGCCCGATCCAGCGGGCCTTGGACCGGAGTTCATCCGACGGACTCCGTGCGGTTTGCGCCCCACTGTTGCCCGGACATGTCGCCATGTTCGCCACGGGCCCTGGCCCCCCAGCGCCGCTTCCTCTTGCCGGCTTCGCTTACCAGCATGCACCCATCAGAGCCCTGGCGGTTGACAGAGCCCCGTCTTGGGGCTATTGTACTCTTTTCCGACTGCGACCCAGCTCATCGGCTTTGCCTGGGCACTTGGGATGAACAAGTCTGTTTCCTTGTTTCCGAACACCCCCTCCCCACCCCCCCCGCACCGAGTGCCGGCTCACCACGTGTTCTCTTTCATGTTCAGATCGTGGGACTCTAACTCTTGAAACTCTTGACTGTCCCAGGCTCCTTTCTATTCTCAAGCTTTGAACCTTCTTGCATGTAGGGTATGTAGGTAAAATGAAGTATTTGTTTGACTTACTGAATGTGAGTCCAGGTTAAGTTTCCTGTAGATGGGTAGCTGCTGAGTTAGGGAAGGTTTTCACACTGATAGGGACCATCTCAGGTAAGATGCCATTCAGTGTTGAGTCACTGGACTACATCTGCCCTAACTCACGCACGTGGTAACTGCAGCTTTAGAGGAGCCGACTGAACCACTCCAAAGTAATTTGGAGGCATCAGGTATTGTGAGGTGTGTAGCGTTTATCAGTAACCATGTTGAAAACTTGAAAAATGAGTATTTAGGATAGATCTTACTCCATCGACTACTCTAGGGAAAGTTCTGCTAAAGTTTTTGGGTTGGGACTAGGAATACATCAAACTTGCTATACTTTATTGAATATTTAGATTTTTTTTTTTAAGATTTTAAGCTAGATTTTTAAAATTCTAGATGAAGTGACTTCTGTTGAGTGATGGAAGAAACTTATCAGGGCTCTTGAATCAAGCACACAAAATGAGACTTTTTAAAAAAAAATCATAGTTGTCATTATTAAAATTAGAGCGCTGTGCTTTTTTTTTTTCTTCCCAAAGTTGTTTGCTGTGTTTGTATCTTAACAGGCCTGTAAAGTGGAAGTAACAGCAATGCTGAGAGGGAAACACTGGGTAGTGGTTAGGTGCGTGGACCCAGCCTAGACTGCTTATGCTTTGAGTCCAGGCTCTGCTTGATGGTAGTTAAGTGTGCCGGTATTTCCCCATTTGTAGGAAGAGGATAATACTACCCACTTTATAGAGTGGTTGTAAGGTTAACGTATCAATATAATACATAAGCCACTTAGGATAGCTCTTGATGCATAAGCGCTGTAAGTGTCCATTATTGTTGTTGTTACTAACATCCTGTATTTGTATGGTGAACTCTACAAAGTGATGGGGAAGAAGCTTTGTTACCTTGTTTGAGCAGAGGAAACCAAGGCTCTGGAGAACTAAGCAACTTGCCTAAAGCCAAAAATGAAACCAGAACTAGAGTTCAGGTCTTCAGAGCTCAGGTTTTGGTTATCTGCAATGAAATTAGGTTGGCAAAATGTCGCCTGCTTCGCTTTTCTGATGACTTACAATTACATTGTATACCCCAGCAGTGGAACTTTTGCCTAATCCTAAATTTTCTGTTGAAAATCATTCTTTTGGATTGATAAGTAGAAAAATAACTGGATTTGTATCATAACTAGGATTCCTGTTTCAAACTTGGTTTTGTCATATTGAGCTAGTAACGTTAATTTGGGGCATCATTTGAAAAATGAGTTGGGCCACATTTAAAAAAAAGTTTTTGTAGATTTCAGTATCCATATACCTTTACTTTCTCATTTTATCCACACAACCCTATGAAATGTCCTGAAATGATTGCTTTTTTAAAGATTGAAAATCAGAACTAAGAAAGATTAAATGTCTTGAACAAAGCCTTAATAACTAGTAAAGTAGCCGTGGCCAGTAGTGTCATAGTACTCTGACTCCTTGTCCAGTGCCCTAACCCTTTTACCTTACATCTTGAGTCACAGTACTGAGAGCTGGAAGGAAAATAGAGACACCAAGTCCTCATCATCTGGGAATGTATCCTCCTGGAGCATCAGTTTTACTTGAAAATTAGGGAGAGAAGTGTTTTTTCTGTATTAGAACAAACTTGCTTAAGTGTTACGGAATATAATGAAAGTCACATGATTTTTAAAGATAGAAAATGAAGAGTCTCTTGTAGCAACTGCTTCAAGCTCTGCTTCCAGGTTCCTGGCTATGTTCCTTGCCACTTAAGGTTTCAGATACCCTCATCTCATTTAAATCCTTCCTTTTGTTTTGACATCATTGAGTCTCAAAGGATGTTATTCTGAAACCTGTAGTCCCTGCATCTCGTTAAACCAAACCAAATCCGTTGCTGTTGAGTTGATCTGACTCATAGCGACCCTGTAGGACAGAGTAGAACTGCCCCATAGAGTTTCCAAGGAGCGCCTGGTGGATTCGAACTGTTGACCCTTTGGTTAGCAGCCATAGCACTTAACCACTACACCACCAGGGTTCCTGAAATGCAGATGATACCACCTCCTTTTGGGGCCCTTGGAGGATTAAACGAGGCAGTGTCTATGAATGGTGGATTATGGCCTGGCATGTAGTAATGTAGTAAGTGCCCAATAAATGTTAGTTGTTGTTATTGAATGAATCAGTGAATGTTCTACCTGGCTCATTTTATCATTTAATGCTACATTCCTAAATGTAATTCAGTTTGTAAGTGAATCCTGTATGCTGGTCAGTAATTGACAATTTGCCATCCAAGTATATAGAATGTGTTGAAGGCATTCTTATCAGTGGAGAAAAATGAATTTGTGTTGGGTTTCTTGGGTAATGGGTTAAGGCAGTGTTTTATAAATGTTTTGAAAATTAGATTGTTGTTTTTTGTTCTTAGTCACAGAATGATTATAATACTTTGCATTTATGCCACAGGAGTTTTAGAGGGTTTTCGCATAGCCAGGTGAGCATTCCATTCGTTGATGGAGCTGGGGGGAGGAGGAATTCTGGTGGAGACAAGAAAATAATCTAGGAAGGTGCAAGGATACAGATTGATAGACTGTAGATGGATGCTGTTTTTAGAGCTCCTCAGGTTTATGTATGTAAACTGAGGCTGAAATGTTAAATGACATGCCAAAGCCACGCAGCAGGTGACTCAACCACCCAGGAATTGACCCTGCTATATCACTGCCCCTAAGTCCCTCCCTACACACACACACACCCCCACACACACCCACCCACCCACACATGCACACACCCACCCACACCCCAGTGGAGAAACACCCTGTCTACTCGGCTGCCTCAGTGAATATGTGCTGCTTTTCTGTCACTGCAGTTGAGATGACCCCACACAGCTCAGTACTTGTTGAAGCACATGGCTTTTCACACGTTGGACTGGACAAGTGTGTTAGCATTATGGGTGTTTTTAGGAAAAATCTGAATTGAGTATTCCCACTTCAATCTGTTAGAGATGTGTTTCTGTACAGTGCACTGTCCTGAGGTCTCTCCAGTATTGAAGCTTCAGAAGAAGGTAAAGTTTGTAGATTAGATCCCATTGGCAGATATAGAAGCTTCTGTGTATTAGAATATAATTGTTCTGGTATAAATTTTGTATGTAATAATATGTAAAAGGCACAGGTTTTGTTTACTGTTAACCATGAAACTTAAATGCCAGACTAAGTGGCAGTAGAAGAGGCCCACATGGAGTCACTGTGAGTTGGCATCACCTCGAGGGCAACTGGTTTTTTGTTTTTTGAATTTGCAGAATGAAACTTAAAACTGCCTTATTTTTCAGTGTGTAAAACCCATTGCTGTCCAGTCGATTCCGACTACTAGCGACCCTAGAGGTCAGTACTTTTTACAAGGAGGTTTGGATACATTAGTGGCTTGTGAAATTGGTAACACTGTAGTAGGTTGTGATAGCGTTAGAAAAAATGAAATAGAGTAGAAGATATTATCCGCATATTAGCACATGGTAAGGGTAAGTATTTTTCTGTGAAGTTTGTTTCAGTTACATACATATGTTTTTGTGAGTGTGTGTATTGGCTGTCTGTGTAAACTCTTCTTACTGTGGGGTCTCAGTCTAGAAGTCTTTGTTCTGGACAGTTACTGATCAAGTACACACCTCTTATCAGCTGGATGTGCTTTTTGTCTTGTGTGTCTTCACCTCCTCTGTCCTAGCTGCTTTGATAAATCATGCAGATGTGCCATTCCGACTACTCAGCCTTCTGATTGATTGCCTTCTGGATCAAATGCTGATAAGCTTCCTCAGGCAGGTATTTTGGTAATTATCGCTTAACCCATTCAGTCCTTCACCGCGGAAAAGACTCCGTAGTCTTAACAAATCACACACCCTTTTAGCCTTCAGCCTTGGTGCCTTCAGGAGCTGAGACTTTCCAATCTTAACATGTAAACTAAGTTTTTAGCCTACCTTTTTCATTAATTAGTATATTTAGTTGTATAATTAATGTGCACATGTTATTGTGCTAGACACATTGGCAGAAACAAAAACGAGTCTGATAAAGACAATTCAGACTCACCGTGTCTGTAATGCAGAGTATGACTTGTGCCATGTGAGAAAGAAGAGGTTTTTTTTTTTTTGGAGGAGATAGTATCGAGGTGGATCTCTAAGCATGGATAGGGTTTTTAACCAGTAAAAATTGAGGTGAGTAGGAAAAGGACCCTCCAGGTGGAGGGAAAAGCGAGGTGGAAAGTGTGTGTGTTTGGGGGAGTGTACTGTAAGGATGAAACGGGAGATACAGCTGGAAAAGAAGGTGGGTTGGAGGTAAATTGCGGATGCTTAGAGGAGTTGATACTGATTTACTCTTCTCTGGGGAGTCACTGAAGTTTTTTCATCATAGGAGGTTAACAGGTTCAGATAGCAGACGTCGACAGAAGTCTGTTAAAATCTATATTCTAATCATCAGTAGCACTAAACTTTTCTTTTCAGAAATATTGAGTAAGGGATAATATTTAAAATATTAGATTTCACTAAAGCACATTGGTTATATAAACTTTTGATCTGGCAATGTGTTACGTGTTTAGACATGCTCACCTTGCTGAATGGGAAGTTTAAAAAAGAGATCGTTCCACCCTGAGAAAACATGTGAGTCAGTAGTTTGAAGTTCAGTTAATTAATTAATTGAATTATTATTTAAAGTTAGACCAGTAAGCCTGAAAGTTGGGCATAGATCCTGTGGATACTCCTTCCTTCCCTTGCTTGCGTTTACCAAAAAATGTCAAGAAGTTGCTGACAGGGACTTTGTGGCTTTGACTACTGTGATGCTTGATTTGAAAAGAATTTTTGTCCTTTTTAGTGCAAATTCAAATCTGTAGTAAACCATAGACATATTTGGGCCCACTGTTATTCACACATTGAGAAACGTCAGTTGAGATAATTTCTGTTTGATTTTAAAAAACAAAGAGTAGAAATATTTTCTAGATTCTTTCAGAGAAGACTTTTCTGATGAGGTTAACATACTTTCCTTTGTGACTACTTCCCTTCTCCTTGGCTGAGATAGGAGTTTGTGCAGCAGCCATTACCCACGGGGGTCATTCAGAGGTGGCTTTTAGAAATTCATGTGAACTGACAGTGGGACTAGGGCACTCTCTGTGCTAAAGCTTCAGTGTTTCAAGCAAATTAATTGTTACTGATGAGACCTGCAGACTTCTTTATACTTTGGCTTTTAATTGTAACTTCTCTGGATCTATTAATTAGATACATTTTCAGGATTATTTTTCCTGTATGCAAAAGGTACCTGACTTTTTTTTGTTAAATGTTTTTACTTTTTGTTGGTCTATGTCTAATAAATCAAAGTCTTCAAATGTAACATTCCCATAAAATAACTAAAAGGGAAAAAAAGAGAAATGACTTATAAATATGCTCTGCTATCTTTGTACGTTGATAACGTTGCAGGTTTTCATTGGTGATTCCTGGGCTGGGCAGATTTTTATGTGTCCTGGGCTGCTTTTTTGTGCTGTGGAGCAATGATCCTGCAGTATTAAGAAAATGTTCTTTTTTCTGAGGTATTGGTCTGTTTTACATTTACGAATGGATGTTTTAGAACTTCTTTATGCTAAAATGTGTAGTCTGGGGTGCTTTAATTAAAAAAAAAACTCAAACATGTGGAAGAGACGTTCTGAAATTGTAAATAATTTTTCAGTGTCTGTAAACTGAATGTAGTGCTCTTAAGTTGTGATCATTGATTTTCTTTTTGAAAGTTACCATTTGTTACTATCACTTTTAAAATCAGTCAAAAAAGCCTTGTGGCACTTGTCACTGTCTTGAAACTTGTTTCTCTTATGCCATAGAAGCGCCAAGCCAGCATGGAACTCCCAACCCAGCCCTCGATCAGTAACTAGAGCAACTTCTCCCATGCTTGCCCTCAGCCTTTCTGCTAGGTGCAGCTGTTTGTTGACTCAAATGGAAGTAAACGCGTGTTTATAAATGCTAAGACATTCGAACCCACTTCTCTGGGTTTTTAAGCTAGAAAGAAGGAAGAGATTTAGGGGACCCAAAGGGAAGAGCTGTCTGCTCGGGCATGGCAGTGTGATCCCTCTGTCTGGGTGCTGGAGGTTGCACTTGGACCTGTCGGGGTGGGTGGCTTCTGAGAAGTGGAGGCAGCAGTGAGGTGCTGAACCTATCATACCATGCTCTCCTGTTTGCCTTCTTCCAGAGGGGTAGGAGACAGGATGCAGAATGGTGAGCTCCTGCTTTTCCCGTGGAAGTGCTATTCTTTTTTTTTTTTTTTTTCCTGTACGTCGTGAGAAAGAAGTCACCTGGGAAGATGTTCCCCCACCGACCACCCCTTTAAAAAGTGTTTCTGAGTATCAGTCTCATTTCTTTTATGGGCTAATGAACATTCACACTTGTGCATTAATGATGTTTTAGTGTTTGAAATACTAAATGAAAAACTTTGTTCTTTTTTCCTAGGAAAGTCCCCAGAGGAAAAAAAGGAAATCAGAAGCTATAGGAACAAGTGACCAGGTTGACTTGTTGGCTCTTGGTACTGCAGTTGGTAGCATTTTATTATATAGCACAGTAAAAGGAGAGTTACACAGTAAATTAATAGTAAGTATATATGTGTATATATATATTTTATACATAAAAATAAGAAAGGGAAACTCATAATTAGAGTTATATTAAAAACAAAGCACTTCAGAGTGTGCTGTAGGATCTGTGCTAGAGAGGCATCCTTCTGCCCCTTCTGCGTGTAAAGTATTGAATAGTAATATTTGGTAACATAGCCCTCATAGGTCAGACACTGTTGTAGGTACTTTAGTTAATCTTCACAACAGTACTAATAGGGGGATCCTGTTATTATCCCCAATTTATGGGAGGGTAATTGAGGGGTTAAGTACCATACTATCCTAAGGTTACACAGTTGTTAACTTCTAGAGCAAGATGTTGAACTAGAAGTTTGGTTCCCGAGTTTTGGGTTCTGGCCGTACTTTCCATCGCAGTGCTGTCCAATAGAACTCTTGGTGGTGATGGAAATGTTCTGAATCTGTGTTGTCCATTGCAGTAACCTCTAGCCACATGTGGCTGTTGAGTACTTCAGATGTGGCTGGTATGACTGAGGAACTGAATTTTAATGCAATTTAATTCTGATTTGATTAAATAGCCACATGCAGCTAGTGAATACCGTGTTGGACAGCACAGCTCTACCACTCCTCGGGCAGCCTCGTTGGATGCTGGCAGTCATCAGTAAAGTTTGGATAATATCTACCTCACTAGCTTGCAGTGAGGACTAACTGAAATAACATTGAAAGTACTCTTTAAGTTGAAGATCTTATGGAAATTTAAGTGGTTTTTAGTCTGGGAAAGAAGAGAACTGGATTTTATCTTCTGATAATTACTCATCACCCTTTTAAATCTTTCCCGCCTCTTCTATTACTCCTGTTAAACTGTACCCCAGATTCCTAAAGCCAAGCAAAAAAGTAGATTCTGGGAAGAAGAATGGATTGAAAGCAGTTTGTGGCTGTATGCCTTCTTTCCTTGTTCTTTCTTGTGTTTAAACTTCCCACATTGAGGCTGGTTTTATAGCCTGAGAGTGCCAGTATCACTTAGAGCCTGGTTGGTAGCAGAAACCACCTTAATTATTTGAAGAGAGAATTTAACGTGAAGAATTGCTAATGAGGCTTCAAGTAAAAAAGGGTAAAAAATCTCTAAGGCAACTGCAGGAATCAGCTCCTCACGTTTAGGGCTAGGGGAACAAAGGAAGGGGTTGGAATTATTAAAACTTAAGCGGAGGAGCACTGTAGGGCTGAAACTCAGATCTCTTAGGAAGAAGTGGTGCTCTGTTGGTGCTACTGTTCTTGAGACGTGACCCCGTGGATTTGGGGTCCAGACCTCTGTGGAGGAGCCTGCAGCTGCCTGGAACTGATATCTCTGAAGGGATATCAGTTTTTCCAAGTGTTGAAAAAATTGCACATTGGGTTTAGCGGCTATTGGAGGCAATTGTTGCTGCTGGGGTGAAAAACATTGTTGGGGTGATGCAAATGAGGCAGTAAGGACCAAGTCCTGTGTTCTCCTCGAGCGTTCATAGTCTCCCTCTTGCATCCCTTATTGGCAGAGCTTACTAGGGTAGGGATCCAGCTGGCAAAGCAGAAACGTGGATTGCAGAGTTTCAGCACCAACATCACAGAGCAGTGTAAAGAAGGGTGGATTTGGCACTGCGCCAGCCACTTACATGGCATACTTTGTTTCAGGCAATATCTATGACAATATGTTTTTGTTGTTCACTGGAGTTGTGTGTAGACTATGTATGAATAAAACAAATAATTTTTCTCATAGAAAATTTAGAACCACATAAAGTTGAAAAGGGAAAAAACTTATACCTAAATCTATCACCAAGACACCGGTAGTTAATAGTTTGCGTATTTCTTTGTTTTATGTGCGTGTTTAAAAAATATGATTGGGTTCTGTCTGTGGATTTTGTACCCTGATTTTTTTCATTAAAAACAGGCAGTATATTTTCATAAGCAGTTTTCATATTTGTCAAAAACTAGTTATAAGCATTTTTTAATGACTGCCTAAAATTCCACTGAATTGGATAGTCCATTGGTTAGTTTTTGACCGTTTAGGTGGCTTCTAAATTTTTTTGTTGTTAGAAGACAATGAATGTTTTTCTTTTCTTACCTGAGTTCCCTGACTACTAACTTGTAATTACTGAGTCAAAGGGTTTCAGCATTAAGGCTCTTTATACGCCATATAAAAATACTTCCCAAAGAGTTTTCCTTATTTGTACTTATATCAGCAGTGGAAGGAGGGTGTGGTGGTAGTTGTCATCAAGTCGATTCTGGAAAGGTACCTGTATTTTAATAGTATTATGCCACCATTGAATATTCTCTAGAACAGTAGTGACAACAGCAAACCCCAGCTAATTTGGTAGATGAATTTTTTTTTCTGGTTTTAAATATGCATTTAAATATGTTTTTATGTTAAAGATTATAACAGTAATATATATAGCTGTAACAAAATTCAGCAGTATATACAGCAAGACAGGAATTTTGCATTACTCCTCCCTCCTCTCCTCCAAGTTGAGTGTGGTCCTCACCTGAGGTCTTACCCACTGTAGTTTAGAGCTTGTCCTTTGATTTGGTCAGTCCTCTTTGATTAGCAGGCACCCGACGTTCTGTGCTGCAGGCAGGATACTTAGAGAGCCTAGAACTTCTTTTCAGATTGTTTCAGCACCTCACTGGATTATAAATACATCTTTAACAGGGATGAATTTATCAAAAGGAGCTGTGAGGGTAAGGGTGAGGCGTGGTGGGCTTGTGTGGTGAAGCAGAAAGAGAGTAGGCTTAGGAGCTAGACTGTACTGACGTTGCATTAGTTACATGATCATGGGTAAAGTAAGTTCTTGTGTCTTAAGTGGATATTATACAGTCCTCCTGGCATGACTTTAATAAGATTGAGAAATAATACGTTGAAAGTACCTAGAGCAGTGCCTAGAATGGAGTTGATATTTAGTAAGTTTGTTGAATAAGTATGTTAATGAATGAGTGAACATGGTGCCAAATTGCCTTAGAAAAGTATACTAATTTTCACTGCTCCCAGCAGTGTTTTGTTCTGTCGTACATAGGATCACTGAGTCGGAACCAACTTGACAGCACCTAACAAACAACAAGCAGTGTATTATAGTGCTGTTTGTCCTGTAACTTCACCAGCATGTGTGTTATAATGCTAAACAAATTGTTAGGTGAAGAGACTGAAAATGCTACTATGTTTTGCTTTATATTTCTTTGATGACTCACAAGTTTGAGTATTTTAATGTATTTTCTTACCAAGTTCTTTTTATGAAATTTGTTTTTTATCCTTTGTTCAGTGCACGTGTGTGTGTTCTTTGAGTAGACAGCCGATGAGAGGGGATGGTACGTTCATTGAATGTAACATTTTGAATTTTTTTTTCTTTTGAAGTGAGAACAGTCTATTTGAAATAGCATCACTGATTTTGAATTACAACTTTACTTTTATCCTTAGCTTAAACTTGTTGCCATCAAGTCGATTGTGACTCATAGTGATTGTATAGGACAGGGTAGGACTGCCCCATAGGGTTTCCAAGGAGTGGCTAGTGGATTCGAACTGCTGACCTTTTGGTTAGCAGCCAAGGTTTTAACCACTGTGCCACCAGGGCTCCAATATCCTTAGCTTAGATATGTATGTAGTGGTGGTCCATTGTATGTGTATTTAATCCATGTGAATTGAGGTAGAAAAAGTAAAAATAATACTTGCTTACAGTGTAGGTGATTCAGCACCTCATTCTGCTTAGAGGGTTTGTCCTGGATTGAGTGTGAAATGAGAGACTTGAATTTGCCCTTCTCCAGTTCGTGTCTCCATTCCTGTGTGTCTCTTAGTGGGTGAGCATCTTCCAATTCTGAGTATGTTTATTGTTCATGTGGCATGATTCATAACATAAGGGAATATTTAATGTCTACTTGAAGAAACAGTGATTTCTTTCTTGAGAGGCGGTTTGGTGCCCTTTTAAAAGGGATTTCCAAGGGTATTTTTGACTAGACATGATTTTCGTCTTAAGCGTTGACTTTTTAACTCTACTGTCTTCATCGTAGGTCATAAACTTTTTGCCGTTATACATAAAATATTTTGTCACACCTAGAGCTGGCATTTGCATCAAAAGCAAATGGCATTTAGGACTAGTATACTTTGACTTAAGATGTTTTCAGTAGGGAAGGGAAAGTTAACATTTTGAAGTTCTAGCCCCCATTTTTGATGTTGGAAAACTAAAATGGATAGATGTAGCTTAAGGCCATTTTAATTAACAGTTTGGTAATGATTCCAGGTTTATGTTACATAGGATACATTTTATTTTTTGCTTTAATCTTTTTTCCCCCTAAATCTGTAGAGCGGTGGACATGACAACAAAGTCAATTGTATACAGTGGCATCAAGACAATGGCTATTTGTATAGTTGTTCAGATGATAAGCATATTGTGGAATGGAATGCACAGACATGCAGAGTAAAGTGGTGAGTAACGTTGATGGTTCTGTGGTATGGGGGGTAACGTAAGCTTGAATAAGGTTATAGATTCTGTTCTCAAGGAACTTGTAATCAAATTGGACATGCAAGATTTCAATATATAAAAGAGTAAAATAATGGTATAAGACATGCCGTAAGACAACATGTGATTACCAGTAGTAGCGTGCTGAGAAGGCCTGGTGGAAGAGAAAGCATTTCAGTTGGGCTTTCTAGGATAGATAAGATTTGGATAGAAGAGGGTCAGAGAATGTTTTCAAGGGTAGGGAAAGGAGGGTGGGAACATGGCAAGAGCATAGGCTGGGAGACAGGGAAGTGAAAGATTTACTTGAAACTGAGAATTTAAACTAGGGGCGTATTTGGAAATAATGGCTGGTAGAGGATATGGTTGTCTTAAGAGCCTGGCATTAAGTGTCATGGATAAAAATATCTCCATTTATCCCCATTTACTTGGAGCAGAAATTTGAACATTGATGGCCTGTCAGAAACACCTGCAGATTCTGCAGGAGGGCTGGGGTGGGGCCTATGCAACTGTATTTTGAAAAAGTTGTCTGGATAAGAGTTCACAAAGTCAGGTCCTTTTCATAGTGACTGGTGATGTTCAAGGCACTGTTGGGCATGTTATTTACTTAATCAGCACTATGAGGTGAAAGATCTGTATTTTACAGTTGAGAAATAGGTTAAATAAGAGCCCGAGCTCTGGTTCTCTAAGCTATGCTACTTCAGTTTCATCCTTAGCTTCTCCTCCCAGAGAACAGTCTTTACTGGTCTTCAGATGCACACCCTTCTGTGGTTCTGCCCCCTTGCCCCCATGTTGTCCTGCCTTAAATATCCTTCTTTCTGTGGCTACCCTTTTTTTTTTTTTGTTAGTCAGAGTAAACTATAAAAAGTCAAATAGCTCAACAGGAATTTCCATCCTACCTTACTGTCTCCAGTACCTTGTCCTTAGTGGTAACCACTGGTGATTGCTCTAGCTTTTCTGTAGGTATTTACCTCTATGCTTCTAAATAACATTCTTAGGCTGCTGGTAATTGATCTTGTTTTCCATTTTAGGTATTATCTATTGATATCTACAGTTCTCACTCCTTCCCCACTCCTTGTCCTCTTAATATCACAGCTTTTGGCCAAGCAGTATTTATTGTTTACATTATGACTGAAGTATTGTTACAGCTGAGCCTTGGACTGTATTAGGTTTATGTTTTCTTTTTGGTACAAATTTTTGCTTTTCCTGGGGTTTGTCATTGCCCAATTTTTTGTTTGCTTAGCACTATGGTTCTTCTAGCCATAGTCTTTGTAACTCCCACCAAATGACTAGATGAGACTATACAAATGAAGTGCTTATAGCCCCCCAAGGGGATTGGATAACTTAATATAAATAAGGTGCATGGCACCCTTGTGGGGGTAAGACCATACAAATAAAATATATAGAACCCTAATGAAGGGATTGATTAGTTTTGCAGTTCCATTAGGCTTAAAAGAGAGCCAATTCCAGAGCAGAGGGGGGACCTCATGACCATCAAGAAAGAAGAGCCAGAAGTAGAATGTGTCCTTTAGACTTGGGATCCCTGTACTGAGAACCTCCCAGATCCAGGAGACGTAGAGCAAGAGCTTTAACCTTGGTGACAGCTTGAGACAGCGAGAAGCAGTGGCAGAGAGATAGCAGCAGAGGCAACAAAACCAGGGGACTGGCAGGAGGTGGCGCAGTGGGCTTCCCAGCCTACGGAGTGAGAAAGCTGAGTGCCTTCGGGCAGGAGGCTTACTGGCAGAGTGGGGTACCTCTGAGTACTTGGTGGAGCTAGGCTTACCCCCCCCATGGAGCAAGAGCGCCTTCATGCTGAGGCTTGCTGGTGGAGCGTGGTGCTTCCAAACAGTTACCAAAAGAGCTAAAACGCTTTGTAAAGCTTGAGCAAGGGAGCGACCAGGCCTGCCCAAGAGGACCGAGCTGCTGAGGTCCAGAGAGAGGCCTACCTGCGGCACAGCTGAGAAGAGGCTGTCCTGCTGATGAAGAACTGTATCCTGAGCGTTTCTGAACCTGGCTTGTAGCCTGTTACTTCCCTAGTACTCTGTGAGTTCTTTGTGGCCATTGCAGTGAATTATCAAACCAAGCAGAGAAGTAGAGAGTGCCACGGGAGGGACAAGATGATGTCAGAATTGGTTAAAAAAAAAAAAAGTTGGAGAGTGGAGGCATGTCTGACCTCTGCCTCATAGCAGTCAACCATGGGCTGTTGATCTTGATTCTCCTCCCGCCTTGTCAAGTTAGAGGAGGTCAGACGCCTCCCCTACCACGCCATTTTTACAAGTTTTGTATATGTTGTTAGGTGCCATTGAGTTATCTGCAACTCAGCAACCCCATGTGACAGAGTAGAAGTGCCTCATAGAATTTTCTAGGCTGTAGTCTTTACGGAGGAGCCCTGGTGGCGCAGTGGTTAAGTGCTTGGCTGCTAACCAAAAGGTCAGCAATTCAAACCTACCAGCTGCTCTGAAGGAGAAAGATGTGACAGCTTGCTTCCGTAAAGATTACAGCTCTGGAAACCCTGTGGGGCAGTTCTGTTCTGTCCTAAAGGGTTCCTATGAGTCAGAATCGACTGAAAGGCCGTGGGTTTTAATCTTTAGGGAAGCAAATCTCCAGGTCTTTGTCCTGCGGAGCCACTGGGTAGTTCAAACTGCCAACTTTTTGGTTAGCAGCTGAGTGCTTACAAGTTTGCGCCTTCAAGGCTCCTCGGTTTTGTATATAACTATCATTAATTCATTCTTGCTCCGACAATTGTGTAAATCTCAGTTATTTTCAAACATGTCAGTTATTCAGCCGGTTTTTAAAAATTTTATTGGTGGGCTTTTCTGCCTGCTTCCTTTTTCTACTGGTTATACTCCAGGTCTGCTGAACAGCGATTGTCCTGGGATTTCCTTTCACCATCATCCTGAAAATCCAGGAGCCCTATTTCCTGGGTCCCATTTTTCTCTGTTGGTTTACTCTACCCTTTTGGTTGAATGCATCATCTGGTAGCATCCTGTATGGGTGGTAAATGTTTTCAGATTTTGCTTGTCTGCTAATGTCTTCATTTCACCTTCTCACTTGATATTTATTGATAGTTTGAGGGTATAGAACTTTAGGTTGAAATAGTTCTAGGATTTTGAAGGCATTGTTCCGTTGTGTTATTTTTAGCTTACAGTGTTAATTATACTTAACATTTTAAACTTTCCTGTGCCTTCTTCTTTAACTAATGAATTACATTGGCACTTGATGGGACCATTCGTCAGGAAATTTGTTCTTCATTTTTCTTGCACCACTTAAATTTGATCACTTCAGCCCTGTTGTTTTCTCCTTTCTCCAGCACTACGTATGCTATTTGGATGTTTTCTGTATCTCCTGTACTGACCCTTTCAGTTTCTTAATTCTTTTATTTTCTTTTTTGTTCTGTTACCTGGAAGATTTCCTTAAATTTCATCTTCCAACCTTCTATTAAAAAAATCTCCTTAAATATTTTATTTATAGTAATATTTCATATTATATTTACTTTTGAAATTGTATATTTTCAATTTCTAGGAGCTATTTGTATCCTCTAATTTTTCTTTTTATTGCATCATGTTTCTTTGATGTATGTAATATCTTCTAATTCTCTGAGGATATTAATTATAGGATTTAAAGTTTTTTTTCTCTTGTTCCTTATATCATCTCCCTTTTGAAGGTGTTTTTGGTTTGATTTTGATCTCTGTCTTTCATGTTGAAGGCATCCTTCAGATGACTTGCAGAGATCCTTGGCTGTCTGTTGCTGTTTGAAGAAAGCATTAAAAAGCTCTTTGGAAGGGCTGTGTGTGGGTGTGGCTTGTCAACTGTGTTAGGCTTCATTTGCGTCATTGGGACGCCTTCAAATGTCAGTATGTGGGTCCTTTCTCTGGAGCCAGTCACGTTTTTCAGAGAGGAATCGTCTAACCTAGTGCTGTTTTAGCTTTAATGTGCATATGCTTGTACATCACTTGTGCAACTCTGATTCACTAAGTCTTAGCTGGGGCTTGAGATTCTGTAGCTCCCAGGTGATGTTGATGCAGGAGAGCTACACTTTGAGTTGCAAGGCATTTCATCTGGGTGGTAGGGAGATGATAGGGTGGTGGGGTTGCCTCTCTGCTGGCATTCTCAGAGCTGAGTGGGGAAGTAGATCCAGGAAGTTTGTTAGCCTTCTCAAGGTTGGGTGGTGACCATGCCTGTCTTTTGTATATGTATATACACGCACACATACGTATATATATTTTTTTCTTTTGGGATAATGTGACGGTTGAAGCTATGTGACTCGATGAGATACGATGTAAGAAGTTTTTTTTTTTTAACCTAAATTGGCAAAAAATTTAGGAACAGGTGAAGGTAAAGGAAATACATTCTCATACATTATTGTTGAATTTTCTTGATTACTAGTGAGGTTGATTATTTTCATATTAGTTGACAATTTGTATTTCTAATGAATTGCATGCTTATATCCTTGTCTAATTTTACTTTTGAGTTATCTTTCTTAACGAATTTATGTATTTTCAGTATTAATGTTTTGTCTGTAATATGTATTTTTGCTATTTTTCCTAGCCTTTTACTTGTACTTTAATTCCATGATTCATTACAGAAGTTTTATGTAATTAAATCGGGTCTTTTTTTCTTTATGATTTCTGGGTTGTTATTGCTTTAGAAAACCTTACCCTAAGATTATAAATAACATCCCCCTATATATTCTTCTGATACTTTAATTCTTTTAAATCAATTAATTTTTTGTGTGTGTAGTGTAAGATACTTTGTTTTTCCAAATGACTAATTTGACATATTCCAACGTGACTGACAGAACAATACCTTTTCTTCTACTCTAGAATTGCTGCCTTTTGGTAATGAGTTTCCTACTGTTATTTCTTGATTTTATAAGTGGATAGTTGAGCTCCCTGTTGCCCATAGCAGCATTAATTACGTGCAACGAACTGCAAAGACTTAACGTCTAATCATATTTGAGGTATTAAAAAGGGATCATCTATGCCTAATTAACTTGGCCCTATCAGATGGGGACTTATCTGTGTGTATTTGGGCTAGAAATAGTCTTTCTCGACTGTATCTTGAGAAATTATATATGTTGCTAAGCTTCAAGAGAATGCAGGGAACACGTTGGGGGTAGGATAGACTTGTAAAGGTCCAGCCACTCTGGCAGTTTCCTGGGCGTTAACACAACCTGTGTTACGGGTCACAGGATACACCAAGTCCTCATTTTACATTCCTGTAACTCTTACCCACCCGTTTCCTGATACCCCTTGAGAATCTTTATCCTCAAGGGTGATCCCTCTGGGTCAAGAGAAACCCACTGGGGAGGCTTTACTCTAGTATTGTCCAGGGTTAGTTATATGGCACAAGCTTTTAGGGAATGCGGTTTGGCATAGAACCTTAGGTGGTATTTTTAAGGCTTAGTTTGTTTATTTGTTTTGTATGCTCTGAGTAAAGGTTTCCCTCATTGAAATTTTTGTTTTTCTTCTCAATACAGCAAATGGAAAGGTGACAATAGCAGCGTCAGTTCCCTGTGTATCAGCCCGGATGGAAAGATGTTGCTTTCTGCTGGTCGAACAATCAAGTTATGGGTTTTGGAGACCAAAGAAGTCTACAGAGTGAGTGAATCAAATTAGTTGCAAGCATAGTAAAATCTCAGTCATATAGAGTAAATATGGAGAAAGGCAGAAATCTGAGCCATGGGGTATTGTTTAAGGATGTAATTTCTTTATTTACAAGTATATCGATTAGTAGAATTAATACACAAAACTTAGCTTATTAGTCTGTTTTATTGATGTTAAACATTCACATTCATTGGAAAAATGAATAGAACAGATAAATAAAATTTGAACTAAAAACCTTTTACTCTGATGTGATTACTGTAACTTGCATCTAGCATTTTGTCCACTTACAGTATTTAAATGCAGAGCTTTATTGTTGCCATTGCATCAGTGCCAACTCATCCTGACCCCGTGTATGCAGAGTAGAACTGCTCCACAGGATTTTCAAGGCTGTGACTTTTCAGAAGCAGGTCACCAGGCCTGTCTTTCAAGGCACCATGTTTACTTGGGTGGGTTCTAACTGCCAACCTTTCGGCTAGTAGTTGAGCGCTTAACCATTTGTGCCACTCAGATTTAGTACTGTATTTTTCGAGAAGGAAAACAAATTTTAGTTGAGGGGTTGCTAAACTTATGGTGCTGTGATGATGCCTTAAAATTGTGGTTTCGACTCACTGAGAGTAAATGAAGACCTACAATTCCTTGGCTGTGTCTGAGCACCCAAAGTATCCCTTTAAATATAGAATTAAGTGACTCTTTAACTCAGAATTGAAAGAAATAGGGACTGTGTGGGGTATAGTCATAGGAGGTAGGAGGAACATCTCAATTTTTAGTATTCTCAGTTTTTTTTTAAGTAAGGGGAACATACCAAGTAACCTCAGTTGTTAAATTTAACTGTTACCTTTAGTCTGGAGTCCTGCTTTCAGGTATGTATCACATGTGTCTTGTTTATGATACATATGGACTCTTACTGCTTTGAATCCATCCTGTCAAGACTAAATGAGATTTCGCTTTCTCTAGCACTTCACAGGACATGCGACGCCAGTTTCATCACTTATGTTCACTACTATCAGACCTCCTAATGAGAGCCAACCCTTTGATGGAATTACAGGTCTTTATTTCTTATCTGGAGCAGTACATGACCGGTTACTTAATATCTGGTATGTAGTCTTTTTTTTTTTTAGTCTTTTAGATTGGGGAGGTAGTTTTACCTTGATGACCCTGTCATTTGGTTACGTGGCTGTTTTACATGGTTATTGTAAATATGAGTATGAAACCTGTTTTATTGTATTTAATGTTGGATTTATATTAACTTGTAGTAAACAATTGAGCCTGCCTGAAAACGTCTTATGAGAAAAATGAAGGGCATTGCATAATGTAGTCTCCTCTGTGCTTGTTTAGAGGTATAGTTGACTGAATCTTTTTGTGGCTAGGTAATTTAAAAATAGCTTTTGTTTATTTAAATAGGAAAACATTTGATTTTGTTGAAAAGAAATAGGTGGTGCCACGTTGGGATAATGAACTGATGTCCATTTATTGATCGTTAAGTTCCTTGGTGTGCCTGAGAATTCCCAGTAACCCTTTTTTGTAGTAGTTTCTATTACTAATTCCTTTTTAAACTATTTTTAAAAGTAAAAAATAGTTTCAACATTAAAGAAAATTTATGAAATATAAGAAGAACAATTTTCTTGGATTTTTTGACATCATCTGATGGCGAAGTTGACTTTTTTTTTAAACCTGCTGTTCATAGACAAAATAAGTATGTATAGTGTTTGAAGAGATTTTGAAAACAGAAGTAGTTTCTTATCTTAGTAATGATTAGTTGAACATGCTCTTGGTTATATAAAGTTACTATGAATTTATACCAAATACTCATTTAGAAGTGGGAATCATAAAACACTTATTCCTTAAAAAATAGTTGTATGGGGAAAGGTTCATGATACAAAATGTGTACCTCTGTTCACCTTTAAAACCACCTGCTAGCCCATAGTTTCTGGTGATACTTCTCCTAATCAAGTTGATTTGATTTTGTTTCATGTCTTTTAGTTCTAGAGGCTTTATCACTATGTAAGAAATTAATAATGTCAGAAAGCTAAAATCTGCCATCAAGATCTCCCGACATTACTGAGGTGCTTCAGTTGTAAATACTTCACCTCTTTGGCTTCCTAGTATGAAAGGGTTTCCAGCTACAAAATTTCTTTCTCTAAAAGAAGAGTTTGACTTCTATTTTGTAAGAGCCTGAAAATAGAATCTTTTATACCTGGAACTTCTGTTAACCGGAGAATAAATTTAAAAAGCAAACAAATTTAGAACCCATATTGCAAGGCTACCTGACAAGACCATTTGTGAAGCTCTACAGACTCAGTGAGTTGGTGGGTAGAGTATGTCTGAGGTTTCCTGGTAGCCACCTTTGAAGAGCATATTTCTGTAAGAAAATAACATTTGAAGGTTTCTTGCTTCTGACTTGAAGGTTCTGGTCAGAAGACAAAAGAATGCAGCGATGTATTTCATAGTTATAGATGAATCTGTCTATAGTGTCCTGAGTTTCCATGTTACTATAAGGAGATAGTACTATCTTTATACGGTGGTCTAAAGGCAGTGATTTTGAACATGGATAGTGTGTGACTTCATGTTAGAATGAATTTTGTTTTATTAGGAATTTAGTTTGTGTGAAAACATTTAAACCTGTTGCTGTCGAGTCAATTCTGACTCATAGCGACCCTATAGGACAGAGTAAAACTGCCCCATAGGGCTCCCAAGGCTCTAATCTTTATAGATGCAGACTGCCACATCTTTCTCCCGTGGATGGATGGTGGGTTCAAACCACTGACCTTTTGTTTAGCAGCTGAGCACTTAACCACTGCACCACTAGGCTCCTGATGAAAACATTGGAAGTTCATCAAATCAACTCATAATTTTCTTCCAGACACAAAATATCGGAACATTATTTAGTGGTGAATATATGAAGTCTTACTAGTTGATAAAAAAGGAACTGATTTTGAATCATGCTTGTAAGCTATGTTATTACTTGTTCTTTATTTTTATCTTGCGGTGCAATGGATCACTTTTTTATGGCCTTATTGGCCATGGTTTTGTAACTCCCAGCAAATGATTGGATGGGATTATGCAAATAAGGTGCATATGGCTCACCTAGGGGATTGGACAGCTTTCTAAATAATGCAGTAAGGTTCACAGCATGCTTGTGGGCATGAGACCATGCAAATAAGGTGTATGGAACCCTAATGAGGGCACTGGTCAGTTTTGCCATCCTGCTAGGCTTAAAGTGAGCAGTCCCAGAGGTGGAAAGGAGTGACCTTACTACCTCCCAGAAGAAGAGATGGGAGCAGAGCGTGTCCTTTGGATCCAGGGTCCCTGGCCTGAGAACCTCCTAGACCCAGGAGACAGAGAGCTGTAACACTGAAGATGACATGAGACAGCAAGAAGTGACGGCAAAGAACTGGCAGCAGCAGAACTAGGAAACCAGTTTGAGACGGCCAGTGAGCTTCCTGGCCCATGGAGCAAGGTGGCAGTGGTGGGAGTGCTGACCCACGGAGTGAGAGAGCTTAAGAGCCTTTGGGCAGAAGGCTTCCTGGTGGAGTGGGGTGGCTCTGGGCACTTGCTGGTGGAGCTGGGTCGCAGACCCAGGGAACAAGAGAGCTGAGCACCTTCGGGCCGAGGCTCACTGGCAGAGTAGGGTGCCCCTGGGCACTTACTGGCAGAGCTAAAGAGCTTCGTAACACTTGGCTGAGTAGGGCAGAGGCTGAGTCGAGAGCTAGAGAGAGGCCTGCCTGCAGGTACAGCTGAGAAGCTGTTCTGACCAAAGAAGTGTATCCCGAGTTGTTCCTGATTCTGAATTGTAACCTGTTATTCCCTAATAAACCCCATAACTGTGAGTATGATCTGTGAGTTCTGTGTGGCCATTGCAGTGAACTAGTGAACGCAGCAGAGAAATAGAGAGTGCTGTGGGAGGGATGGCTGGTGTCAGAATCGGTACAAAGTTTGGAGGATGGAGGTGTGTCTGACTTCGCTTTGTAGGAATCACGCACAGGCTGATGCTGATAGTGATTGTGATTCTCCTTCCCACTTGTGAAGTTAGAGGAGGAAGTCCGATGCCCCAGTGCCAGCACTTTTACATCTTTATTTAACAGCTTTATTGAGGTATAATTGACATACAAGAAACTGCACATATGTGTACAATTTGATAAGTTTCAACATACGTATATACCACTGAAACCATAACCACAATCAAGATAATAAACATACGCATTGCTCCAAAGAATTTGCTCTTGTTCCTCCATAATCCTTCCTACCCCAGCCTCCAGACTTGTTTATAATTCCGGGTCATTACAAATGTTGCTGTGGACGTTTATGTACAAGTCTTTGTATGGGCATTTTTTCATTTCTCTTCGGTAAATCTTCAGAGTGTAATGGCTGAATCATGCGGTAGGTACCTTATACATTTAACTTTTGAAGAAATAGCCAGATTCTTGGTAGTTGTACCATTTTACGTTCCCTCCAGCAATGGATGAGATGCCAGTGTCTCCACGTCTTCACCAACACTTGGTATGGTTATTTAATTTTAGCCATTCTAAAAGGTGTGTTTTAATTTAATTTCCTAATGGCTAATAAGAAGACCCGGTGGCTCAGTGGTTAAAGCACCTGGCTGCTAACCCAAAGGTCAGCAGTTTGAATCCACTAGCTGTTCTATGGGGTAGTTCTACTCTGTCCTATTGGGTCACTGTGAGTCAGAATCAACTCGATGGCTGTGAGTTTGGTTGGTTTTAGAATGGCCAGTATTTTGAGTCTTATGTGCTTACTTGCCCTCTGGATATGTTTTTTAATGAAGTAGCTGTCCAGATATTTTTGCACATTTTTTAATTGAGTTATTTTTGAGGTTTGAGAGTTGTGTATATATTCTGAATTATCAGATTTATGCTTTGCAAATACTTTTTTGTTGTCAGGGGTTTGTCTTTAATTCTTTAACAGTGTCTTTTGAAAAGCAGAAGTTCTTAGTTTTGATGAAGTCCAGATCATGTTTACAAATCTTTGTCTGACCCAAGGTTATGAAAATTTTCTCTTCGATTTTATAGTTTTAGTTTTCGTTTAGTAGTCATACGGTCTGTTTTGGGTTAGTTTTTATATATACTGTAAGGACTGCATTGAAGTTCATGTTTTTGCATTCTGGATATGCAAAGACTAGATTCGGTACAATCTTGGTCAAAATCCGACGTGGCTTTTTTGTAGAAATTGAAAAATTGATTCGAAAATCAAATGGAAATGCTAAGGACACAGACTGTCCAAAACAACTTTGAAGATGAACAAAGCTGGAGTACTAACATAGCCTCATTTCAAGACTTACTGTCAAGCTACAGTAATGCAGACCAGTATGGTATTGACATCAAGATGGACAAATAGATGAGTGGGAAGAATATAGAATGCTATGCATTCTTGAACTCTGCCACAGATTAATGCTTTTCTTTTTTTCCAAGTACTACATACTATATGGTAGTGACATGAACACACCTCTTATTTTGATCTTTGTCATCTTATGTAGGTGAAAACCCTACTGGAAGTCTAATGCTGTGATCTCTATCCCTTAGGTGCTTGCTTTTTTTTTTTTTTTTTTAAATCTGTTTCATCATCTAATTACTGGTTTTGTTATCTAGGCAGGTCCGGTCAGAGAAAAAAGAAAAGAATGCGGTGATGTCTTTCACAGTCACAGATGAACCGGTCTATATTGACCTGACTTTGTCAGAAAACAAAGAAGAGGTAAATGGCTCAATTTTTGAGAATTTGTTTTTGGATTTTATAAGCGTTATTTTTTTTTTAAATCAGAGTTTTGATGATTTAACAATGCATCGGGAAAGAGGGGTCATGAGGGTGTAACAGCAAAATACAGCAAAAGCCTTTTTTTTTTTCTTTTTTAAGTAATATTTTATTGTGTTTTTGTTGAAGGTTTACACATTAGATTCCCATTCAACAGTTTCTGTACAACTTTCTCAGTTGTTCCCGTTGGTTACATTCTTCACAATGCGTGAACATTCTCATTTCCGTTCCAGTTGTTCCGTTGCCATTAATCTAGTTTCCCTGCCCCCTTACACGCTCATCCCTGTTTTAAAGTTATTGTTGACAGTTTGGTCTCACAGAGATCTAGATTTTGTAAAGAAGCACAGTACTCACAGGTGGTACTGTTTGTGAGCCAGTGTGTTATTTAGCTAAAAGGTAACCTCAGGAGCTAGTTTTTGTTCAAGGTTTAAAGAATATCTCAGGGCAGTAGTCTTTGTAGACTACTTCAGTCTCACCTGGCCCAGTGAGTCTGTTTTGTATTTTTTTCAAATGGAATTTGAGGTTTTATTCCACGTTTTTCTCCCATTCTATTAGGGTCCATCTATTGTGGCCCTGATCAGAATGGTTAGTGGTGGTAGCTGGGCACCATCTAGCTCTTTCGGTCTCAGTGTAAATGATTTAGGCTGTGGTTTGTGTAGACTGTTAGTTCTGTAGACTAGTTTCTTCTTTGAGTGTTGGGTTTCCTTCTATCTCTTTTGTTCTGAATGACTAGAGACCAATAGTTTCATCTTACATGGTTGAACAAAAATCTTTTTTAACTGTTCAGCAAAATCGTTAAATTTCTGTGAAAAGGTTTTGAGGGGAAGGGAAAATTTTATATGCAAAGGCAGTACATTTTGGAATTTATTATGTGCATTAATAAAATTTATCGGGATGGATTTTTGTTACTAGGAGTTTTATGTGTGATTCTTCTATCAGAGGCTTTATTTTGTCATAAAATCTTGTAGGCCCTGACTAAGATGTATTATTATTAGTTACTTTTTTATACTTTGTTTTTTCATGTAAAAATTAGGTATTTGATTACAATATATCTTCAGCATTTGGTAAACCTCACATCTTGGAAGTGCTTCATATTCGTGTTTCTATTTGACTAAAGCTACTTAAGATTTACATTTGAGCAGACTCCTAGTCCTGAAATGAAAGCTAAGAGCATTTCACTTGTAACACAATCTCAGTTTTGATATGGTGTATGTTATTTAAACTTCTAATAGGGAGAGATAATTTAATAGTTTTTTATCGTGTTTTGATAGTTTTGAAAATGTTATAGAAAGTGTTTTGGCTTAAAAATCAAGATTTTTGGTTTAAGTCTTGATTCTGCTGCTAATGTGATCTAAGGGCAAGTAAACAAACTGAAGAATCTCAGCTCTCTAAGGTGAGTCGGGGGTGGTGTCGATACATCAGTGATACCCTGTACAGACCTTTGTCTCTTAAGGGACTCAGATCTGGGAGTAACGGGCTCCAGGAATTATTTTCAGTATTTTACAAAAACCTAATAGAAATCCTATGTTTTATCACAGTAATGCACTGTAAATTTTAATCCTGTGTGGTTGGTACACTGATACGATGATTAGAGGTTTTGATCATAGCAGTGGAGTCCTGGTGGTGCAGTGGTTAAGAGCTATGGCTGCTAAACAGAAGGCTGGCAGTTGGACTCCACCAGTCGGTCCTCAGACACCCTCTGGGGCAGTTCTCCTCTGTCCTTCAGGGTTGCTGTGAGTCAGAGTCAACTGGATGGCAATGGGTTTAGGTTTTCTTTTTTTTTTTGGAGCGTAGGAAACTGTAGTAAAACAGAAACACCTTGGTATTTGTCTCCATAACTATTTCAGTTCAAGTGACTTAAAAAATTATTTTAATTGTGTGTGTGGGTGATTATTTAAAACTCCTAACCAGGTAATTTATGTGATAAAAAGTCTGCCTCCCTTGGAATAGCAAAAACTTGCCCCTAGTCTGTTTAGAGAATTGACTGCGTTGTTGCTTTCTCTTTTTCTGACTGAATTCTGATGTTAATCTTACATTTAAATGATCTTAGAATAATACCGACATCATACATTAACATTATCAATAATAAGGGGGGTATACCTCCCCACCATCAGAACTTTTTAGACATTTTTAAGATATTAAAGTAGGAGTGATGGAATCTACTTCTCAGGAAGCCATGTTCTAATTCTGGCACTTGATATAAATTTATAGTTATAGCAGTCATTTCAAATTAAAATTCTAGAACAAAACTTCGATTCTGCTTGTGTTTTCTTAAAAAGGTATAAGCCTGTCTAGCTGTTTCGTGGGGCTGGATTTGGTGCCTGTTAGTGGGGGATGCAGCAAGGAGAACTAGAAAACTTGATGGAGAAAAATAACCTCCTTTGCAACTTTCATTTGCTGCTAAACATCAGAAAGAAAATAAAAATTAATTACTTCTCCCCTTTATGAGATTTTTTATCTTTGGATGTACCAGTAAATTCTTTAAAGTGTTTTCACAATGTAAAGTTAGCTTTAACGTATTTTATATAATTCCGTTTCTCCCAATACGTTGGCTGCTCCCCGAATCCTCCCACTACGTTTATAACTAGAGTAGAGATAGCAGCTTTTTGGGAGTGCCTTTTGGGTGTGCTAAGTTTTCATGTAAGCTTTCTTTAGGAAAGCTTCAGAACTTATTTAAAATGAGTTGTAGGCACTGCTGGGGTGTGGGGCTGACAGCAGAGAGTGGTGCAGTGTCCAGACAGCCCGGCTAGTAGCATGGACAGTCCTGGGGGATTAGGAGCCCCCCCACCAACCTCACCCCTTCCCATCCATCAATGCAAAAGGGCATTTTCACCAATCCTGACTGCTCAGGTGGGTGAGTCATGTCCACTCCAGGTGGCCAACCTATGGATTGGTAGTAACTTTGTTCATCTGACTTCAGTGCTACATTGTTCTTGACCTAAACATTTGCTTATAATCTGAGCGACAGTAACAATAATCATTGTTATTGTGACAGCTAATTGCAAGAATTGTATATTCTTGTGCTTCTCTTTCTCAGGTTATTTAGAGATATGGGAAGAAAATTGAGTTTTCCTAAGTTAAAGACTGGTTAGATTTGACTGGTATAATGTTTTATTTTCGAGTAATTAGTTACATTTTTCTTTCAGCCTGTCAGGTTAGCTGTGGTTTGCAGAGATGGTCAAGTTCATCTTTTTGAACACGTACTAAATGGGTAAGTTTTTCAAGTGGAAATTTATTTCTCTTTCCTCTGAACTGTTACTTCTTTATAATCCTACCTCAATGTACTTTGCATTGTATTACTTTTTGTTTTGATTGTTTTGAATGCAGTCTTAAGGCTTGAACCATTTCTTCATGTACTTGTGGTTAGGGGAGTGGCTTCTTAGGATGTGTGCCTAGTAAGTATTGGTACTTCTAATGACAAATTTTAAAAGAAAGTGGCTAAGTTGAAGAGATTTGCTTGTGAACTTGGGTAGTGCCTTATTTTCTGTCTTTGATAGTGCTGTAATTCCCTTTGCCACATGTATGCAGTCCAGGGAAGCATAGGAGTGAGTTTTGGTGGACAGAGAGGGAGTGCTGTTGTTAGGTTGTGTAGTAGTCATGGAGCAGGGATTAGCAAACTGTGGCTTCCCACAGAGTCCTTAAGATGGTTTGGAAAATCTAAAATATTTATTACCTAGCACCTTACAGAAAAAAGTTAGCCAACCCCTGCCGTATATTGTAAACACGGTCTGAGACTGAATTATGCGCAAATTATTTTAAACTTTAAAATACTTTCAACTTTTATTGTCAGTTGGTGTCCTTTAAAAATCCTAGAATAAGCATTTATTTAAATGTAAACTAATTATGGAAGTAATATATACTCGTTTTAAAACATTCAGGATGTATAGAAGAATTGATTGTAAAATCTGAGTCACCACTGCGTTGAATTCTACTCCCTAGAGATAAGTTAATTAACATTTTGGTGTGTAACATTTGAGGCCTTTATTTACATAGTCATATGTATGCATGGAAACCCTGGTGGTGTCGTGGTTAAGTGCTACGGCTGCTAACCAAAGGGTCGGCTGCTAACCAAAGGGTAGGCAGTTCGAATCCGCTAGGCGCTCCTTGGAAACTCTAAGGGGCAGTTCTACTCTGTCCTATAGAGTCGCTATGAGTCGGAATCGACTCGACGGCACTGGGTTATGTATGCATGGAGTAGATAATTGAGGTCCCAGAAGAAGTTGGGGCCCAGAAATGGGCTGTGGTAAGGACCTGGGCATTTCTGCTTGGGCATTGGTAAACCACCAAAGTATTTAAGCAGGGCAGAATGATGGGATTTGACCTGAGTTTTAAGACAGTAATTTTACGTGTTATATTGAGAATAGACTATAGAGGGGTAAAGACCAAAGCAGACGCCAGAAATCCTGGGTATAGATAGTTGTAGAGTCAGGATTCTAGAAGGAGCAAGTAGAGCGTGCACATATTGGTAATGAGTATAATAAGGTGTCTAGGGTGTGAGGAGTGGCTGAGACAGTGAAGGTAGGCTTAAGGAACTGAGAGGCCAGCGTGTTAGGAGGATCATCAGCCTGGTTGCTGGATTTAGAAACCATTAAGAAAGGAATTCAGTAGGAGTAGTGTTGGAAAGGGAAGCTGGCGACACAGTGGTTAAGAGCCATGGCTACTAACCAAAAGGTTGGCAGTTTGAATCCACCAGCTGCTCCTTGGAAACCCTATGGGGCAGTTCTGCTCTGTCCTGTAGGGTTGTTATGAGTCAGAATCAACTCGCCAGCAGTGGGTTTGGTTTTTGGGTTTAGTGTTGGAAAGAATGACAGCGTGTCACTAAAATCTTTTCAGAAATGTGCAGAGTGACTCAAAGATGAGGAAGGAGGGGTAGCTTGTATCTGGTTACAAGAATTTCAAAGGTTTTAGAGACAGAGGAGAAAGATCGTTGTCAAGAAGTGTCATTGAAGAACAAGGAGCATATGCGTCCAAGGCCCCAGGCACAAAGGGTATGGTGGAAAAAACAGCTACAACTTGTTAGGGTTACCAGGGTGAATCAGGATGGAGCAAGAAGGTGCAATGACTGCATTCAAGAGGTTGTGATGAGGCTTTTGGGAGGTAGGAGCAATAGGAGATGGCTGGTTGGAATAGGGCAGATACAGAGCCAAACGGTGTCCGAAGCTCAGGGTCATGAGAGGGGACTTGGGAACCTAGGCTTCTCGAGGGGTCTGACAAAATGGGATGGAAGAGTAGATGGATGTCAAGGCAGATTTTGGTGGTGAAGTTTTGAGTGTTGGTGGGTTATGAGGAGCAGGGGAAGTCTTGATCAGGAATGCTAGTGGTCTGAGGACCCCGGTCAGTTTTGAAGGAAGGGTAGTGGCTGGAGGAGGTAGTCCCATCTTATGACTTGATGCCAGCTTCACAGAATTAGTATGAGATGTTCTGATTTCAAATTCTCTGATTTTTTTCATTTCTAGATTCTGTAAAAAACCTTTGACTTCAAACTGCACAATTCAGATAGCAACATCTGGGAAAGGCAAGAAATCTACACCAAAACCCATCCCTATTCTAGCAGCTGGTTTTTGCTCAGACAAAATATCCTTGTTGCTTGTATATGGCAGTTGGTTTCAACCCACCATTGAGCGAGTGGTACGTAGATGCTACTCTGAAGTAAAACAATATAGCATCAAAATGTCCATGGAAAAGAATGATTTGAAAATGGTTATTTGGTCTGCTTAGTGGAACACTGAAAAAGAAATAGTCTATTTTCCTTTAATAAGAGGACCTTTCATTGGGTGGTTTGATTTCTGAGAACTCTATTTATATTTTCTTTAATGCTGTATATCCAGAATAATTGTTTTAACATTTAGTCAGTATAAAAGAAAAATACTTTGAGAAGTTTTACACATTTTTTTTTTTTGGTATTAAGTCCTCAAAGTCTGATGTATTTTACACTTAAAATCCATCGCAGTTTGGACTAGCCACATTTCAGATGCTCAGCAGCCATATGTGCCTCTAGTGGTCAGCATGGGTATAACTTCTGTGAGAACTTGGTCCAGTTACACAAAAGGAAACCTTTGAATAAAAGAACCCTTAGTAGTAGCACTCATTGAGTTTTCTAAGTGGTAATATAATGGGCAGTGCAGTGATTTAATGTTTTTTAATACAATGTTTCTTTAAAGGCTTTCAGTGAGTTATCATGAGCATGTCTAATAGCAGATGATTTCTGAAGCATGCATTTATATTAGTAAAACCCTCAGGGAGACTGAGTAGAATATCACATGTCCAAGCAAACTCTGGTTGAATTAAAAAAAAAAAAAAACTTATTTAAAAAAAAAATTTATTAATACATACACCGGTTGCCGTTGAGTCTATTCCAACTCATAGCAACCCCATAGAACAGAGTAGAAATGCCCCCATAGAGTTTCCAAGGAGCACCTGGTGGATTCAAACTGCTGACCTTTTGGTTAGCAGCTGTAGCACTTAATCACTATGCCACCAGGGTTCCCTATTAATGTGTAGATATGGTTTAACCAAAAAAAGGAGAAATGTATAAGGTGTGTGAAATATAAGCCTCCATTCCATATGTTACCTGTTTGTTTGGTATCCCTTCAGTGATACTGGTTGTTCATATGGGCATACAGAATTACATATAACCTTAAACCATATATAGATACATACATTGCTGCATCTGGATTTGTTCCCCCATTTAATATGTCTTCGAGGGCATTCCTGTCAGGACCTGCCTCAGCATTTTGTTAGGCAGCACTACTGTCTTTGCTTGCTTTTGGAAAAGATAGCAGTGGCAAGTTTTAGGGTAGGACCTTTTTTGTGTGTGTATGCACAGATTATTTTTTATACGGGTGATTTCTTAACTGATAGATTTCTTTTGGAACCTGTTACATTTGAAAAATCTATTGATCTTTTAAAACTTTAAATGTGAAAAATTTAAGAAATTCATAACTGAAGAAAATAAATGTTGTGCCCTGTATCTTTAGAGTTTACTTGTTCTCTTCAACTGCCATCAATCTGCCTGGTGATCGTGGCCAACAGTTTTGTGTTGAAGCCTTCCATATATTTTTCTTTTTGGTAAAAATGCACGGTTGGTCATCTGTTTTTCATTTTATTTTTATTCCCAGTTGCTTTATTTGACACAATTCTTTTTCATCCCTCCCCTTTCTCTTAAAAATGTATTCCCAGGCTTTAAACTCCAAAGAACCTCATGTGTGTTTAGTAAGAGATATTTCAAACTGCTGGGCCCCAAAAGTAGAAACTGCCATAACAAAGGTAAGTGCATTGCAGATTCGAAGTTGAGAAAAAAGAGATTTGAGTTCTTTACATTTAGTTACATGAAATGTGTTTGTAATTGGCATAGTCTGAGTTGTGTCAAGGAAGTATAAAGGAACAAAGTCCTTCCCTATTTCCTGACTCATTTGAGTTGTCAATCATACTTATATACACATTCAAGTAACATGCTTTGGACTTACTCAGGTAAATTTGTTTTTAAGAAATTATTATCATTATTTTTTAAATCAATTTCAGTACTTAGTTTGATGGAGAGGGATCCTGTATTTCAGGGTTGAAATTAAACCATGATGGGTCCGGAATTTACCGTTAAATGTAAGAACAGCGTCATAGTGCTCTATTTTGCATATAACTTTGCCACTACATGTAGATCTTGTATGTTTGGAAGTTTGTTGAGAAAAGGAAAGCCAAGACATGCTGTGATGACATCCACATGGTTTCGCTTCTGGCTGAGTTTCAGTGATGACACTTCTCTTGGCTGTCTGAGCATTTCTGGCAGTTAGATTACTGGAGATAGTCGGAAAGTGTGCAACTGCACGGTCTAGTAGTTTTTAAACCAGAATGCCCTTGTATAATCTGTAGACCCCCCTGCCCCCTGGATTTTACTCTTAAGTGGTATTTTAAGCTTTAAAACTATGAACTTTCAGATTATCATTTTAAAACTTAATTACCAAATTCAATTAAAATTTATCTTTAATTCATGTTATATTGTTAATTATTTTGAGTTTTTCAATAGAAAAAGCTTTCAGAAGCTGTCAGTTTTCTCACTGAGGGTAAATCTTGGGAAGACTAAGGCATAATTTCCTTCGGCATACCCCTGCCATCCTGTTTCACAGGTGAGAACACCAGTGATGAATTCTGAAGTAAAAGTTCTGGTGCCTGGGATTCCTGGCCATCGTGCAGCGGTCAAGCCCGTTACTCCACAAGCTGAGGAATTAGAAAGCAAGAGGAAATTAGGGGAAAAGGAGGTAATGCAGTGGCTGTGCTCAAATATTTGAGTTTAAAATGTAAGAGTACCTGAGAGATTATGACAAATATATCGGGTAGATCCAAAGTTGGAATTTTAGAAATGTAGTTGAGATTACTCCTGCCCTCTTTTATCCCTGGCGTTGTAGGTTCTGAAATTCCAGACTGTAACCTTTGGAGAAGACAGAACTTTTATTAATTGAAGAGGGTGCTTTTCTGGCCATTTGTTAATAGTTAGCTGAATAACATGTAATTGAGTAAGTGAAGCCAGGACTTGCCATGATGACTTTCACTGGGTTTTACATGTTGCTGAGTTCCAATGATGCCATTTTTTCTTGGTTGTCTGAGTTTTCCTGGCTGGTTTAGCCCTTGTTGATCTTTAGAAGTCGTCATCATTGTAGTGTCTAAAAGGGACTTATAGACCTCTTTCTCAGCTCCGAAAACATCCCTGTACGTATGTATGTAGAGTCCTCTTTTTCATCACCCTTTACATTGTCTACGCTTGTCTAAGAAATCTAGAATTTCAGTGTTTTATCATTAGAGGAAGATGGTTCTGTTCTAAAGCTGATTTTAAATGTCCTACTTTTTGGGTAGGGGAGGCTCAGGGATAATTCCGCCATTCTTAAATTATTCCTCAATTGCTTGTTGTCTCTGAGAAATAGACACAAAGTAATTTGAACAAACTGCTTTAGGCCTTGTCTGTCTAATCAATCTACCTGAATAATAGGGTGCAGTCAGTATTGACCGGATCATTTCTGTTCTGTAGGTTAGCATTGAAGAACGCCTGGGAGCAATGGATATAGATTCAAAAAAAGGAAAAGATGACCTCCCACAGATGAATAGTTTTCCAGTTCTTCTTACACAGGGCTTAGAAAGTAATGATTTTGAAATGTTAAATGTAAGTATTATGGTAGCTTTTTAAGGGATGAAATATGATTAATTTTTCTTACAAAGTGATTGATTTTATCATATTTATAGAGTGAATAGTCATGTTGTATAGCTGTTTTGAATTTAATGTTTCATGAATTTAGTCAAATATATATCACTTGGTGGCACTATGCAGACAGTCACCAACCTACAAAGGGATTGTGTTGGTTTAATTTAAACCTGGAATGCATTTTCTCATAGAAATATTGTTCTGAATGGTTATTAGGTTCTTAGGCTTAACCCACAAAGCCTTTATAAACATAGTGTAGCTGAACTATGATACTCAGCATTCTAGATCACAATTTATATTTTTTTCTGTAGGAAAATGCGTTCCTGAGTTTTTACTCTGGATTCCAGAAACTTATTTCCCCCTGGCCGTGAAGGGGGCAGTGAGGTGGAACCTTGGCAATGGGTAGGAGGTTTGGGGGAAAGGTTCAAGAGGGTTGGGGGTGATGTTGTGAAGTATTTAGAGGTAAAAGTAATAGAAACTTTGTATAGGGAAAGGGATTTATAATTTCTATGTTTGTAAGTTGGTGACTGCTTGTATGAAGTTACTTAATTCTGTCCTCTTAAATTCCAGAATTTGACAGTTGTTTGTATAACAAATTTAAGTGTAAAAACAGTTGAGTTTAAGCACTATCTGATCAGAGTAAAAGCATTTATATTTCTTAAGTGCACTTATTTTAGTGATTTATAGCAGAATTATTGCGCCGCTTGGTATAGATATGACTTTAATATTATACATAACCCATGAATAGTGTCTTTCTAATTTATATTTTGATCCAAATGGGAATATTTTATGTATTTTGGAAGACAGATTTTAATTTACCATTGCACTAGAAACCTAGATGAGGATTTGGTGAAAAATAAAGAAGTGCTAGAAAGCAATTGACCATGTTTTTGAAATGTAATATAACGTATATGTCATCATTAGCAATTGAGCTATGCTTTGAAGCCTTTTTCCTTAGTAGATAAAAGTGAATCAGTTACCAATTTTTTTCTTTTTTTGACTTTATTAAGAAAAATTTTAAAACAGAAGAATAGTACAGTGGTCCCATAAACCAGTCACCCAGGTTCACCAGTTATCAGCACTAGCCAATCTTAACTTCATCTGCCCACATACCTCCCGCCCTTACCACTCCCAGACTGTGGTGAAGCAAATCCCAGACATATCATTTCATAAGATATAGATTACCCAGTAAGCAAGGTAAGCACGTACTCAGGGCATCAGCAAAACAGGGACATCAGTTGTCCAAAACAAAGACCCATAGATGCCAAGCAAACAGGACACAAGGAAAAGTGAGTGCTGCGGTAGAAGGAACTGGCAAGGCAGTAAATGAATTGATACCAGCTCCAGTGAGTGAGAATGTGCCAGCAGGAAATAAAGTTCACGCAGGGTCATGAGGGTGCCCATGGGCAAGGTTGTTTAAGCTATGAGGCCCCTACCACTTCAACACCTTTGTTGGGATCTGTCACCTACAGTCCCCCCCCCATGTAATTGAAACTGGTTATCTCAGTGGGTTTCTTGGGAGCATACTATTTCTTTCTGGTAAACAGGAGGTGTGGGTGTAGAATATTCTTTTTGTAGAAAATACGGTATATAGTAAAAATATTAGTACCCGGCATACACTAAAAATGTTATAATTCTGTTTACTTCATTCCACTAAAATGACATACACCAGGTTTGCGTTTGATCACTAATATTGTAGTTGCATTTAAAAAGAAGTCACGTCATGGGTAGCTAAGAGAGAGAGACACACACACACACAAAACACATCCTGTTCAAATGCGGGAGTAAGCAGAGGAAGGGGCAGCACAGATTATCAATGCTTAGGGCCCTCGTGTGCCTTAATCTGGCCCTGCATTTCATCCATAAATACATCCCTGTTTAATTCTGCAGATACCAACTCCTTTTTAAAATAAAATGAAAATTCATTATCATGCCTAAAAAAATACAGTAATTTCTTAAAATCATCAAATATCCAGTTAGCGTTTCAGTTTCCCTGATTGCCTAATGAACTTTTACAGGTTTTATTTTTGCATAGTTCAAAACAGGAGCCCAATAAGGAGTGCACAAAATATTTGGATGATATGCCTCGTTCTTCTCTTTCTTTTTGCAGTTTCTGTTTTGGAGAAGCTAGATTATTTGCCCTGTAGAGATTCGCATATTCTGAACTTTGCCTACTGCATCTCTGATGCCGTTTAACATGTTCTGTCTTGTCATATTTCCTGTACACTGTTAGATCTAGAAGCTTGAAATTCAGGTTGGAATATTTTTGGCAAGAATGCTTATAGATGTGCACTTCTGTCAGGAGCTCTGGTGTTCTCTTCTTTGTGATATTAGCAGCAGCTGACGATCATTGCCTAGACTCGTAATTTGAGTTTGCAAAGTGGTCTTTTTCTGTTATCCTGAGGTACACTTTGTTTAGGAAATGCAGGATTAGTAAATGCTTTATTCTTGCCCTTTATTTACCAGATTTCAGAAAACTTGTTCCTTAGCATCCGCCAAAGAAGGCCAATGACTTTTTCTTTGTGACATTATGAACACATGGATTTAAACATTTTATTTCATGTGTTTTCAGTTTATCATTGCCAGTTGATTTTAAGCATAGTAAAAATTATCTAAAATCATTTTGTTTAAAATAAAACCGCTTATGTTTAAAAAGTAGGTGAGCATTGGAAAGGAAAGAGGGAGGGGAATTAAATCCACTGTGCTTAGAAATTAATTGCACGTATTTATTGATATGTATTCCACGGTCCCAGGGTTTTCTAAGAATGCAAAGTATTAATTTATATGTTCATTTCAGTTAATAAGTACAGTTAGAGTATGGTAAACCCAAAATGGAATAGCTCCATAGAAGTTTATTTTTCCTTGTAATAATTCAGTATCGTTTGACGGACAAGTGAAATACTCTTTACAAAAGCACATCTTAAATTGTAGAACATTATACGTGTAAGACTGTCATTCATTAGTAAGGAGTTTAAGGTGGTTTGTTTTGTTAATTAGGTAGAAGTAATTTGAAACTAGTTGAATGCTAAAAAAAATTGTGTGCTGCAAAAGACCTCGAAAAGTTAGTGTGAAGGGCTTAAAATAACACCCTTAAAAGAAAGTATGATGATATTTCCATAGTGTATAACCTAGGAGATTGTGCAGCTACACATTCTGCATTCCCCTTTAAAGAGAAAAAGGCCAGTAAAAAAATGTTAAATATTTTTTTTCCGTAAAAATAATCTTCCCTTATTCTCAAAAGGTGGCTTTTGAGGTTACGTAAGCTATAATAAAAAGAGGACATTAAAATAGGAACAAGCGAGTAAAATGAGCAATTGCAGGGATACAACATGGGACCAGAAGTGAGGTTAAGAATGTCTACCATAAAAAACTTGACATTAAAATTTCTGGCATTAGGAAGGTAGAATTTTGACCCTATAGCTTATGCGAAAAGAGAAGCCTAGTCGTTTATGTAATTCTTAGTATCCGTGAGACAAGATGATTTTACATTTATCTTTAAAAAGTATTTAAATTATTACATTTTTTAAAAAATTCCATTTACGGTAGTACTAAAAAACACCTAGGATAAAACTAAAAAAAGATGCCTATACCTCTGCAAAAACAATGTTGAGAGAACTTAAATGAAGACCTAAACAAATAGAGAGTTAAACCATGTTAATGCATTAGAATATTCAGTATTGTTAAGATGAGAAATTCTCCCCAAACTAATCAAAATTCCAGTAGCCTTCTTAGTAGAAATTGACAAACTGACCCTAAAATTTGTATGGAAATGCAAAAAGACATGACGTAACCAAAGTGGTTATAAAATGGAACAAAGAGGACTTATTCTACTTCATTTCAAGATAAAGCTGTAATAATTAATAAGTTTGATATTGGTTAAAAAAAATTAGGTGTAGATTAAGGGACTAGAGTCCAGAAGTAGTTGCTGATTTTCAGCAACGATGCCAGGGCGAGTCAGTGGGGAGGGGGGAAGCAAAGTCTTTTCAAGGATTAGTGGATTAGTACTGGACCACCTGAATATGCATATGGAGAAAAATGAATTTCAACTCTTACCTCACACTGCATATAGAAATCAGTTCAAAGTACACTAGACCTAAACATGAAACCCGAAACTACAAAGCTTCTAGAAGAAAACAGGAGAAATCTGCATGACCTTGGATGGGGAAAGGTTTCTTAGATATATCACAAAGAGCATGAAACATTAAAGAAAAAAGTGGTTGGTTGAACTTCATCAAAATTAAAAAACTCTGCTCTTGAAACAACCCTGTTCAGAGAATGAAAAGACAAGCCACAGACTGGGGGAAAAATCAGACAAAGATTTGTTTCCAAAATATGTAAGAACTCTTAAAACAGCACGTATTTTTTAAAAAATGGTGAAAGATTTGAAACAGACATTTCACATAAGAATTTGAATGGCTGGTAAGCACATGTAAAGGCACTGTATATCATTAATCCACAGAAATGGAAATTATCACTACAGGGAGATAATTGTATACCGATTATAGATTGGTTAAAATGAAAGACTAGTAAAGATGTGGAATAACTTGAAACTCTCAAGTTAAACATAAAAAACCCACTAGCTGTCCAGTCAATTCCAAATCGTAGCCACCCTGTAAGAAAGAGTAGAACTGCCCCATAGAGTTTCCAAGGCTCTAAATCTTTATGGAAACCAGACTGCCATATCTGCAGAACAGCTGATGGGTTTGAACCTCTGACCTTTTGGTTAGCTGAGTGCTTTAACCACTGCCCACCAGGACTCCTCCAAGTTAAGCATACACCTACCATGAGACCTAGCCATTTGAGGTAATAAACGTATGTTCAGTCAAAGACTTAACACATGCATGTTTATAACAGCTTTGTAATAGCCCAGAGCTGAAAAGAACCCATATGTCCCTCAGCAGGTGAATGGATAAACCAGTTGTTAGCTTAGCAATATAAGGAATGGATTTTTGATACACCAACAACATAGATGAATCCCAGAATTATAATTCTGTGAGAAAGAAACCAGACAAAAAAATGTACATGCTATATGATTCCATTTATTTAAAAATTCTAGAAAATGCAAGCCAGCATATAGTTCAGTGGTTGCCTGGGGATGGAGGGTAGAAGGAGAGATGAATTGTAAAGGGGACTAAGGAGACTTAAGTGTAATGGAACACTTATTTTTATAGTAGTGTTTGTTTCTTGGATGTATATGTATGCCAGGCTGATCAAACTGTGCACTTTACAAAAAAAAAAAAAAAAAACCAAAAAGCAAACACAGTGCTGTTGAGTCGATTCCGACTCATAGTGACCCTACAGGACAGAGTAGAACTGCCCCATAGAGTTTCCAAGGAGCGCCTGGTGGATCTGAACCGCCGACCTACTGGTTAGCAGCTGTAGCACTTAACCATTACGCCACCAGTGTGCTGTTTATTATGTTTCAGTTAAACTGCAATAAAGTTGTAAAAGAAAAAAACCCATTCTCAGCATTATCTTCTTGGTAGTTATCACTGTGGCTTATAGAATTTCTTTAAATATGTCCTCAACAAATTCAAGCAGTGCTGCTGGTTTGGGGTAACCTTTGTTTTAATTTTAAAATTTGAAAGTTGTTACCAAAGAGCCTCAGTCTTTAGTGGGCATAAGAATTACCCGAAAACTTGTTAAGAATTATTCTGCCCTCCAGTTTGGAATAACTTTTGAATAGCCAGACCACGTGTATTCTTATTTGCCTGTCCTTTTTTTCACCTGCTATCTTAGTGTAGTTATTAACAGGATTGCTTTCATTCTCAGAAGTGACCCAGTTTAGATGACAAATTGTATCATTACTTTTGGAGTATTAGAAGGTTTCACAGAATAAACATCTTTTAAACCTTCAGTCCTCCTCATATTTCTTAACCAAGCTTTTGGTGTAAATAATGGGTAGCAACAAGTTTAAGATTGTATTCATTGGCCCAAAATGCTGCTACTCTACTTGCCCATGTAAGACAGCGAAGCCCCGTGATGGGGTGAACATGTCGTATCTCAAAGTAATTTGTAGACTAGTTAAGATGGAATATTTCCTATAGCTTCTACATCATTGGAATTTTATGATAACTGATATGATAAAGAGGATTTGAGGAATATTTAATATTCTCAAACACCTTCTGAATTTTTAAAGTTATGATTAGCATATTTTGCGTTGCATCTTGTGTTCTGATTATTTGAAAATGAAAAACTTAGGTTAATTGAGGCTATCAAATTAAAATAGTCCATCTCCCAGTTTCCCAGTAATTGTGTATAATTTTTTTTTTTTTTTTTGCTTAAGAAACTATGTACTTCCTAACTATATAAGTGTTACTTCTTAAATAGTACTTGATTTTTTGGGAGAGTATTAGTGTAAAGATATTTTTATAAGCAAATGAAAGCTATAGGGAATTGTGAAAGGATAGGTTAGAAACTAACTCTGTATTTTTGCCCTTCAGCAATCTGGTGCTTGTGTCCTGTTCTGTCTTACACCAACAACCAAAACAAAACATTCACCATCAGGGGAGTCCCTCTAGGAACAAAACATTTTGGAAGAATATTTAAAAGTATTTAAGAGGAAAGAGATGGGGGATCAGGATTTTTGAGACCTGAAGGGGTTCCTGTTTTGTACCCTGTCCTGTAGATGAAACATCTAGGATCTGGAGAAGTTGAGCAGCCACTACAGGGAGATGCAGCTCCAAAGTGTCAGGATCAGGACTCATCTGCTTTGCCTCCATTTTTGTAACCTGGGCTTGACCCTGCGTTTCCCTCATAGATTCTCCCCTAAAGGCAAAGCAGTTTTGATTCAGACTTTGACTGTATGGTCTTTTGAATGGTTTAAAATTTTGTCAAAAAGGTGACGCTTTGTTTTAAAAGGTTTGTTGTTTTTTAAGTATGTGTTTGCCCCATACTTGTCTCTAATGTCATAAAACGAAGATTTGGAAACTTCAGTTTTCTAAAGTGTATGTATCTGTACTTAAATGTCTGGAGGTGTTCTTTTGTGTTTTGAACAAAATTTTGGTTCATAAAACATTAGAATTTATAGAGAAGAAACCTGTTTATTGAAGTAAATTTTTTATAACTGAAGGCCGTACCATAAGGCATAACATTGTCCACTCAGATTCAGTCCCTCCCACTTTTGCTGGCTAAAATCGAGTTGGTAGTTTTATTGTCTTGGTCTCTTTAACCATTTTTACAGACATTTTTCCTTGTGATATCATTAGCTTCCGAGTATGCCCATCTTTATACTTCTTTTATTTTCCTGCAGAAAGTACTGCAAACTAGGAATGTAAACCTAATAAAGAAGACCGTGTTAAGGATGCCCTTGCATGCTGTTATTCCCTTGTTGCAAGAGGTAACTGCTTTTTTCATTTTGAAGTTCTAATACTATATATGTAGGAGAAAATTCAGTATTTTAGAGAATTGGATTTATAATATGTAAGTAGCATGGCATTTAGAGAGTGAATAACTGGGAAGAACTTGTAAGTACTTTAGAAAGAATAGTAAGTTGATGAATTCCTTAGGCAGTGAAAGGAAATGTCATTGGCATATTTTTTATTTTAAATAAATGACTTTGGCATTTTATTTTTATTCCATTAGTATGTGTGTGTTTCCCTGAAAGGCACTTGGAGTATTAAAGTGAGCCATAGAGTGCTTTACGTGCAGGATGTCATCTTCACGAGGACGACTGTTCCAGAAATCCCAGTGTAGAACCCAGATTTTCATGTTGGTTTTTCTCATTATGTCCTGCAAAGTACCGTGACCTAACGTGAAAAGTTCTTTTGTGTGCTTTGCTTATTCTTTTTTTTTAGTAACTTTTATTGAGCTTCAAGTGAACGTTTACAAATCAAGTCCAACTGTCACATATAAGTTTATATACACCTTACTCCGTACTCCCACTTGCTCTCCCCCTAATGAGTCAGCCCTTCCAGTCTCTCCTTTCGTGACAATTTTGCCAGCTTCCAACTCTCGCCATCCTCCCATCCCCCCTCCAGACAGGAGATGCCAACACAGCCTCAAGTGTCCACCTGATACAAATAGCTCACTCTTCATCAGCATCTCTCTCCTACCCACTGTCCAGTCCCTTTCATGTCTGATGAGTTGTCTTCGGGAATGGTTCCTGTCCTGGGCCAGCAGAAGGTTTGGGGACCATGACCGCTGGGATTCCTCTAGTCTCAGTCAGACCATTAAGTATAGTCTTTTTGTGCGAATTTGGGGTCTGCATCCCACTGATCTCCTGCTCCCTCAGGGGTTCTCTGTTGTGCTCCCTGTCAGGGCAGTCATCGGTTGTGGCCGGGCACCAACTAGTTCTTCTGGTCTCAGGATGATGTAGGTCTCTGGTTCATGTGGCCCTTTCTGTCTCTTGGGCTCTTAGTTATCGTGTGACCTTGGTGTTCTTCATTCTCCTTTGATCCAGGTGGGTTGAGACCAATTGATGCGTCTTAGATGGCCGCTTGTTAGCATTTAAGACCCCAGACGCCACATTTCAAAGTGGGATGCAGAATGTTTTCATAATAGAATTATTTTGCCAATTGACTTAGAACTCCGCTTAAACCATGGTTCCCAAACCCCCGCCCTTGCTCCGCTGACCTTTGAAGTATTCAGTTTATCTCGGAAACTTCTTTGCTTTTGGTCCAGTCCAGTTGAGCTGACCTTCCATGTATTGAGTATTGCCCTTCCCTTCACCTAAAGTACTTCTTATCTACTAACTCATCAGTAAAAAACCCTCTCTCACCCTCCCTCGCTTCCCCCCTCATAACCACAAAAGTATGTGTTCTTCTCAGTTTATACTGTTTCTCAAGAACTTATAATAGTGGTCTTATACAATATTTGTCCTTTTGCCTCTGACTAATTTCGCTCAGCATAATGCCTTCCAGGTTCCTCCATGTTATGAAATGTTTCACAGATTCGTCACTGTTCTTTATCGATGCGTAGTGTTCCATTGTATGAATATACCACAATTTATTTATCCATTCATCCGTTGATGAACACCTTGGTTGCCTCCAGCTTTTTGCTATTGTAAACAGAGCTGCAGTAAACATGGGTGTGCATATATCTGTTCGTGTAAAGGCTCTTATTTCTCTAGGGTATATTCCAAGGAGTGGGATTTCTGGGTTGTATGATAGTTCTATTTCTAACTGTTTAAGATAGCGCCAGATAGATTTCCAAAGTGGTTGTACCATTTTACATTCCCACCAGCAGTGTATAAGAGTTCCAATCTCTCCGCAGCCTCTCCAACATTTATTATTTTGTGTTTTTTGGATTAATGCCAGCCTTGTTGGAGTGAGATGGAATCTCATCGTAGTTTTAATCTGCATTTCTCTAATGGCTAATGATCGAGAGCATTTTGTCATGTATCTGTTAGCTGCCTGAATATCTTCTTTAGTGAAGTGCGTGTTCATATCCTTTGCCCACTTCTTGATTGGGTTGCTTGTCTTTTTTGGTTGAGTTTTGACAGAATCATATAGATTTTAGAGATCAGGCGCTGGTCGGAGATGTCATAGCTGAAAATTCTTTCCCAGTCAGTAGGTGGTCTTTTTACTCTTTTGGTGAAGTCTTTAGATGAGCATAGGTGTTTGATTTTTAGGAGCTCCCAGTTATCTGGTTTCTCTTCATCATTTTTGGTAATGTTTTGTATTCTGTTAATGCCTTGTATTAGGGCTCCTAACGTTGTCCCTGTTTTTTCTTGCATGATCTTTATTGTTTTAGTCTTTGTGTTTAGGTCTTTGATCCACTTGGAGTTAGTTTTTGTGCATGGTGTGAGGTATGGGTCCTGTTTCATTTTTTTGCAAATGGATATCCAGTTATGCCAGCACCATTTGTTAAAAAGACTATCTTTTCCCCAATTAACTGACACTGGGCCTTTGTCAAATATCAGCTGCTCATATGTGGATGGATTTATATCTGGGTTCTCAATTCTGTTCCGTTCGTCTATGTGTCTGTTGTTGTACCAGTACCAGGCTGTTTTGACTACTGTGGCTGTATAATAGGTTCTGAAATCAGGTAGAGTGAGGCCTCGCACTTTCTTCTTCTTTTTCAGTAATGCTTTGCTTATCCGAGGCTTCTTTCCCTTCCATATGAAGTTGGTGATTTGTTTCTCCATCACATTAAAAAATGTCATTGGAATTTGGATCGGAAGTGCATTGTATGTATAGATGGCTTTTGGTAGCATAGACATCTTTACTATGTTAAGTCTTCCTATCCATGAGCAAGGTATGTTTTTCCACTTAAGTAGGTTCTTTTTAGTTTCTTGTAGTAGTACTTTGTAGTTTTCTTTGTATAGGTCTTTTACATCCTTGGTAAGATTTATTCCTAAGTATTTTATCTTCTTGGGGGCTACTGTGAATGGTGTTGATTTGGCGATTTCCTCTTCGATGTTCTTTTTGTTGATGTAGAGGATTCCAAGTGATTTTTGTATGTTTATCTTATAACCTGAGACTCTGCCAAACTCTTCTATTAGTTTCAGTAGTTTTCTGGAGGATTCCTTAGGGTTTTCTGTTTATAAGATCATGTCATCTGCAAATAGAGATAATTTTACTTCCTCCTTGCCAATCCAGATGCCCTTTATTTCTTTGTCTAGCCTAATTGCTCTGTCTAGGACCTCTAGCACAATGTTGAATAAGAGCGGTGATAAAGGGCATCCTTATCTGGTTCCCATTCTCAAGGGAAATGCTTTCAGGCTCTCTCCATTTAGAGTGATGTTGGCTGTTGGCTTTGTATAGATGCCCTTTATTATGCTGAGGAATTTTCCTTCAATTCCTATTTTGGTGAGAGTTTTTATCATAAATGGGTGTTGGACTTTGTTAGATGCCTTTTCTGCATCAATTGATAAGAACATGTGGTTTTTGTGTTTTGTTTTATTTATATGGTGGATTACATTAATGGTTTTTCTGATATTAAACCAGCCTTGCATACCTGGTATAAATCCCACTTGGTCATGGTGGATTAATTTTTTGATATGTTGTTGAATTCTATTGGCTAGAATTTTGTTGAGGATTTTTGCATCTATGTTCATGAGGGATATAGGTCTGTAATTTTGTTTTTTTGTGAAGTCTTTACCTCGTTTTGGTATCAGGGAAATGGTGGCTTCATAGAATGAGTTAGGTAGTATTCAGTCATTTTCTATGCTTTGAAATACCTTTAGTAGTAGTGGTGTTAACTCTTCTCTGAAAGTTTGGTAGAACTCTGCAGTAAAGCCATCCGGGCCAGGGCTATTTTTGGTTGGGAGTTTTTTGATTACTGTTTCAATCTCTTTTTTTTGTTATGGGTCTATTTAGCTTTTCTACTTCTGATTGTGTTAGTTTAGGTAGGTAGTGTTTTTCTAGGAATTCATCCATTTCTTCTAGGTTTGCAAATTTGTTAGAGTACAATTTTTTGTAATAATCTGATATGATTTTTTTAATTTCAGTTGGGTCTGTTGTGATGTGGCCCATCTCGTTTCTTACTCAGGTTATTTGTTTCCTTTCCTGTATTTCTTTAGTCAGTCTGGGCAATGGTTTATCAATTTTGTTACTTTTTTCAAAGAACCAGCTTTTGGCTTTGTTAATTCTTTCAGTTGTTTTTCTGTTCCCTAGTTCATTTAGTTCAGCTCTAATTTTGATTGTATGTTTTCTTCTGGTGCCTGATGGATTCTTTTGTTGCTCACTTTCTATTTGTTCAAGTTGTAGGGACATTTCTCTGATTTTGGCTCTTTCTTCTTTTTGTATATGTGCATTTATTGATATAAATTGGCCTCTGAGCACTGCTTTTGCTGTGTCCCAGAGGTTTTGATAGGAAGTATTTTCATTCTCGTTGCATTCTATGAATTTCCTTATTCCCTCCTTGATGTCTTCCATAACCCAGTCTTTTTTCAGGTGGGTGTTGTTCAGTTTCCAAGTATTTGATTTCTTTTCCCTAATTTTTCTGTTGTTGATTTCCACTTTTATGGCCTTGTGGTCTGAGAAGATGCTTTGTAATATTTTGAGGTTTTGGATTCTGCAAAGGTTTGTTTTATGACCTAATATGTGGTCTATTCTAGAGAATGTGCCATGTGCACTAGAACAAAAAGTATACTTTGCATTAGTTGGGTGGAGATTTCTGTATAAGTCAGTGAGGTCAAGTTGGTTGATTGTTGTCCGTGTCTCTCTTGAGCTTCTTACTGGATGTCCTTCCTTCTCTGAAAGTGGTGTGTTGAAGTCTCCTACTATAATTGTGGCGGTGTCTATCTCACTTTTCAGTTCTGTTAAAATTTGATTTATGTATCTTGCAGCCCTGTCATTGGGTGCATAAATATTTAATATGATTATATCTTCCTGGTCAATTGTCCCTTTTATCATTACGTAGTGTCCTTCTTTATCCTTTGTGGTGGATTTAAGTTTAAAGTCTATTTTGTCAGAAATTCATATTGCTACTCCTCTTCTTTTTTGCTTATTGTTTGCTTGATATATTTTTTTCCATCCTTTGAGTTTTAGTTTGTTTGTGTCTCTAAGGTGTGTCTCTTGTAGGCAGCATATAGACGGATCGTGTTTCTTTATCCAGTCTGAGACTCTCTGTCTCTTTATTGGTGCATTTAGTCCATTTACATTCAGCGTAATTATAGATAAGTATGTGTTTAGTAGTGTTGTCATTTTGATGCCTTTTTATGTGTGTTGTTGACAATTTCATTTTTCCACTTTTTTGTGCTGAGATGTTTTTCTTTGTAAATCGTGTGTTCCTCATTTTCATAGTATTTGAGTTTATGTTTGCTGAGTCGTTACGTTTTTCTTGGTTTTTATTTTGAGTTATGGAGTTGTTATACCTCTTTGTGGTTACGTTAATATTTACCTTTATTTTTCTAAGTAAAAACCTAACTTGTGTTTATTCTTTTTTTAACCTGAGAAGGGCTCTTAATCTCCATGTACCAAAAAACCTATTGCCATCCAGTTGATTCCGACTTGTAGTGACACTATAGGACAGAGTAGACCTGCCCCACAAAGTTTCCAAGGAGCGGCTGGTGGATTTGAACTTCTGACCTTTTGGTTAGCAACCGAGCTCTTAACAGCTACACCACCAGGGCTCCATGGAATTGGAGAGGACATTAAGATTATCTAGTAGTGGCATCATGTCTGGCATCTTTAAGAGTAACTTTTACTATCTGACAAGTGGTTGAACTGACTTTGCTTAAGTAACTATATTAAATGGTGTTATGAAAGGGGTTGGTAGCAGCTAGATAAGAAAAGGGTAGTGGGAGTGCCAGGCCACAGGAAGCCTGTGTATAGTCATTGGTAGCCTGTAAGGGCACCAAGGGAGAACTGAAACTAAACCAAATGCTAGGCTCAGGAGGCATTTGAGATCCAGTAAAGGTACCGTTTACTGGGGTGTGTCATGTGTTGAATTCAAATAATTGTATAATCGCTACATACCTTAAGAAAAAAATTTTTCCTTTATCCCTTTTAAGTCCATGCATAATTTAACAGAAAAAAAACAAAAACCAAACCCAGTGCCATCAAGTCGATTCCGACTCATAATGACCATATAGGACAGAGTAGAACTGCCCCATAGAGTTTCCAAGGAGCGCCTGGCGGATTCGAACTGCCGACCCTTTGGTTAGCAGCCATAGCACTTAACCACTACGCCACCAGGGTTTCCAGTTTAACAGAAGCTACCCTAAAAGAGTGTGTATACGTTGTTAAAATTAGGCTTAAAGATAAAACGGATCCTTTGTGATTGGAGATTATACTTGTTGAAAATACTAAAGTGTTTTATGAGCATAGTTTTGGTATTAAGGTGGGTGGTTTACCATTATTAATAGAGGGAACCTTAATATTTAAAAAATTATTATCGTGTGTTAGGAGAGCCCTAGTTATGTTTTTAGAATATTGTTTACTCAAATGAATTTTGCCTAGCTTAGATTATTTTCTGTGTGTGTTTTTAATTGAGATACAATTTACATACCATAAAATTACCCGTTTAAAGCATACAATTCATTGTTTTTTTAGTATATGCATGAAATTGTGCTTATTACACCCCGAAAAGAAATCCCTTACCCATTAGCAGTCACTCCCCCATCTCCCTCTTACCCCCCCTGCAACCATTTATCTGTTTCCTGTCTGTGAATTTGCCTATTCTGGACATTTCATATAAATCCTAGCCTAGATTTTTTTTTTCCCAGGCAAAATTACTCTTGCTATAGAAATGTATTCCTAGAATATATTATTTTGGTTGAAAATACACCACTAAATGGAATAATGATTTCCTAACACAGTTGTTTTCCTGTGTCGTTGTGGATGTGTGTCCCCTGGGAGTTGATGGTGACTGGTTGCTTCTAAAGTGCTGTTTGCTAACGTTCTTTTCTCCTCCTCAGCTGACGAAGAGACTGCAAGGACATCCTAACAGGTGAGATGTTTAGGCGGCTTGACTTGATATTTCTTATAAATCTAGGAGAGTTTGTTGTTAAAAAACTGTATGAAATTCAATACTGGGTAGCCCCAATTCTAACCAATAACACTCTTTAAGTATCAATGTTATTTGCTCCCTCACCTTTTTTAAGGTGAATGATTCTTATTCCTAAGATTTTATTATAAACCTTTTTCTTTTAGAAAACTCCTATGTAGATATTTCAACTATTATTTAAGTGAATTTAATGTTTTAGTCTTAACCATGATATAAAAAGTTGTCATAGAACTTGCTGACCTTTGATATCTGCTTAAGACAGTATAAGAAAATATTTTAGCTAAAACACAAAAATTTTGGGGTCTTTTTTCTTAGTAATTTGATAAGACCCTAAGTTTGTAGTATAGTATTACCAATGTCTACAATATACAGGTTTGTCCTTTCTAAATTTTTTTTCCTGATCAGCTTCATTAATTAGCCTTTGACGCTCACAAAGGAAGAAGGCTAAAGAATTCATGATTTAGGCCAAGTTCACACATTTTTGATCTGTTTTTTTTTTTTTTTTTTTACTTTTAGTGTCGGGGTAGAAATCTTCACTGTTTGTGTCTGTCGTTGAATAGATGATAGGCTCAAACATGGGCTTTAATAAAATGTAAAATTGATTGAGCCCAGTTTAGATAAATATTGCTGCCTCGTTACCAGTTTATTACAAAATAATGAGTGGGTTTTAGTCTTGAATTGTTTTAGAGGAAAGAATTTTTGTCCTGTTTCCATTGCTTTGTGTCCCCCCGCCACCAGAGATTATTATAACACAAATCTCAGACAGACTCAGTGAAAAATGAAAGAGTGGTCAAGTTCATAGTAATTTATTATAATCATCTTAACAGAATACAATTTTTAGATATTCACTTTGCCTATCAGAGTTTTTCTGATTTTGAATTGAGTTGTATTTAATTTTGAATATGTGAACACTAGTTTACTTGGATTTTTTCCTTTTTTTTTCAGTGCTCTTTTAATGGTTCAGTGGCTAAAATGTGTGTTAACGGTTCATGCATCATATCTATCCACAGTAAGTCTTTTCAGGATAGTTGCTGAGTAGGAATAGTTTGACTTTCGTAAGGATTATACTGATGGCTAAACAAAACTATCCTCTCCATCTGTCCTCCAAAGCATCAAATGCTTCCTTTTTGATGCTTTGGAGGACAGATGGAGAGGATGGTTATCTCCAGGTACAATGACCTGAGCCATTTCATAATGTTACATTATTGTCTCTTATAAATTGGTCTGTTATGTAAAGTAATAAATAGAGAGAGCTTTGAGAAAATGTAGAAAGGAGAAAAGTTTATATATTGATATATTTCCCTTCAGATGCTTTTTATACATATAACCTTTACAGCAAAGTTGCCTTTATATTATAGTATCCCTTTACTTCCTTTTAAAAACTTCACCTACTGCCATCGAATCGATTCCGTCTCATAGCAGCCCTGCGGATGGTGTAGAACTGTCTGATAGGGTTTCCAAGGCTATAAATCTTTATGGAAGCCAGTGGCCACATCTTTCTCCTGTGGAGCAGTTGGTGGGTTTGAACTGCCGACCTTTGGGTTAGCAGCTGAGTGCCTGACCATTGCCTCACCAGGGATCCATAAAAACTTAAATTTATATATATGCTCACATGTTTGCCTATCATGTTCATACCTTGTTCCAAGAGGATAAAAGGTGTCTTGTGAGGATACATAAATGATCTAAATTAAATATTTAGTACCTGGCATTTTGTTGGGGCTGTCTGCTGTCAATTATCTATGCAAACGGAAGCGATGGAGCCTAAAATCTTCAAGTAACACCAGGAAAAAAAAACGAATTTATATGTCACAGTATGAGTTGGGTTCTTTGCCACATTACATCAGTTATATTTTAAGTTAGATATAAAATTATATAATTTGTTTTTTCTTCTTTTGGTTATCTAGCACTCACAATAGATTTTATTAAAAGGTTATAGTGGATAGTTTTGAAAAATTTGTAATTACTGTTTAACCTATAGTGCTTCCTTTTTTAACACACTCTCACCCCACTCCTGCTTGGTCACTGTCCCTTGTTCTCTGTCTCAGGCTCCTTTTGCTGTCAGTGGTTTGAAATGGGGAAAATTACTGGATAACCTGCTTTGAGGTTAGCAGTTTGTGTGTGTGGAGAGAACTCTGTTAGAGATGTTAGAATGGGGAAGAGACAAGAGAGTGTAAGAGTGGGTGTTGGGTCTCTCAGCTTGCAGGAATGTTGATTGATGAAGATTGGGGGTAGAGGTGAGTGGAGTGACTAAATGGCAAGGTGGTGGGCATGGAAAAATCACAGCACGCAGCAGGCCGTAAGACTCTGGCCGGGGAACAGGGGAGCTCATTTTGTGGCCTCAGTTACTTGCTTGGAAGTGAAAAGAGGCCTGAGAGGCCTTATAGTGAGATCCTTTCTGGAATCAACTCCTCAGATGTAACTACCAGAGTAGTAGTAGTGTAGCATTCAAGGTCATGGCAAAACAGACCAAAGAAGTGTGGTATAGGGAGCACGATTTCTCTCTTTTTAGAAAACAGTGATTTTCCTTCATGTCTTCCTTCGTTTCTCCCTTCCTTATACAGATAGCTAAGTACCATCTCTGAGCCAGGCATTAGGGGCTTAAGCAGTATTCAAGATACTCATCCCCATCTTCCTGGAACTTACTGTCTGAATGTGCTTGGATGCAAGGGAGATGATGTAAATTGAAATGTGATCATTATTCATTTTGTGTTCTTTGCTGTGTAAAGTTTATTAACATTTGAATGAAGCACTTATTTACCCTGAGTTATCAGAGATGGGAGGTCAAGTAAAGGGTAATTAAAAGGCAAAGAGTAGAGTCCTTTTTTTCTGTAGCTCTGGAGGGACAAATAATTTTCTGCTTTAATTTCTAAGTATGGTTCAGAGGGTTCGTTCACAGAATATGTTTAAAATTCTCTGATCTCAGCTTTGTACTTTATCCTACTGTGTCTCTGGCCTTTTAAAGGTATAGATAGTAAAAAGCTTCCCCTAGCTTGTTGGGGCCTCATGTTAGGATTAGATTCAGAAGAAGCCCCTGTTAGTGTCCTCTTTGTATTGACCTATCTGAAATAATTTGATCCATACAGAATAGTCCCATCTGCAGTTTTCTCCCTCCCGACCTTGCATTGTGATTTTCTAAAAACAATATTGTGTTTGTTTCGCTGTTAGGACATGGAATGTCTGAGATGTTGCTAGGTTGTGTTCCAAGCTACCTGCTGCCACTGGAGGTATTTGTGAGCAGATGCTGTCCAGTGGCGAAATACCTAGGCAGAGCAGATCATGGTTTGTGTGTCTGCAGATCTATATAATGTGATAATAGTATCAAACTTTGTCAATTTTTCCCCAGTTACCTGACCTGGTATCCCAGCTGAGGACACTCTATCAATTACTAGACAGCAGAGTCAGAACTTTCCAGAAACTCTCCCACCTTCATGGAAAGCTCATCCTTCTAATCACACAGGTGAGTAAATAATCAAATTGTTTTATGCTAAAACTTTTGCATGTGATCAGAATGGAGAGAGGAAAATGGACCTTTTGCCTGAACATTGAAGCTTCCTATTTCAGCAAGAAATTGGTAAATCAGAGGAGACACTAGATAACTGGGAGCTCCTAAAAATCAAACATTTATGCTCATCCAAAGACTTCACCCAAAGAATAAAAAGACAACCTACAGACCGGGAAAAAAAATTTGTCTATGACTAATCCCAGCATCTTACCTCTAAAATCTACACGATACTGCAAAAACTCAACAACAAAAAGACAAATAATCCAGTTTAAAAATGGGTAAAGGATATGAACAGACACTTCACCAAAGAAGACATTCAGGCGGCTAACAGATGCATGAAATACTCATGATCATTAGCCGTTAGAGAAATGCAAATCAAAACTACAATGAGATACCATGTCACCCCAAGAAGGCTGGCATTAATCCAAAACACACAAAATGATAAATGTTGGAGAGGTTGTGGAGAGACTGGAACACTCATGCACTACTGGTGGGAATGTAAAATGTTACAGCCATTTTGGAAATCGATTTGGCGCTCCTTAGAAAGCTAGAAATAGAACTACCGTACGATCCAGTGGTTCCACTCCATGCAATATATCCTAGAGAAATAAGAGCCTCCACACGAACAGATATATGCACACCCGTGTTCATTGCAGCAGTGTTTACAATAGCAAAAAGATAGAAGCAACCAAGGTGCCCATCAACGGATGAATGGATAAATAAATTAGGGTATATTCACATAACGGAATACTACGCATCGATAAAGAACAGTGAGGAATCTGTGAAACAACTCATAACATTGAGGAATCTGGAAGGTATTCTGAGTGAAATTAGTCAGTCGCAAAAGGACAAACATTGTATGAGACCACTATTATAAGAACTGAAGAAAAGGTTTAAACACAGAAGAAAACATTCTTTGATTGTTACGAGGGAGTGAGGGAGAAGGGTATTCACTAATTGGATAGTAAACCAAGAATTATTTTAGGTGTGAAGGGAAGGACAACACAATACAGGGGATGTCAGCACAACTGGCTGAGAAGTTTCCTGAATACAACCAAACACTTCAAGGGACAGAGTAGCAGGGATGGGAGTCTAGGAACCATGGTTCCAGGGGACATCTAGGTCAGCTGGCCTAACAATGTGTATTAAGCACATGTTCTGCATCCCACTTTGGTGAGTGGCACCTGGAGCAGAGGAGAATGAAGAACACCAAAGGCACAAGGAAAATACAAGCCCAAGATAAAGAAAGGGCCACATAAACCAGAGACTGACTCCGTCAGCCTGAGACTGAAAGAACTAGATGTGCCTGGCTACCACCAGCGACTGCCCTGACAGAGCACAACAGAGAATCCCTGATGGAACAGGAGGAAAGTGGGATGCAGACCTCAAATTCTTGTAAAAAGACCAGACTTAATGGTCTGAGACTGGAGGGACCCCAGAGGTCATGGCCCCCAGACTCTATGTTAGCCCAAAACGAAAACCATTCTTGAAGCCAACTGTTCAGACAAAGATCTGGACTATCAGACATAAAATGATACTGGTGAGGAGTAAGCTTCTTAGCTCAAGTAGGCACATGGCACTATGTGGGCAGCTCCTGTCTGGAAGCAAGACGAGAAGCCAGAGGGGGTCAAGAGCTAGTTGAATGGACACGGGAAATACAGGATGGAGAGAAGGAGTGTGCTGTCACTTTGTAGGGAAAGCAACTAGGGCCACATAACAACGTGTGTATAAGTTTTTATATGAGAAACCAACTTGGATTATAAACTTTCACTTAAAGCACAATAAAAGAAATTGATGAATCATGATTTGTTTTTTACCTTGGAGATGCTATGTATTTGACAGTAAGAATACTTAGCTGTGTCCGTTTCACCTTTTATTCACAGGTTCTGAACACATGGTATTTCAGCTGTTAAGGCAGTTAGGATTGGTTGAGTTATGGTGAAATGTTAAAACCAAAACCAGACCCACTGCAGTTGAATCATTTCCCACTCACAGCGACCTAGTAGGACAGGATGGAACTGCCCCATGGGGTTTCCAAGGGTGTAATCTTTATGGAAGCAGACTTCCACATATTTCTCCTGCAGAACAGCTAGTGAGTTTGAGCTCCTGAGCTTTTGGTGAGCAGCAGAGCGCTTTAACTACTGCACTACCAGGGCTCCTTGAAAACAAGCTACAAGATACTTATACAGTTAAAATTTTGGCTTGGAAAGGAATTGTAATCACTTCAGAGGGTTTCCTAACTTTTACAGAGAAATTCTTATATTTGAAGATGGTGTTTTTTTGTCCTGTATTTGATCCACATTGTATTAAGGCCGTCCATTACAGTGGCAGAGGTTGAGATTGGTGGGTGTGGTGGTGGCCATGATGCTTGGGATAAACTTATATAATGTACTTCATGATTGTATTTTATTATCTTCAGGTTACAGCATCAGAAAAAACAAAAGGAATGACTTGTCCTGGACAGAATGCAAAACTGGTGTATGAAGAAGGTAAAGGTTGGGGGTAGAGCGGGGTCTAGGATGAGAACATGTAGTTTTTCACATTGGCTTAGTTCTGTTTTCTTCATTTTGTGAAAATTTCAATATGAGTGAGATCGTAACTTGGTATACCTCTAATTAAATAGACAGACTTGTGGCCAAAATTGGCAAAAACCTGTAATCAAATAAAAAGAGTTGGCATAGATACAGTACAGTATCAAAAAGCATTAGGCATGGAGGAGATTAAGATAGAACACTATCAAGAAACTGTATGCAAATCCATTAACAAACCTAGATATGGTAGGTGATTTCTTAGGAGACCTTAATTACCAAAACTGACTTAAAAAAGAGAAGAAATGGGAAACCTGAATAAACCAATAGCTTTAAAACTGATTTAATCAAAATGTCTCTGGGAAAACTCTACCAGGCCCAGAGGTTTTACAGTTGAATTTGATCGAGCCTTCAAAGAATTTTTTTTCAAAGACTAAATCATCTTTGTTATATGCAAATATTTAGACGTTTTATGAGCAGAGCATAGCCTCGTTGACAAAACCAGCCAAGGCAGTCAAGAAAACATTTTTAGATCATCCTTAAACATCTTAAATAGCAAATCAAATCTAACAGTGTATAAATAAAATAATCCAACATTTCCAAATACAGTTTAGTTAAAGAAATAATCTGAGCAACCTGTGAATTTAAGAGAATTTTCTTAATTGAATAAACCTTTATCAGACATTATGAAGTTTTAGGAGCAGTCCTACTAAAGTCAGTAACAAGACACTAGTGTACTTTTTATTGTTTTTACACCTCATTGTATTTTTTTAGAACATTGGATTTTGCAGGTGTTATGCTTGTCCACATAAAAATACAACAGAACCTGCAGTCGCATATAATAATGAGGGCTATCCAAGTCAGCAAGTTTTCATGGATACCAAGAACAACAAAAAGAAATCAATAGCTTAATTATATCCCAGCAGTAATTATTCAAGGAGCCCTGGTGGTGCAGTGGTTAAGAGCTACAGCTGCTAACCAAAAGGTCAGTAGTTCAAACCCACCACCAGCTCCTTAGAAACCCTATGGGGCAGTTCTGCTCTTTCCTATAGGGTTGCTATGAGTTGGAATCGACTCGACTGTAACGTGGTTTTTTTTCTTTTTTAAATAGTTAAGGAGCTCTGGTGGTGCAATGGTTAAGTGCTTGGCTGTTAACCGAAGTCAGTGGTTCGAATCCACCAGTGACTCCATGGGAGAAAAGACCTGGCGATCTACTCCTGTAAAGATTGCACCTTAGGAGAACCTAGGGGGCAGTTCTCTTGTCATATAGGGTTGCAAGAAATAACTAGTCAGAAAATTTATTAGGAAAGATCTTATTTACAGTAGCAGTCAAAACTGAAGTTCCTAGGAATATATATTAAAAAAATGAAGTAAAACCTGTATAGGGAAAATTAGAAAACATAATTGAAGGACATAAAGCAATAAGTTTATTGATAGGCCAGCAATCACAAACTCAAGTTTCCATACTGTAAAGTTGCCAGTTATCCCCAAATTATTTTATAAATTGAATATTTTGGGTTTTTTTGAGAGCACATGGGACCCAGAATAGCTGTGATTTAGATGAACAAGGTGGGGAAACTTGCCCTACCAGATACCAAGTCTTAAAAAGCTAAAGTGCTAGAAGAGACAAATCAATTAGACCAGATACTCCTGAAAAGCCCTTGAATCTTTGTGTAAGTCTTGGTGTTTTGACATTGAAGGCATGTTTTATGCCATTGAGGGAAAGCTAACCTTGTCAGTAAATGCTGGAACAACTGATAATTCATATGAAAAAAAATTATCTATTACGTTGTACATCTCTGTTTCTATTATTAACCTGAGTGTATTAAAGGAAAGTTATTAGAGAACAGTAACAGTAAATGAATATATGATAGATAAGTTATTTCCTGGAGGAGGAAATCCAGGTGACTAATAAATATATAAAGATGACCACTCTGGGGTAATGTAAATTAAAACCTGAGTGAGATGATATTTCATACTCTTGATAAAACACAAAAGACAGTGAAAATACTCGAATGTTGGCAAGGCTTGGAGAACTAGGAAATCCTGTTGCTTGTGGGTATACGTGTACTTTCTTTTTAGAGAGCCAATTAGTAACCTCCAGAAAATTTGAAAATGTGAATATCCTTTCTTTCATGGGGTACTTCTCAGAGTGTTCCCTGAAGAGTTCTCAGAGTGTGTCTGAGGACCCGTAATGGTCCCTGAGCTCTTTCCATGACCTCCTCCGTTTTCCAACTAATTAAAGTCAGACAAAGAAACTTGCAAAAATATAAAACAGTGCTGCTCTTTCAGCAAAATTTTTTTGTTTTATAAAAAATTTTTTGCTAAAATATGTTACATTAATGGATTGGTACTGTTTGTAAAGAAATTAATATTTTTTAATATTGAAAAAAATTTTTTAAATTACAGTTTTAATTTTTAATGTGTGGTAAATGCTGATAGATGTACCCCCATAAATGGAAGCTCTTTGGAGCCCTCAGTTTTTTAAGAGTCTATAGTGGTTATGGGAAACCCTGGTGGCGTAGTGGTTAAGTGCTATGGCTGCTAACCAAAAGGTTGGCAGTTCAAATCTGCCAGGTGCTCTTTGGAAACTCTGTGGTGCAGTTCTACTCTGTTCTGTTGGGTCGCTATGAGTCGGAATTGACTCGACGGCAGTCGGTGTGGTTTATTTTGGTATAGTGGTTGTATAGTGGTTAAGTGCTATGACTGCTAACCAAGAGATTGGCAGCTCAAATCTGCCAGGTGCTCCTTGGAAACTCTATGGGGCAGTCCTACTCTGTCCTATAGAGTCGCTATGAGTCGGAATCGACTCGATGGCAGTGGGTTTAGTTTGGTTTTTATAGTGGTTGTAAGTCCAGGAAGTTTGAGTAACTGGTTTGAAAACGTGCAAAACAAAGCATATGTAATTCATAGACACACACATACGTTGCAATTGTGTAACAGCATATGTGGGATAAATTCAGCTCAGTGCTTTCTTTTGGGAAAATGGCTTAGTAGAGGTGCATATAGAGAGTTCCATCTGTATGTAATGATTTATTAAGAAAAAGTAAATATAGGAAGAATGCTGAGACCTGATAAAGGTAGGTGTTAACAGGTACACAGGTGCTTGTTACATTTTAAAAGGCACTGATATTTCACCCTTGAATAATTCACTATGTATTCTGTCTCTTAAAAATTAGGAACAATAGTCAACATAATTAGAGAGCATTAACACATGTAACAGAATTAATTCCCTAATTTCATCCAGTGTCCCGGCCAGCTTCAGCTTTCCCAGCTATCCCTAAATGTTCTTTAAAGCTGCCTTGTCCAAACTGGGATCCAGTCTTGGTCCGTGGTATTGAATTTGGCTGCTGTATCACTTAAGTCTCTTTTTTAAGTCTTCAAAAGCCCCTTTTTTTCATGACACAGACTTGCTGAAGAGACGGGGCAGCCTGTTCCATCTACTTACCCTACTTTACTGGTCTGTCTACTTGCTTCCTCTTGGTGTTTAGTTTGTTTCTCTGAACTCTACAGTTTCTTAAACTGAAAATCAGGCCTAATGGCTTGATTAGATTTTAAGTCGAGCATTTTAAAAACATGCATCAGTGCTGGTGTGTTTTCATGTTGCATCACATTAAGAGCCACATTCAACTTGTTCCTCTGTTTATGATACTAGGACTGGCTTCTCCTGCCATTAAGACATTTCTATCCCGGTGTGCAGAAAGTAACCTTGCTGTGCTATTTGACTGTTTTGTTTCCCACAGCCGCTCATCTGACAGCCTCAGTGCCAACTGATGGCCTTCCTACAATCAGTACTTTCATTATGGGTTAAAAATTAATGCCAACTCTTCCATTTTTTCTACAATTACAAGCTAGCATTTTTCTGTAGATGTTTTTCCTCATCAGTTGGGTCTGTGTGGTGACCCAGAAATGGCTTAGTTTTTGCAATGAGTTTTTTTGTTTTTAGAGTTTTGGTACTTAGTCCTTCTCAGCTCTTTTTTAAATTTTTTATTGTGCTTTAAGTGAAAGTTTACAAATCGTCAGTCTCTCATATAAAACCTTATATATTATACCTTGCTATATAAGTTGCTCTCCCCTAATGAGACAGCACATTCCTTCTCTCCACCCTGTGTTTCTGTGTCCATTCAGCCAGCTTCTGTTGCCCTCGGCCTTCACATCTCTCCCCCAGACAAGGAGCTACCCAGATAGTCTCATGTGTCTCCTTGATCCAAGAAGCCCATTCTTCACCAGTATCATTTTCGGTCTTGTAGTCCAGTCCATTTCTTGTCTGAAGAGTTGGCTTCGAGCATGGTTCCTATCTTGGGCTAACAGAAGGTCTGGGGACCATGACCTCTGGGGTCCCTCTGGTCGCAGTCAGGCCATTAAGTCTGGTCTTTTTACTAGAATTTGGGGTCTGCATCCTACCGCTCTCCTCCTTCAGGGATTCTCTGTTGTGCTCCTTGTCATGGCAGTTATCTATTGTAGCCGGGCACCATCCTCGGGCTGATGTAGACCTTGATTTATGTGGCCCATTCTGACTCTTGGGCTCATACTTACCTTGTGTCATTGGTGTTCTTCATTTTCCTTTGCTCCAGGTGTGGGTTGAGACCAATTGTTACATCTTAGATGGCCGTTTGCTAGTGTTTAAGACCCTAGACGCCTCTCAGTGACATCATGAGTAATTAATATAATAATTGTGATTTTATGCAGATAAGAATACAGACTTAATGTTGCTTAGATTGTTGATTGCTGAAAATGATATTTCCAAAATTAGAAGTCTGCTTGTGTTTACTTTTTAGGGCTGTGCCCTCTGCTTTGTTCACAAAATTAAGGCTGGATTTTTTTCCATCCCACAGAATCTTCTGAAGAGGAATCTGATGATGAAATAGCAGATAAGGAGTCTGATGTAAGTGATTGAGTAATTTGCTTCCTGGTATAAAAACCCCCATACTCTGTAAGAAAGATGCCTTCATGAATACTTTTCTTTGCTTAATATTTCTACCAGGATAATTGGGATGAAGATGACGAAGAGAAAGAAAGCGAGAAAGATGAAGATGTTGATGAAGAGAATGAAGAGGAAGATGAAGATGCTGAAGAAAAAGATGAGGAAAATGGTGAGGACAGAGATGTGGCCAGTGAAAAAGAATTAAATGGAGATTCTGAAAATGAAAGCGAGGAAGAATGAAGACAGAAAAAACAAGCCAGTCAAACTGTATAGACTCTGGCTCACCTTGTCCAATGCTGCCACATTCTCCTGAGGAGGGCTGTCTCCCTGACAGGATGCCAAGGGCCGTTGCACATTTCCAAATCCGTAATGGTGGTTCCAATGCCACCTCGCTGTCCTGACCACCCAAGACTTAACTGTGTAAATAAGAGTGTTTCATTCAAATGTTAATAAACTTTACACAGTAAATAGACACATTTTCTGCAATGTACTGACATGAGTGTCCAATATATGGTATATTTTTATAATATCCTGGTATATGATTGGTTATATCAAGAATTGACTTAGTGAAGATTAAAGAAATTTCCTATGGGGCTCAAAAACTGGACTGTTGTGAAGGTGTCAGCTCTTATCTCAGGCTGGTGTCTTTCATCAAATCCAGATATGATATAGCACTAGTAAAAATTTCTTTTTAATTTGGTACATTTTCATAAAATGAGTGAATAAGTAAAAAAAACGAGTAAAAAATGACTGATTTAAAAAAAAAAATTACCAATATATCCCTAGCTTATCTATTAACTGTGGAAATCTGACTTGAGTCAGGTTGACTATTTGGAGTACTTCCCCAAAAAGCCACTTATTTTTTAAGCTGTCACGTGAAATATTTTTTTAAAACAACAACAAAATTATGATAATTAAAAAACGAAAGAATTAGCCATATTAAGAATTTTTCTTGACTGCGAATTGCCGGTAAAGAATTATCAGTGTATATAGATTAGAAGTGCACATTACCTGCAATTTTAAAAAAATAATTCAGTTATAGCTGCTTTTGAAGAGGTTTTCATTTTTATTTAAAATACTAATGGATCAAAGAACAACTCTTTATTTTTTTCTCTTTAGTTTTAGATATTAATGATAATCTTGTTAGAATTTTTTTCCAAAGAAAATATTTTTATAATTCAGTAATTTAATGTTTTCCTTCCTTTTCATTACCCACTCTTGGCAGTGTTAGGGTATCTGTTTACCTTTAAATAATAAATCTGACTCAAGATTTTTTATGTGTGTATAAACAAGTATTTTGGTGTGCTACTAAAGCCTTTTCAAATTACCAGTAAATTTTTTTTTTTTAATGAACCAGTATTTAACGCTCACTAGGGGACATGCAGGTGGAAGCTCAACTTTAGGAAGGGCTGAGGAGATGGGTTCCCTTCCCCAACCCCATCTGTGAATATGTAAAACACAAAAACCATTATCTTTTAGGGAGTTTTTAACATCAGTAGCAGAGATTTCTGTGCTCAGCTAAGGGCTGGAGCCGTAGAAGCATTTGGGAAAGCAAGTTTGAGCCAGCTACTGGTATAATGTACAGTTATATTTGTCTATAAATGGAGCTGTTTATGGCAATTTAATATCATTATCTTTGTAAAGTGAATAAATATTCATCTTGACCCAGTGCTTGTCCTGTGGTATATGTAGAGGAATACAGCCACATGTTCGGAATTGTGTTATGAGGGTTTTTAAAAAGTGATTTCACTAGATGCATGCTTTCAAGCTTGTTGATGACCTTAGGATAACCCAGAATTTGTAACGAAGTGGAAGAACCAATAATTTTACGTGCGGTGAAAGCTAGTTCTTGTTGCAGGCCCACTTGACTGAATTGCAACTCCACAACCCCAGGCTGTAGTGACAGTAAGAGGCATGTGCTAATCTACTGGGTCTCGTTTTGTGGTCAGCTGACACCTGGTTTCTGAGTCAGATTTCACTTACATCTGACCCTACTTAAACAAATGATGACAAATATGTGGTAATTGCTTACTAAGTATTTTTTGGTTTAGAAAAGTTGGGTGAAATCCAGAGGTTTCATTAAAAATAATTTTTGTACTTTCAAGGTATTTTGTTTTTTGTGTGTGTGAAGAGGAGAGGTTTTTGTTTTTTTTTTATCCCTTATGATTCATATTTTTCCCAACTTTTTATTTTGAAAAATTTCAAACCTCCACAATCAAATCAAGGATTGCACATTTTTGGTTGTCATAGCGCTTTAACGTGTGTTTATTTAATGATTTTGATATTTAAATAGTATAAGTAGGTTGCCTTGCAGAATGTCCTACAATCTGGACTTGTCTGATTGTTTCCATAGGATTAGATTCAGGTTATGTATTTTTGGCAGGAATACTAAATAGATGATGATTTTTGAGGTTAATTTGAAGATTTGTAAATTTGGGTATGGATGAATATATTAGATGTCAAGTATATGAGTAGATGTCAAGGCTTTAGGTTTGGGTGTTTTGAAGCTTTAGCGCAGGGTGTTGGAGGGTCAGAAATGGAATCTTACTGGCTTTGGTGTTCTATAAGGTGGTGAAGCATAGTTCCTAGGGAGGTTGATTCCCAACATTCTGTATTCATTCACTTAATGAATATTTATTCATTAACAAATATTTATTGATCTATATTCATGAAACAAATACTGATCACTTAACAAATCTAACAAATATTTAAACGTTTATATTAACAAATGTCCCAGGGATTATTTTAGCTTTTTGGTAAACACCTCTGAACAACAGCAAAGAAAGACCCCTGCCCTTGAGCTAGCATTCTCCTCGGGGATATGGACAATATATACAACATGTAATGGGTAAATTCTACATATGGTAAAGCCTGTGCAAGCTGGAAGCTGTGTAAGGTGGAAACCCGTCAGATAAGGAAAAACTCATATTTCCACTAATACGGGGTGATAGAAAAGAGGTAGGACTGCAGCCTGTCAAAGGTAGGGGACTTGCAAGATCCGGAAAAGCAAGGTAGGCCTGTGGAATTTCGGCTCACAGGTATCATTGTGGAAAGTTAGAAGGTGGCAACTCTTGGGGGAAAAAGTAGAGTAAGGGGGTCTGGAGTTGGTATAGGGGAATGCAGGTTGCAGAATGAAATAATCAGGGTAGGCGTTACTGAGCAAGAGCGATTTGAACATAGACTAGGAGTAGGTGAGGGAATTAGCTACGTGGTATATGGGGAGGTGTTGTAGGCAGAGGAAGCAGCTTGAACAAATGCCCTAAAACCAGCAGGTTCCCAGTGTGCTCAGGAACAACAAGGCTGTCAATGTGACTGGAACGGTGAGGAGGGGGAAATGCATCTGGAGAGCAGATAAGGTCATGAGCAGCCAGGTTGCATGGGGCCTTGTGGGCTTAGGCTGTGAGTGAAATAGGTGGTGGTTGCTGTGGTTGAGCAGAGGAGTGCTATGGTCTGGCTTTGAAACATCACCCCTGCTGCTGGCGGAATGGCTAGCCGAATAGGCAGTAATCCAGTTGAGAGATGTGACTTAGGCCAGGGTGGTACTAACGGAGTTGGTGAGAATTAGTTGGTTTCTTTGTAGGATTGTTTAGAATTTAGAGCCAATGGGATTTCCTGCCAGACTGGATGTGAGATGTGGGAAGAAGTCAGGCAGGACTCCCAAGCATGTTTTTGTCAGAGCACCTGGAGGGTTCTGTGGGTAGAGGAGGTTTAGGAGAGGAGACCAGGAACACAGTTGACATGGGGGAGAGATCAGGATAGAGGTTTGTTATTGACACGTATGTGGCATTAAAGCCATAAGATGGCTTTACATTCCTAAGGGAGTGAATAGAGGAGAGCATCTCAGCAGCCTGGACACCAGCAGTGGGGTAGGAGAGAAGAGGAGAAACCCCAAGAGACACCAAGAAAGAGCGAATGTGAGGTAGGAGGAATTGACATTTGTCCTTCCATAGGCTTCAAACCTGAATTCATGACATCCTTCAGCCGTAGTTTCTTTCAGCTGTAATTGACAGCATTATTGGTCAGCTGTATCCCTTCATATGACTATTTGTTGATCCTTTTTTTTGAAGGCAATTCAGGCATAAAATTTGCTTTTAATCTAGTGGCCTTTTGTGGTACCTCAGCGCTGTTGTTCATGCTGACCCATAACACAACTGGTAGAATGCGAGCCACGGGAGTGTGAACAAATGAGCAGGCGTCGTTCAGCCTGAGGAAACTGGGAGAGTGAACAGGATGGGTGGTGCTCACTACAGTCTCTGAGTTGGTGAAAAAAACTAGATTGGTAATGGATTTCCACATATGTGTGGACAATTTTTAATATGAAAATATCTCTGAGAAGAATGGCAATACATCTTTGAACATACCTGCTGCCATAGAGTCGATTCTGATTCATAGCAAACCTATAGGGTCTCCAAGGCCGTAAATCTCTATGGAAGCAGATGCTACATCTTTCTCCTGTGGAGCCAGCTGCTGGTGGTTTCAAACCATCAACCTTTTGGTTAGTAGTTGATCTCTTTAACCACTGTGCTACCAGTGTGTACATGACAGTGCAAAGTGAAGTTACGTAGCACTTTAGGAGCTGAGAAATGTCAAGTGAAAAGCCCAAAAGTTGAGAAGCACTGCTTCAGAAATTGCCTGGTCTGTTCTTTCTAATAATGGCTCACTGTTAAAAGGGGAAGGAAATAGGATACTATTTGGATGCTAACGTTTAAGAAGGATTTTCTAAGGGAAATAAATAGCACGAAAGCATTTTGAGATAGGTTTGCCCTTGGTCTTCTTGTAGTTTAATTTGTCCTAGTTTGATTTTGCAGGCTGGTGGGGAAAAGAGTGGAAGCTTAGTTGCCTGGCATATGCAATCAATTCACTCGGACGGAACTTGGCCACTGCCCTAGCTCACCCGGAAGTTTTGTGTGGTCATGATGTTCCAAAGCTGGGCCAAAGCTTCTCAGGTTTAGGAACTTAATTTTGTCCTTGTCCCTAGACCTGAAGCAATTTCATGTAGTGCAGTCATTAACCAGGCTTACAAGAGAAATTGATAAGTACACATTGTGTTCACAACAAGAAATACGCCTCAAGTGGAGCAAGTGTTCATGTTGGGTGGGGGCGTACCTGCTTTCTACACAGAAAAGTCACATGGCAAACCTGTTTTATAATTGGAGGATTGTTTTCTTTTTGAGCCAGAGCGTGGAATTGGAGTAAGAAATGAATCGGAAAATTTTACTAGCCAGCATGATGGAGAGAAGGGGTTGGAATTCCTGACTTCCCTGCAGCCGATGTTGCCATAGGTCCTCTCACTTCATACTGACCGTTCTCCTTTTGCTAACCGTGATTGGAATTTGTTTCAGGTCTCAGACACCCACCTAGGACTGCTGGATAGGGTGCAGTCTCCTAATGATGGGCCTGCTGGTAACCATGGGTACCACCACAATATGGCTGCACCTCAGAAACAATTGTTATTTTCAGCTAAACATTGGCTTTGTTATTCTCTGCCTGCAAAGTCTTTTTTAAAGTATTTTTATCTTCCTGTTTTTGAGAATATACACAGCAAAACATACATCAACAGTTTCTACATGTAACATTTAGTGACATTGATTATATTCTTCAAGTTATGCAACCATTTTCAGCCTCCCTTTCTGTGTTCCTTCCCCATTAACATAAATTCGCTCCCCCTAAGGTTCCTATCTGGTCTTTTCAGTTGCTGTTAACAATCTGCTATCATTATAGGTAGTTCTTAAAAGAGCATAACGCTCAAGGAAGACCTTTTGTACTAGTTAGCTAAACTATTGTTTGGTGTTAAGACTTCAAGGAATACTTCTGGCTTAAGGTTTAAAGGTTATCTCAGGGCAATAGTTTCAGGGGTTCATCCACCCTCCATGGCTCCTGGAGTCCATGAGAATTTGAAATTCTGCTCTGCATTTTCTCCCTTTTGATCAGGATGGCTGCTTGCAAACTTTTAAGACCCCAGGCATGACTCAGCAAACTAGGAGGTAGGACAAAGGCACTAAACTTTTTAATAGGCCAGTTAACTGGGGTGTCCCATGAAGCTATAACCCTATACCTCCAAACCAGGAAACCAAATCCCATGAGGTGTTTAGTTGTACATAAGCAACCTCAGCAGCTACTCTTTTTCGGTTATTGTAAATATATCTATCACAACTTTTCCCAAGTCAGGTTTTTACAGGTGTGCAACTTATTGATAGCAATTGAATAATCGGCTGTGCAAACCTACCCTTGGTGTGACTTTGCCCGTTTTATGATTCTTGTTTGTCTTTTTGTTGTCAAAGTTTTATATATATTTTGGTTATGAGATTCTCATTGAATATTTGGTTTCCAAAGATAGTCTCCCAGGCAGTAGCTTTTCACTTTTTTGGTAAAGTCTTTTGATGAACACTGGCAAAGTCTTTTAATGGTTGCTTTTTGTCATAGGATCAGGTACAGGAAATGAAGGGGGTAATGTCAGCAGGAGGGCAAACATGAATACAGTTTAGTTGTGGAAAGGGCACTCAATTCAGGGGCAGAAGCTTGAGCTCCAATTGTGTGTCCACACCACAGTGATCTACTTAATTTCATCCTTTCTTCCTGCCTGATCAGAGAGTAGTAACAGTGCTATTTGTCTCCAGGTGCTGCAAGAAAGACATGGGACGGTATTTGCGGGAACATTTTCAACACCAAAGTGCAGCACCTGGTTAAGGAATTATTTTCAGATCAATTAAATGTTAGACATTTTTCAAATATAAGAAGAGAGGATAGGGCATAAGTTCTAAGAGAAACTCCCTTCTGTCTCTGGTATTTTAAAAGAAATTCAGACAGAGCCATATGGGTAGACACAATACCTTTTTCCAAAAGTGAGAAAGGGAACTGTTTCTTCTTTAAATGTATTTTTTTAAATCTCTTAAGAGTAATGACATGTTCGTTGAAGAAATTTTGGAAAATATCACAAAACAGAGAACCATTTATAATGTTTTGACATATCTCCTTTCTATTTCTCTTTGCATGAGTGTACACACTTTTCTTAATGAAATTGTAATCATAATATATTCACTTTATCCCCCTTTCATGTATCATATTGTTAACTATCCCTTGAAATAGTGATGTTTGTGGTTCTTAATATCCCACCTGATGTTACACTTTAACTATTCTATTATAATTTGTTATAGGTAATGCTGTGGTGAACATTCTTATCACATTTTGTAATTAAAAAAATTTTTTTATCGTTAATGAGACATTCCTAGGAGTATTACTGAATAAAACAACATGAATATTCTGTTAAGACTTTAGAAATATTGCCCAAATCTCTTCCCAGAAAGGTCGTGATCAATTTTCAGTCACACCAACAATGTGTTTCCATTTCACCATATTCTTATCCACATACTATTGGTGAAATTCATGTTCGTTGCCATTTGTATGTCTTTATTGTGAGTCCAGGTAATGTCCACGCTTAAAAGAATTTTGTAAAGGCTCTTTATATTTTAAAGATATTCATCCTTGACCAATCATATGCTGCAAATATTTCCCCCAGCTTGCCTTTTCATTATTTTCATATTATTTTCCTTTATGGTTTCCTTATTTTTAAGCTTTAAAAAGCTCCCCATTACAAATACAAATATGCCTTGGATTTTGTTCTAGTAGTTTAATATCTTTATATATATATATTTTACATTGAACTAGTTGTGATTTATCAGAGCATTGTGAAATCAAGTGAGTCGCAACCACCATATTTTTGAAGATGAAGAAGTGATAAAGATTAATGCACTGCATGTAGTTAAGATAACCCGTTTTAGACAGGCGTGCGTAACAGGTTCAGTGGGAAGAGTTTCTGCGGCTAAGGTCCCTGAAAGCGGCTGTGCGGGTGGAATCCTCGTTAGAGTGCTGATCGTAAGGAATTCTTTTTGGAGCATCTAGAAGATGAGGCTCATCGTCCACACACAAATGACCAGTTTTCTCCACACTGTTGAATACTGGTTTTCTGTTCCATAAATTTGTGCTTTATCGTTGGTAGGTTCCTATGTCTAGCCTGTCTCTACACTGTCCGTTCTGTTCCACTGATCTCTCATGCCAGTACAACATTATTTTAACTATTGTAGCTTGATAGTTCATTCCTATTGTTGGTATTTTTTTTTTTAAAGGCCACAGCTCTCCATTTGTTATTATTGACGGTAGCAGAGATATTGTTAGTAATAATACAAACATTTACTAGATGGGCTCCATAGATCTTTACAGTATCACTAGGTGCAGTTAAGATACCGTGTTTCCTACTAAATATATCAACCTTAGTTCCTGTTTGGAGTCCCTGGGTGGCACAAAGAGGTAACAACTTGACTATGCCACTGAATGCTTGGCAGTTCCAACCACCCAGAGGTGCCTTGGAAGACTGGCCTGGTGATCTGCTTCCAAAAGTTCACAGCCTTCAAAACCCTATGGAGCAGTTCTACTCTGCACTCACGGTGTTGCCATGAGTCAGAATTGACTTGTCAGCAGCTAACAACAACAGCAGCCTTGGTGGCACAAGTGTTGTAAAGATTACAGCCAAGAAAATCCTGTGGAGCAGTTCTACTCTGTAACTCGTAGGGTTGCCATGAGTCAGGGGCTGACTCTATGGCACCTAACAACAATACTTCCCCGTTCTAAATTTCCCTTTCACAAATATGTACAATGTATGGTCTTAAGCATATGTTTAGATGAAAGACTTTTGACCGAGTCCACGTCCCAAGTATCCATGCTCATTTGACCTTGACTGAATTCTTTGGACTCCAGTAGTCAGGTGCTTTCTTACTCTTAGTTCTGCCTGGAAACACTGTGCCCCAGACTGTTTCATGGAGTCCTGATTTCCCTTCTTCACCAAGAACTTTCTCTGGTGAGCAGAGTGCTCTGCCTATCCCTCTTGTTGTTGTTGTTGTTGTTAGGTGCCATCGAGTCGGTTCTGACTCATAGCGACCCTATGCACAACAGAATGAAACACTGCCCGGTCCTGCCCCATCCTTACAATCGTTATGCTTGAGCTCATTGTTGCAGCCACTGTGTCAATCCACCTCGTTGAGGGTCTTCCTCTTTTCCACTGACCCTGTACTCTGCCAAGCATGACGTCCTTCTCCAGGGACTCATCCCTCCTGACAACATGTCCAAAGTATGTAAGACGCAGTCTCACCATCCTTGCCTCTAAAGAGCATTCTGGCTGCACTTCTTCCAAGACAGATTTGTTCATTCTTTTGGCAGTCCATGGTATATTCAATATTCTTCGCCAACACAATTCAAAGGCATCAACTCTTCTTTGGTCTTCCTTGTTCATTGTCCAGCTTTCACATGCATATGATGCGATTGACAATACCATGGCTTGGGTCCAGCACACCTTAGCCTTCAGGGTGGCACCTTTGCTCTTCAACACTTTGAAGAGGTCCTTTGCAGCAGATTTGCCCAATACAATGCGTCTTTTGATTTCTTGACTGCTGCTTCCATGGCTGTTGATTGTGGATCCAAGTAAAATGAAATCCTTGACAACTTCAATCTTTTCTCCGTTTATCGTGATGTTGCTCATTGGTCCAGTTGTGAGGATTTTTGTTTTCTTTATGTTGAGGTGCAATCCATACTGAAGGCTGTAGTCTTTGATCTTCATTAGTGAGTGCTTCAAGTCCTCTTCACTTTCAGCAAGCAAGGTTGTGTCATCTGCATAACACAGGTTGTTAATGAGTCTTCCTCCAATCCTGATGCCCCCTTCTTCTTCATATAGTCCAACTTCTCGTATTATTTGTTCAGCATACAGATTAAATAGGTATGGTGAAAGAATACAACCCTGACGCACACTTTTCCTGACTTTAAACCAATCAGTATCCCCTTGTTCTGCCCGGACAACTGCCTCTTGATCCATGTAAAGGTTCTTGATGAGCACAATTAAGTGTTCTGGAATTGCCATTCTTTGCAGTGTTATCCATAGTTTGTTATGATCCACACAGTCGAATGCCTTTGCATAGTCAATAAAACACAGGTAAACATCCTTCTGGTATTCTCTGCTTTCAGCCAGGATCCATCTGACATCAGCAATGATATCCCTGGTTCCATGTCCTCTTCTGAAAGCGGCCTGAATTTCTGGCATTTCCCTGTTGATATACTGCTGCAGCTGTTTTTGAACGATCTTCAGCAAAATTTTGCTTGTGTGTGATATTAATAATATTGTTCTATAATTTCCACATTCGGTTGAATCACCTTTCTTGGGAATAGGCATAAATATGGATCTCTTCCAATCAGTTGGCCAGGAAGCTGTCTTCCATATTTCTTGGCATAGATGAGTGAGCACCTCCAGCGCTGCATCTGTTTGTTGAAACATCTCAATTGATAGTCCATCAATTCCTGGAGCCTTGTTTTTCACCAATGCCTTCAGAGCAGCTTGGACTTCTTCCTTCAGTACCATGAGTTCCTGGTCAGATGCCACCTCTTAAAATGGTTGAATATCGACTAATTCTTTTTGGTATAATGATTCTGTGTATTCCTTCCATCTTCTTTTGATGCTTCCTGCGTTGTTTAATATTTTCCCCATAGAATCCTTCACTATTGCAACTCGAGGCTTGAATTTTTTTTTCAGTTCTTTCAGCTTGAGAAATGCTGAGCGTGTTCTTCCCTTTTGGTTTTCCATCTCCAGCTCTTTGCACATGTCATTATAATACTTTACTTAGTCTTCTCGAGAGGCCCTTTGAAATCTTCTGTTCAGTTCTTTTACTTCATCAATTCTTCCTTTTGCTTTAGCTGCTTGACACTCAACAGCAAGTTTCAGAGTCTCCTCTGACATCCATCTTGATCTTTTCTTTCTTTCCTGTCTTTTCAGTGACCTCTTGCTTTCTTCATGGATGATGTCCTTGATGTCGTTCCACAACTCGTCTGGTCTTCGGTCACTAGTGTTCCATTGTGTCAAACCTATTCTTCAGATGGTCTCTAAATTCAGGTGGGATATACTCAAGGTCATTTTTTTGGCTCTTGTGGACTTGCTCTGATTTTCTTCAGTTTCAGCTTGAACTTGCATATGAACAATTGATGGTCTGTTCCACAGTCGGCCCCTGGCCTTGTTCTGACTGATGATATTGAGCTTGTCCATGGTCTCTTTCCACAGATGTAGTCAATATGATTTCTGTGTGTTCCATCTGGCAAGGTTAGTATAAAAAAAAAAAAAATGTGTATAGTCACCATTTATGTTGGTGAAAGAAGGTATTTGCAGTGAAGAAGTCGTTGGTCTTGCAAAACTGTATCATTCGATCTCCGGCATGGTTTCTATCACCAAGGCCATATTTTCCAGCTACTGATCCTTCTTCTTTGTTTCCAACTTTTGCATTCCAATCACCAGTAATTATCAATGCATCTTGACTGCATGTTCCATCAATTTCAGACTGTAGCAGCTGATAAAAATCTATTTCTTCATCCTTGGCCCTAGTGGTTGGTGCGTAAATTTGAATAATAGTACTAACTAGTCTTTCTTGTAGGCGTATGGATATTATCCTATCACTGACAGCATTGTACTTCAGAATAGATTTTGAAACGTTCTTTTTGACGATGAATGCAACACCATTCCTCTTCAAGTTGTCATTCCCAGCATAGTAGACTATATGATTGTCCAATTCAAAATGGCCAATACCCCATGTGTCTGTCAGTTTGTCGCACTCTGGGGGCTTGTGTGTTGCTGTGATGCTGGAAGCTATGCCACCGGTATTCAGATACCAGCAGGGTCACCCATGGAGGACAGGTTTCAGCTGAGCTTCCAGACTAAGACAGACTAGGAAGAAGGACCTGGAAGTCTACTTCTGAAAAGCATTAGCCAGTGAAAACCATCCCTCTTAGGACCAGCTTTCTCATTCTGTTTCTGTTTGCTGTGGTTGCATCTACTGTATGCGGGACTTGGAACTGTGATCTCATTAGCAAGTTCAACTCTTCCCCTCTGACAAAGAATATGGTGTGTGCATTGGCAATGCCCCTATGCGCTTGTGGTAGTCTGCAGTCAGATGGAGGCAGTAATTCACTGGAAAACCCTTCATGTGAATTGCTACTTCTTTTTTTTTTTTTTTTCACATAGGGCTCACCATAGTCTAGTTGGTTGACTCAGATGGAGTAGCATCTTGTATCATGTAATACAAGATATCTGGCCAAGCTCCTCTGCAAAAATATGAGTCCCCACCAAGCTGGTGGAAACTCTGGTGGTGTAGTGGTTAAGGGCTATGGCTGCTAATCAAAAGGTCAGCAGTTTAAATCCACCAGGCACTCCTTGGAAACCCTATGGGGCAGCTCTACTCTGTCTTATAGGTTCAGTATAAGTCGAGATCAACTCGACGGCAGCGACAGTGAGTACCAAGCTGGTGATTTTAGGCTTGTGTCTCATAAACCAAAGTGGAACTTGCCCACCCCTTCTAACCATGCCCACACCAATAGGCTCTCCTGTCCTCCATTGTTTAATTTAATTGCAAAACAACCATAAAGACCTTATTATCCAATAATTATACTAAAAACTTACCCCCAAATGATCACACTGTCCTAGAAAATAGATTATCACCTTCCCTCCCAATAATCTACTGTTTCTTATTTATCACACAACTATATGAATTGTTCATTGATTTTACTTTTTCAGAAAGAACTTTTATATATATCTCCTTTATTGAACATATACCATCACTAAAGATGGAAATGACAAGCCATAGCATGTTTAAAGCAACCAGAAGATTCCTAGAGCAAATTAGAGTTTCAAATCTACAGTTAATAAAACAAAAGTTGTTGCTCAATTAGATTCAATAATATTAAAACAATGAGTTTTAGAGTTTAAAGACTTTTTAGAGACCATCTAGTTCAATCTTCTTATTTTATAGTGGGAAAAACAGAGGCCCAGAGAGCAAAATGATTTGCCCAAGGTTTCTGGGTAGGTTCCCAGCAATGCTGATTCTGAATATAGATTTCTGCAGTCTCAAGGAAGGCATCTTTCACTCCTTTGGGAGGCACCAAGCATTACCAACTAATCCTCAAGGGCAACCGAAGTGTCTTCTTTGTCTGTGACCTTCCACCAGAGCCCATACCCTCGCTATCTCTTCCCCAACAGCCAGCACAGTACTGGAAGATAATTCAGTAAACCAGTTGCCCTGGTTGATTCCAACTCATGGCAACCTCTGTGTGTCAGAATAAAACCATGCTCCGTAGAGTTTTCAGTGGTTGATTTTTTGGAAGTACTTTGCCAGGTCTTCTCCAGTGTCTCTGGGTGGACTCAAATATCCAACCTTTTGGTTAGCAGTGGAGTCCGTTAACCATTTGCACCACCCAGAGGCTCCAAGAGGGTATGTACAGCACCCTGGGTGAAGAGGTGAGTACTGGCACTAAATACTAGGGTGAGGCTCTCATCTTAGCACTGCCAGCACGAGCCACGAGGCCCAACCAGTCACCTCTCCGGCCTTGTTTCCTACCCTACGAAATGCAAGTGTTGGATCATAAAGCAAACACTCTGGCAAGGGCATTCTGGTTTACAAAGTGCTGACATGTTCACTTGATGGTCACAGTGACCTGGTGAGCCAGGGCAGGTGCCCCCTTTCCTACTGCACACCTAAGGGAAGTGAGGTTCAGTGGGGTCATTACTGGCCCTAATTTTACATAACTTCTTCCAGTTTTTTTTTTTTTTTTTGTACTTCAGATGAAGGTTTACAGAACAAACTAGTTTCTCATTAAACACTTAGTACAAATATTGTTTTATGACATTGGTTAACAACTCCACAACATGTTAACACTCTCCCTTCTCAACCTTGGGTTCTCTATCACCAGCTTTCCTGCCCCCTCCTGTCTTCTAGTCCTTGCCCCTGGGCTGGTGTGCCCCCTTAGTCTTGTTTTGCCTTATGGGCCTGCCCAGTCCTTGGCTGAAGGGTGAACCTCAGGAGTGACTTCAGTACTGAGCTGAAAGTGTGTCCGGGGGGCCATACTCTCAGAATTTCTCCAGCCTCTGTCAGGCCAGCAAGTCTGGTCTTTCTTTTCTTTCTTTTTTTTTTTTTAAATAATTTTTATTGTGCTTTAAGTGAAAGTTTACAAATCAAGTCAGTCTCTCACACAAAAACCCATATACACCTTGCTGCACACTCCCAATTACTCTCCCCACCTGCTCTCTCCTCCACTCTCTCTTTTCGCGTCCTTTTCGCCAGCTTCTAACCCCCTCCACCCTCTCATCTCCCCTCCAGGCAGGAGATGCCAACATAGTCTCAAGTGTCCACCTGATCCAAGAAGCTCACTCCTCACCAGCGTCCCTCTCCAACCCATTGTCCGGTCCAATCCATGTCTGAAGAGTTGGCTTTAGGAATGGTTCCTGTCCTGGGGCAACAGAAGGTCTAGGGGCCATGACCACCGGGGTCCTTCTAGTCTCAGTCAGACCATTAAGTCTGGTCTTATGAGAATTTGGGGTCTGCATCCCACTGCTCTCCTGCTCCCTCAGGGGTTCTCTGTTGTGTTCCCTGTCAGGGCAGTCATCGGTTGTAGCCAGACACCATCTAGTTCTTCTGGTCTCAGGATGATGTAGTCGCTGGTTCATGTGGCCCTTTCTGTCTCTTGGGCTCATAGTCACCTTGTGTCCTTGGTGTTCTTCATTCTCCGTTGATCCAGATGGGTTGAGACCAATTGATGCATCTTAGATGGCTGCTTGCTAGCGTTTAAGACCCCAGGCGCCACTCTTCAAAGTGGGATGCAGAATGTTTTGTTAATAGATTTTATTAATCGCTGCTTCTTAAAGGATCATATTTAAAACTATCTACCTAGCTCCATGGAGACAGTGGTGGTTCAGTGGTGGGATTTTCACCTTCCATGCGGGAGACCTGATTCAGTCCCTGGTCAAGTACCTCAGGCGTAGCCACCTGTCTCTGGAGGCTTGGGTGTTGTTATGATGCTGAACAAGTTCCAGCAGAGCTTTCAGAGTAAGAAGGACTAGGAATAAAGGCTTGGTGATCAGCTTCCAAATTTTTTTTTTTTTTTGTACTTTAGATGAAGGTTATAGAACAAACTGGTTTCTCATTGAGCAGGTAGTACACATACTGTTTTATAACATTGGTCAATGACCCCATGACATGTCAACACTTCCTTCTCAATCTTGCATTCCCTATCACCAGTCTTTTTGTCCCCTCCTGCTTTCTAGTCCTTGCCTCTGGGCTGGTGTGACCCTTTAGCCTTGTTTCATTTTATGGGCCTGTTTAATCTTGGCTAAAGGGTAAACCTCAGGAGTGACTTCATTTCAGCTCAGGTTGAAAGTGTATCCGGAACTATACTTTTGGGCTTTCTCTAGTCTCTGTCAGGCCAGCAATTCTGGTCTTTCTTTTTGAATTAGAATTTTGTTCTATGTTTTTCTCCAGCTCTGCCCAGGACCCTTTATCGTGATCCCTGTCAGAGCGATCAGTGGTGGTACCCGGGCACCATACAGTTGTGCTGGACTCTGTCTGGTGGAGGCTGTGGTAGTTGTGGTCCATTAATCTTTTGGACTAATCTTTCCCTTGTGTCTTTAGTTTTCTTCATTCCTCTTTGCTCCTAAAGGGGTGAGACCAGTGGAGTATCCTAGATGGACACTCACAGGCTTTTAAGATCCCAGACACTACACACCAAAGTATAATGTAGAACGTTTTCTTTATAAACTATGTTATGCCAATTGAGCTAGATGTTCCCTGAGACCATGGTCCCCACAGCCCTCAGCCCAGCAATTTTGTCCGTCAGGGAGTTTGGATGTGTCTATGGAGCTTCCATGACCTTGCCTTGTACAAGTTGCTGGCTTCCCCATATTGTGTACCATCTTACACCTCACCAAAGTTACCACTTGTCTATTTAGTGTTTTTCCATCCCTACCCTTCCCCTCCCTCATAACCATCAAAGGTTGCTTCTTTTTGTGTGTAAACCTTTTCATGAGTTCTTATAGTAGAGGTCTCATACAATGTTTGTCCTTTTATGATTGACTTATTTTACTCAGCATAATGGCCTCCAGATTCACCCATGTTATGAGATGCTTCACAGATTCATCGTTGTTCTTTATTGTTGCATAATACTCCATTGTGTGTATGTACCACAGTTTGCTTATCCATTCATCTGTTGATGGGCATCTGGGTTGTTTCCATCTTATTGCTAATGTGAACAATGCTACAGTGAACACGGGTGTGCATGTGTCTATTCGTGTGACAACTCTTATTTCTTCAAGGATATATTCCTAGGAGTGAGATTGCTGGATCATATGGTATTTCTATTTCTAGCTTTCTAAGGAAGCGCCATATTGTTTCCAAAATGGTTATATCATTTTGCATTTCCACCAGCAGTGCATAAGAGTTCCAATCTCCCTGCAGCCTCTCCAACATTTGTTATTTCCTGTTGTTTTGATTCGTGCCAATAATGCCGGGGTGAGATGGCATCTCATTGTAGTTTTGATTTGCAATTCTCTTAATGGCTAGTGATCATGAGCATTTCTTCATGTGTCTGTTGGCTGCTTGAATGTCTTTGGTAAAGTGTTCATTTCCTTTGTCCATTTTTAATTGGATTATTTGTCTTTTTGTTGTAGAGGTGTTGGATTTTCTTGCGGATTTTAGAGATTACACCTTTGTCTGATTTGTAATAGCCAAAATTTTTTTCCCAGTCTGTAGGTTCTCTTTTTACTCTTTTGGTGAAGTCTTTTGATGAGCATAAGTGTTTAATTTTTAGAAGATCCCAGCTAACTAGCTTACCTTCTAGAGTTTGTGTGTTGTTGGTTGTGGCTGTGTCTTGTTAATGCCGTGTATTGGGGCCTCTAGTGTTGATCCTATTTTTTCTTCTATGAACTTCATAGTTTTGGCCTTTATATTTAAGTCTTTGATCCATTTTTAATTAGTTTTTGTATATGGTCTAAGGTATGGGTTCTGTTTCATTTTTTTTTTTTTGTAGATGGACATTCAGTTTTGCCAGCACCATTTGTTAAAAAGACTCTCTTTTCTCCATTTGATGAAATTTGGGCCCTTGTCAAAGAACAGGTGACCATAGGTGGTTGGATTTACATTTGGGTTCTCAAATCTGCTCCATTAGTAAATGTATTTGTCATTGTATCTGTACCAGGCTGTTTTGACAACCATAGCTGTATAGTAGGTTCTGAGGTCAGGTAGTGCAATTCCTCCTACTTTCTTCTTCTTCAATAGTGATTTACTTATCTCAGGCTTCTTCTCTTTCCATATAAAGTTAATGATAAGTTTTTCCATGTCTTTAAAGAATATCGTTGGTATGTAGATTGGGATTGCATTGTCTTTGTAAATCGTTTTGGGTAGAATGGTTGTTTTCACAATGTTGAATCAACCTATCCATGAGCATGGTATGTTTTTCCATTTATGTAGATCTCTTTTGGTTTCTTGCAGTAGTGTTTTGTAGTTTTCTTTGTATAGGTCCTTTACATCCAGGGTTAGATGTATCATTAAGTATTTTATTTTTTTTTAGGGGCTGTTGCAAATGGTATTGTTTTCCTGATTTTCTTTTCATTGTTCTCTTTATTGGTGTATAGGAATCCAACTGATTTTTGCATGCTTACCTTGTATCCTGCTACTCTGCTGAATCTTTCTATTAGTTCCAGCAGTTTCCTTGTGGAGTCTTTTGGGTTTTCTATGTATAGTATCACATCATCTGCAAATAGGGACAGTTTAGCTTCTTCATTACCAATCTGGATGCCCTTTATTTCTTTTTCTTGCCTTACTGCTCTAGCTTGGACTTCCAGCACAATGTTAAATAGGAGTGGTGATAAAAGGCATCCTTGTCTTGTTCCTGTTTTCAAGGGGAATGTTTTCAGGCTCTCTCCCTTAAGAGTGATTTTGGACATTGGTTTTGCATAGATACCTTTTATTATGTTGAGAAATTTCCCTCCTATACCTATTTTATTGAGAGTTTTTTTTATCAGTAATGGGTGTTGGACTTTGTTGAATGCCTTTTCTGCATCAATTGAGATGATCACGTGATTTTTTTCTCTCCTTTTATTTATGTGGTGGATTACGTTGATTGATTTTCTAGAGTTGAACCATCCTTGCGTACCTGGTATGGATCTTTTTTGATAGTGGGGTATTATTTTTTTGATATGATGCTGAATTCTACTGGCTAGAATTTTGTTGAGAATTTTTGCATCTTTATTCATGAAAGATATTGCTCTGTAATTTTCTTTTTTTATGGTGTCTTTGTCTGGTTTTGGTATCAGGGTTATGCTGGCTTCATAGAATGAATTTGGAAGTATGGCCTCCTTTTCTGTGTTCTGAAGTAATTTGAGTACTAATGGCATAAGGTCTCTGAATGTTTGGTAGAATTCTCCAGTGAAGCCACCTGGGCTAGGGCTTTTTTTTTGTTGGAAGTCTTTTTTTTTTTTTAATTATCTTTTCAATCTCTTCTCTTGTTATGGGCCTGTTCAGATTTTCAATGTCATTTTGTGTTAGTTTGGGTAGGTAGTGTGTTTTTAGAAATTTGTCCATTTCATCTAGCCTTTCAAATTTGTTGGAGTATAGTTTTTCATAATATTCTGTTATGATCCTTTTTATTTCAGTTGGGTGTGTTGTAATGTCCCCCATTTCATTTCTTATTTGGGTTATTTGCATCCTCTTGTGTTTTTCTTTTGTCAGTTTGGTCAGTGGTTTGTTGATTTTGTTGATTCTTTCAAAGAACCAACTTTTGGTTTTGTTGATTCTATTGTTTTTCTATTCTCTAATTTATTTCTGCTCTGATCTTTATTATTTCCTTTCTTCTGGTGGCTGTGGGCTCCTTTTGCTGTTCTCTTTCTATTTATTCAAGTTTTGTAGCTAATGTTTTCATTTTGTCCCTTCTTTTTTGATGTGTATCTATTGCTACAATTTAACCTGTGAGGACTGCCTTTGCTGTGTCCCAAAGGTTTTGGTATGATGTGTTTTCATTCTTGTTTGATTCTAGGAATTTTTTTTATTCCATCTCTGATTTCTTCTATTACGCAGTGGTTTTTAAGCAGGATGTTATCCAGTTTCCATGTAATTGATTTTTTTTTCCTTGTTCTTCCTGTTGTTAATTTCTACTTTGATGGTGTTGTGGTCAGGAAAGATACTTCGTATTATCTCAGTGTTTTGGATTTTTTTTAGGTTGGCTCTGTGGCCTAAGATGTGGTCTATTCTGGAGAACATTCCATGTGCATTGGAAAAGAATGTGTACTTTGCAGATGTCGGGGGAGTGTTCTACATATGTCCATGAGGTCAAGTTGGCTGATTGTGTCCTTTTGCTCTTCTGTATCTTTGTTGAGTTTCTTTCTAGAGGTACTGTCCTGTACCAAGAGTGGTGTGTTGAAGTGTCCTACTATTGTTGTGGAACTGTCAATTCCTCTTTTCAGTGGTGTTGGAGTTTATTTTATGTATTTTGGAGCCCTGTCATTGGGTGCATAGATGTTTATTGCGGTTAAGTTTTCATGAGGCATCATCCATTTAATCATTATATAGTGCCCTTCTTTGTCTTTTATGGTGGATTTTGTTTTAAAGTCTATTTTATCTGAGATTAGTACTGCCACTCCTGCTTTTTTTGGCAGTTATTGACTTGTATATTTTCCATCCTTTGATTTTTAATAAATTTACATCTTTGTTTCTATGCTGTGTCTCTTGTGGACAGCATATTGATGGATCCTGTTTTTTTTTTTTTTTTTTTTTAAATCTGTTCTGTCACTCTCTGTATCTTTATGGGTACATTAAGACATTTCTATTCAGTGTAATTATTGATAGGTGTGAATTTATTATTTATTTATTATTTTTTTAATTAACTTTTATTAAGCTTCAAGTGAACGTTTACAAATCCAATCAGTCTGTCACATATAAGTTTACATACATCTTACTCCGTACTCCCACTTGCTCTCCCCCTATTGAATCAGCCCTTTCAGTCTCTCCTTTCGTGACAATTTTGCCAGCTTCCCTCTCTCTCTATCCTCCCATCCCCCCTCCAGACAAGAGATGCCAACACAATCTCAAGTGTCCACCTGATATAATTAGCTCAGTCTTCATGATAGGTGTGAATTTATTGCTGTCATTTTGTAGTTTTTTTTTTTTTTTTTTTTGTGTGTGTGTGTGTGGTGCTGACATTTTCTTTGTTCCTATTACTCTGCTGTGCTGAATGACTTTTGTGTCTGGATTTTTTTTTTTCATTTCTTTTGTTTTTGTAGATTTTGTTTTTATTCAGACTTTATGTTTGTCTTCTTTATTTAGATGAGTAGGTTTGTTAAGTTGCTTTGCTTTCACCTTGAAATTTACTCTTATCTTCCTAGATTTGAACCAGTCTATTATTACTTGAATTTTTCTTCAGTTCTTTTAGCTTGAGAAATGCCAAGCATGCTCTTCCCTTTTGGTTTTCCATCTCCAGCTCTTTGCACATGTCATTAGAATACTTTACTTCATCTTCTCAAGACGCCCTTTGAAATCTTCTGTTCAGTTCTTTTACTTCATCCATTCTTCCTTTTGCTTTAGCTGATCGACATTTGAGAGCAAGTTTCAGAGTTTCCTCTGACATCCTCGAGTTGCAATAGTGAAGGATTCTATGGGGAAAATATTAAACGATGCAGGAAGCATCAAAAGAAGATAGGAGGAATACACAGAGTCATTATACCAAAAAGAATTAGTCGATGTTCAACCATTTTAAGAGGTGGCATCTGACCAGGAACTCATGGTACTGAAGGAAGAAGTCCAAGCTGCTCTGAAGGCATTGGCGAAAAACAAGGCTTCAGGAATTGATGGACTATCAATTGAGATGTTTCAACAAACAGATGCAGCGCTGGAGGTGCTCACTCATCTATGCCAAGAAATATGGAAGACAGCTTCCTGGCCAACTGATTGGAAGAGATCCATATTTATGCCTATTCCCAAGAAAGGTGATTCAACCGAATGTGGAAATTATAGAACAATATCATTAATATCACACACAAGCAAAATTTTGCTGAAGACCATTCAAAAACAGCTGCAGCAGTATATCAATAGGGAAATGCCAGAAATTCAGGCCGCTTTCAGAAGAGGATGTGGAACCCGGGATATCATTGCTGATGTCAGATGGATCCTGGCTGAAAGCAGAGAATACCAGAAGGATGTTTACCTGTGTTTTATTGACTATGCAAAGGCATTCGACTGTGTGGATCATAACAAACTATGGATAACACTGCAAAGAATGGCAATTCCAGAACACTTAATCGTGCTCATCAAGAACCTTTACATGGATCAAGAGGCAGTTGTCCGGGCAGAACAAGGGGATACTGATTGGTTTAAAGTCAGGAAAAGTGTGCGTCAGGGTTGTATTCTTTCACCATACCTGTTCAATCTGTATGCTGAGCAAATAATACGAGAAGCTGGACTATATGAAGAAGAAGGGGGAATCAGGATTGGAGGAGGACACATTAACAATCTGCATTATACAGATGACACAACCTTGCTTGCTGAAAGTGAAGAGGAGTTGAAGCACTTACTAATGAAGTTTGAAGACCACAGCCTTCAGTATGGATTGCACCTCAACATAAAGAAAACAAAAATCCTCACAACTGGACCAATGAGCAACATCATGATAAACGGGAAAAAGATTGAAGTTGTCAAGGATTTCATTTTACTTGGATCCACAATCAACAGCCATGGAAGCAGCAGTCAAGAAATCAAAAGACGCATTGTATTGGGTAAATCTACTGCAAAGAACCTTTTTAAAGTGTTGAAGAGCAAAGATGTCACCCTGAAGGCTAAGGTGCGCCTGACCCAAACCATGGTATTTTCAATTGCATCACATGCATGTGAAAGCTGGACAATGAATAAGGAAGACCGAAGAAGAATTGATGCCTTTGAATTGTGGCATTGACGAAGAATATTGAATATACCATGGACTGCCAAAAGAACGAACAAATCTGTCTTAGAAGAAGTACAACCGGAATGCTCCCTAGAAGCAAGGATGGTGAAACTGCATCTTACATACTTTAGACATGTTGTCAGGAGGGATCAGTCCCTGGAGAAGGACATCATGCTTGGCAGAGTACATGGTCAGTGGAAGAGAGGAAGACCCTCAACGAGGTGGATTGACACAGTGGCTGCAACAATGAGCTCAAGCATAACAACGATTGTAAGGATGGCTCAGGACCAGGCGGTGTTTTGTTCTGTTGTGCATAGAGTCACTATGAGTCAGAACTAACTTGACGGTACCTAACAACAACATTATTACTTGGTATCACCTTGCCTTCCTCTCCGTTAGAAAGTTCTATACCTCTTTTATTGTTCTGATGTTATTGTCATTTACAAATTAATCTCTCTGGTTCCCTGTTGTAATCCTTTTGGTTTTGGGTATTCCTTGAAAGTTCATTTCCTAGGTTGGCATCTGGCTGGTACAATCTTGTGCCCAAGATTCAGGCTGTGGTCTGATGTTGCTTGTTCGCAGATTGAAAGACTCCCCTTAATCATTCTTGTAAGTTTGGTTTGGTTTTTACAAATTCCCTTATTTTTGTTCATCTGGAAATGTCCTAATTTCACCATCAAATTTGAATGAGAGTTTTGCAGGATATATTGCCTTCTTGCCCTCATGTTTTCTGTCAAATAATCAGAGCTTAGTCTTATTGTTTCTCCTCTGTACATGACTTTTTGTTTTTCTCGAGCTGCTCACTGGATTTTTCTTTGTCTTTGGTTTTAGTGAGTATGATTATATGCCTTAGTGATTTTCTTTTGGGGTTCCTATACGGGGTTCGTTGAGCTTCTTGGATGGTCAGCTTTTCACCTTTCATGATATTAGGGAAATTTTCTGTCAGCACTTCTTCAATGATCCTCTCTGTGTTTTCCATTTTCTCCCCCTGTTCTGGAACTCTGATCACCTGCAGATTTTTGCTTTTGATTGTATCCCAAATAATTCTCAGTGTCTCTTCCTTTTTCTTTGTTCTTTTTTCTAAATTTTCCTCAGAGTTGTATCCAAGTGTTTGTCTTCAATTTTACTGATCCTATCTTCCACCATTTCAAACCTGCTCCTTAGCTCTTCTGTGACACTGTAAATTTCTGAAATCTTGTTGTTTATCTTTTGGATTTCTAATTGTTGCTTTTGTATGATTTCTAGTTGTGGTTTTATTTTGGCATTTTGTTCCTATGTTATTTTTCTGAATTCTTTCATTTTTTGTCTGTATTTTTCATGAATTTGTCTGCCTGTTCCATGAATTTGTCTGTTTTTTCCTCATTTTTGTCTGCTTTTTGCTTCAACGCTTGGATAGCTCTGAATATTAGAGATTTGAATTCACTGTCAGGTAGTTCTAGTGCTGTTTGTTCTACTGGAAAATCATCTGGTGTTTTATTTTGGACAACTGCTAGAACTGTCTTGTCCTGTTTTTTTTATATGTGTTGATATTGTCCGGTGTCTTCAGGTCATTCAGTGGTTATTTTCTTCATTTATTGATTGTAGACCTGTTTGTTTCATCCTGCTTTTTTGTTTTATTTGGTTATGTGTTCTTTGTTGTTTACTCATCTGTGGTCATGATACTTTTCACCTCCTTGTCCAATGGGCAAGGCCAGTTGCTCAGCTATGGTGCAACAGGACATATCTAGCTGAAGGGGAGGGGCTAGGATGTGTTGTTTTTGGCCTGTACTAGGGCCAACAGGGTGGGTTGAGAATCAGTGCTGGTCAGTTTCCAGAAGGCCGTGCCTGTACTGCTCGGGGGTGTGATGTTCAGCACACAGTGCAGGTAGGCAGGAAGGAGGGGGGAGGTTGTAATATGTGAAGCTAATATGGGTATGGGAAAGAGGAGAGAGAGGAAAGAGAAACAGGTGCGAAAAACAAAAAACAAAACAAAACAAAAGAGTGCTAAGGGAGCTTGCCTTTGGAATGGAGAGATGAGATCAGCTTCCAAATTTTGATGGCAGCTAATAAAAAAGAGAACTAAGTGTTTTTCCTAATCCACAGAAACATTACTTTTCTTGAAAGATAAAGAAGGGAATTAAGAATTATTTATAAACTTTGAAATTTATTATAGCAGGGGGTGAGTTCATTTTTTTTTTTTTACTGCACTTTAGATGAAGATTTACAGAGCATATTAGTTTCTCATTAAACAATTGATACACATATTGCTTCATGAAGTTGGTTGGCAACCAAGCACCATGATATGTCAACACTCTCCCTTTCTCAGAATTGGGTTCCCCATTACCAGCTTTCCTGTCCCTTCCTGCTTTCTTGTCCTTGCCCCTGGGCTGGTGTGCCCATATAGTCTTTTTTTGTTTTATGTACCTGTCTAAACTTTGACTGAAGGGTGAACCTCAGAGTGACTTCAGTACTGAGTTAAAAGGGAATCCGGGGGCCATACTCTTGGGATCTCTCCAGTCTCTGTCAGGCCAGTAAGTCTGGTTTTTTTTGTGTGAATTAGAATTTTGTTCTACATTTTTCTCCAGCTCTGTCTGGGACCCTCTATTGTGATCCCTGTCAGAGTGGTCAGCGGTGGTGACCGGGCACCATCTAGTTGTGCTGGGCTCAGTCTGGTGGAGGTTGTGGTAGTTGTGGTCCATTAGTCCTTTGGACTAATCTTCCCCTTGTGTCTTTGGTTTTCTTCATTCTCTCTTGCTGCAAACAGGAATGGGATCAGTGGAGTATCTTAGGTGGCCACTCACGAGCTTTTAAGATCTCAGATGCTACTCACCAAAGTAGAATGTAGAACATTTTCTTTATAAACTACATTTTGTCAAATGAGCTAGATGTTCTCCAAGACCATGGTCAGCACAGCCTTCAGCCCAGCAATTCGGTCCCTCATGGAGTTTGAATGTGTCTGTGGAGCTTATTGTTGGTATTCTTATACATGTTTGAGAAATTTTTTTTCCCCCACAATTATAGGGCTTATTGGGGAAGTAACAGAGTACAACTTGGGATCAAGATTAGGAAGCATGTGGGCAAAGTCTCCCTTCTCTAGTGCAGGATCTTTGAAATATTTTCCTAAATATTTTTTACCTTTTCATTCTTCCATGTGATTGGGTAAAGATGGTTTAGTTAGAAGAAACAAAAACTAACTGGAAGCAGTTTAAGCAAAACAAATTTTTTACAATTTTAAAGAACCTCTTACTACACAGGTGGAAACAACTGGGCTTCAGAAAGGGGTTATAAGCTGGAGAGGGAGAACCACTAAGGCCTTCTTGCGGTCACTTAGCTGCTGCCCTCTCTTGTCCCAGCTCTCTTTTTTTGGCTGCCTTATAGTCCCTGAGTTCAGGATGCTATTAATCCAGCCCCTTGCCAATTCCTGGAGAGCCGGGTATTCTCTGCCCCTCCAGATCTACTCACCACCCTTCTCCATCTGCTCTGTGCTGTGGAAGATTGAGTTGTACAAACCACCATCAGCCCAGCTCTTGCTCGTGTCTCGTTGGGATCAGCCAGCAAGTGCTACTGGCCGGAGACTGGAGGGTAGGAGGCGGTTTAAGTCAGAGTATTTGTTCCCCTGCCAGGCTGAGGTTTGGTGGGAGCTGCTGTGTTCCTCTACCTATGCCTTAACTCTCACTGAGGTCCAGTAATAATTCCCTCTCTTTGCCCTTTTGTGCCTAGAAGCTTAAAGGAGACTTTCCTTTTTTCCCTGTCCCAGAATTCTCTCCCTGCCCTGTTGGTTCCATGAACTCTGCCCACACCTCTGTCAGTAGGTGACTTATGAAACTCCTTACTTGCCCTGTCTGATCGTGTCATCTGCTTCCTCCTGGGAGCCTGAGCCAGTCCAAACTCCCAGCTCCTGGGAGAGGCTTATCTGATTGGCAGCGTTTTGGTTCAGGTGTCTGTGATTGGAATCACTGTGCCTATGGCAGGGATCCAAGACAAGGGTGCCTTCCAGAAGCCCATCCCTGTGAATTAGAGGGCAACTTCCTGCCAAAAGCTGGGTTCGTTGTGAACTGGGCAAGTGTCTACCTGACGGCCTAAGAATTCAGAAAATAAATTTTAATTAGACAAGTAATATGGAAATAAATTCATATAAAGAAGGATAAAGATGTTACAGATAAGGCTACACTAACTGCGCACCACCTCCTACCTCCTTCTCCCCTCGTGCAATGGCTGTCTGCCGAGGTAACCATGCTTACAGCGTGTGTTCCTCCAGATCTTTTCTGCTAATTTGCACATACAGATGCACTCTTAGAAAATCAGTTTTCTCCCCCTCCCCCCGACACACACATGAATTGTATCATGCTGAGTGTATCATTCTGCAACTTGACCTTGCTTTTTTAAACTCTGTATACCTTGGAAGACTTTCCACATCAATAATATAGAACTACCTTCTTCTTTTTTTTTTTTTAAAGATCTATTTTGTATGTTTATTTGAATGACAAACTTAGCAGTGATATTTGAGCATTGTACCTTTGATATCTCAGTATGTTTATCCTCAATCTTCTTATGAATATCAAATTAGATTATGTTGTTTTTATTTATTTTATTGTTGAGAATATACACAGAAAAACATACATCAATTCAACCATTTCTACATGTATAATTCAGTGACACTGGCTACATTCTATGAGTTGTGCATCCGTTCTCACCCCTTTTTTCTGAGTTGTTTCTCCATCATTAACGTAAACTCACTGCCCCCTAAGGTTCCTATCTAATCTTTCCAGTTGCCGTTGTCACTTTGATCCCATATAAAAAAACAAAAAATTCTTTTTTCTTTTTTTATAGTTCTTAAAAGAACATAATGCTCAAGGTAGACTTTTTTTACTGGTTAGCTAAACTATTGTTTGCTTTTAAGAAGGCTGCATTTTCTCCCTTTTACTCAGGATTCTTCTATGGAATCTTTGATCAAAATATTCAGTAATGGTAGCTGGGCACCATCCAGTACTTCCAGTTTCATGGCAAAGGAGGCAATAAGCCACACATTCCATACCCTCCTTCTATTCCTGACTCCCCTTCTTCCTCTGTTGCTCCAGGCAAATAGAAACCAATTGTCTTGCCTTGGATGAGCACTTGCAAGCTTTTAAGACCCCAGGCACTATGCAACAAATTAGGAAGCAGAACAGAGCACTAAACATGTATTAGGCTGATTAACTGGGATGTCCCATGAAATCATGACCCTAAACCTCCAAACCAAGGAACGAAATCCCATGAGGTGTTTGATTGTATGTAAGTAGCTTCAGCAGCTACTTTTTTTTGGGGGGGGGGTCATTGCTGTAAATATATCTACCACACTTTTGCCAGTTCTTTTTATAGGTATACAATTTATTATTAGGAATTTTAATAATCAGCTGTGCAACCCTACCCTTAGTCAATGTGATTTGTCCCTCATTGTTGACCTCCCTTTCCCCCCTCCCTCCTGCCCCGGTAACCACAAATAAACTTTGTTCTCTACACATTTGCCTTTCTCGCATTTTTATGTAAGTGAGGCCATGCAATATTTGTCCTTTTGTGACTGAGTTATTTCACTCAGCATAATGTCTTCAAGCTCCTTTTCTTCTTCTACTGGCTGAGTAGTAAGTAGTATTCCCACATCATTCTTATTTAACTGAATCAGAATCAGCTGCCTCCCCAAACCAAGCCCACTGCTGTCTCATAGGGCTCCCGTAGGGTTTCCAAGGCAGTGAATCTCTGTGGAAGCAGACTACCACTGCTTTCTCCCACGGAGCTGCTGATGGTTTGGGACCACTGACCTTTTGGTTAGCACTCAAGTGCTTTAACTACTGTGCCACTAAGGCTCTCTAGAATTGGCTGCAGGGTGTGTTAAAGCACTGGTTGCCTTGCCTACCGTGGAGTTGCTGGTGCGGTAAGCCCTGGAGGGGCCCAAGTTTGCATTTCCAAGTTCCAGGTGCTGCTGCCAGTGCTGTGACCACAGTTTTTAGACCCACTGCTGTGGTACTGGGTTGAACTGTCCCTGACTAAGGTGGTTAGTTAGGAACACTAAGGTGGCTTTCAATTTTTCAGGAATGTTGCAGTGATCTTGTTCATACTTGTGCAAATGTGCCAGTGTCTTTCTAGGTGGATCTCGAGAAGCGGAATTCTAGGGCACGGGCTACGTGCATTTTAAATTTTAATCGATACAGTCAAATTGCCTATCAGTGTGGCTGTAACAATTTACAAATGAACTTTCAAATAATTTTTCTTCCGAGCTAAAAACAAATCCTATGGGAATTTTAGGATTCCTGGTGGTGCAGTGGTTAAGTGCTTGGCTGCTAACTGAAAGGTGGGCAGTTTGATCCCACCAGCCAATCCTTGGAAGAAAGATTTTGCGGTCTGCTCCCGTAAAGATTATACCTTTGTAAGCCTTATGGGACAGCTGTACTCTGTCCTGTAGGGTTGCTATGAGTTGGAATCCACTCGAAGGCAGTGGGTTTTATGGGAATTTTTATTGGGATTGTGATAAACCAATAGATTAAGAGAATTTATTTCATCGTGAAATATTACAATATGAAAATTTCTCACCAGACAGGAATATAATATTATTATTTTTCTAATAGGGAAATTCTGGTTCTTGTTTTTACCTCTTTTCGATGGGATAATTACATTAGAAGAAATTACCTGGTTGCTCCTTTAGAAGTACATGTATTGGAACATCCCAGTTTAGGCAAAATAGGTAAGATTCTTACAGAAAGTATTTACCAAAGCCTTACCTCATGAATGAATGATTTTGTGTGTTTGTTTATAACTTCAATCCAATAGGAGTGAGGAAAGACTGGGTCCAGGGGTCTGCATAAGTGGAACTCTCTACAATGGCAAGGATTTTTTTTTTTTTTTGGTCGCTCTTCTAGCACAGCTGCTGGGTGCTCCATGCTTTGAACACAGTTGATTGCATTTCACACACGCACTTGATTGTCACTGTGTCGGGCTATGGCACTTACAACTTAGGTATGGGGATGAGTAGGGCGATACAGTTAAGCAACTGATTTGAATACGAGATGGGATGAAGTAAGTGCCATTTACTCCTGTAAGTGAAGTGCTGTAGGAGCCAGGAGAAAGAGGAAATCGATCCATTGCCAACCAACGGTCAGGAGATTTTAGGGCTTCAGTACATTTGACCTAGGAAGAAAGAATGAGGAAAGTGAGCGGCGAATAGATTGTTACTAGGAATGTTCTAGAAACTTGCATCTTACTACCTTAAGACTGAGGTTCATGATTTAGCTAAGTTTAGGAGATTATTTAGTTTTAAGCAACCAAAATGAGTTTTGCTGAGAGCAGAGCTTATGGCAAAAATTTCTTGGGTGTCCCAAAATGGTCCTTTCTCCTTTACTAGACCTTCTGAATTTGAATTTTACTGTGTGTGTGTTTATTGCTGTTGCTTTTATTTGGCGGCTGCATTTAGGACCAGGACACCAGAATTATATTTTCTCTGATCCTCACCCACCAGATCTATTCAGATTGTCCTGGTTACTTTTTCAGGTTAGAAGTACAATGTCAATATAAAAATTAACCACAAGGTGACAGCCTTGCTTTGTGCAAATTTCTCCTTACCTAAATTCAGGCACCTTCAGAAAAAAACTGCTGATTCTGGGCTCTTCGGGGGTAAACTCCCACTGAGGTGGGGTCTGTGAGTTTTCTGTACACCAGCCTTCTGGCATTGGCCCAGATAATTCCAAGGTGCTTCCAGGTCACTTTCTTTTCTGGGGTTTAGGTCCGGAAGCAGACCCTGAATGTCTCTAGCCCAACAACATGCATCACTGTGGGGGACCCAGAAGTGAATCCTGATTGAGGGATTTAGTCTCCAGGTGGTAGCTGGCACTTCCAGCTTCACGGATTCAGGCAGTCTTTCCTGAGCAGGCAGCTAGTTTATTCTGACCCATCTTGGACCTGGCCACATCCCCCAAATGACTACAGACACTACCCTGACAAAATGCTCAACTGACAGAAAAAGTACTAGCAGCTCTTAATCTGTACCATTTGCTAAGCATAGGAAGTTTACATAGATGTTTTCCTCTTTCCTTGAAAAGTGAAGTAGTAATGGTAAAGCCACAATAAGAGAAAAATTCCCTACAACTTATAAAAAAAAAAAAAAATACTAGCTGTTAATTTTCCTTTTAGGTTTTGTTCGTGAAACCATGATTTTACATTGTGGCGATGATAGTGTGGGGGTAGAATGTTGATTTTCCCTTAACTCTTTTTCCCAACTTACGAAAAACTTAAATATACAGAAAAGTTAAAAGAACAATACAATTATCTTTATGCATACCACTTAGACTGAAAAATTGTTTTGCCGTATTTTGCTTCATCTATATTTAAGTGTATGTATTTATTTCTGTTAACCTAGTTCAAAGTAAATTGGAGATGTTATGGGTTTTTTTTTGTAAATTGGAGCTATTATGGGTTTTTTTTTTATGACACTTTACCCCTAAATACTTCAGTGTGAAGTTCCTAAAAATTATGTTCTCTTGTGTAACTACATTACCGTTATCACACAAAAAAACAAACAGTAATCCATGAATATCATCTAGTAGCCAGTTCATATTCAACATATCAAAATTGTTCCCAAGATGTTTTTTATGGGTGGCTTTTTTCAAACCAGGATCCAGTCAAGGTTCACTTATTATACGTGGTTGTTAAGTTTTTAGCTGCTTTTGTTCTAAAGTAGTCTTGACTCCCCTCCCCCTACCTCTTAGTGTTTTCTATGACATTGACACTTTGAAGAGGTCAGGCCAGTTATCCTGTAGAATGAGCCACACACTGGATTTGATTGCTTCCCTGTTTTGTGTTTAACTCTTTCCTTTGTCCCCTATATTTTCCATAAGCTGGAAGTAATATCACAGCATTATCCTGTAGAACATGCTGTGATGACGGAAATGCTATGTACACTGTTCAATACACTAGCCACTAGCGACATATCAAGAGGTCAACCATTCAAATCCAACAGCCGCTCCTTGGAAACCCTATGGGGCAGTTCTACACTGTCCTATAGGGTCACTATGAGCCGGAATCAACTCGACAGCACACGGTAACAGCAGCAACAACCACGTATAGCCATTGAGCACTTAAAATGTGGTCAGTTTGTTACTGAGTGACTGAATTTAAAATTTTGTGTAGTTTAATTAATTTACATTTAAATAGCCACCTGTGGTTAGTGGCTATGGACAACAAGACAGCACAGAGCTTAGGGCTTGATTAGATTTGGGTTAAACAGTTTTGACAAGACATTAAAGACAATGCTGTGTACTCAAATTGCAGCACTGTCAGGAGGCAAGGCAATAACTAATGATCCTACTACTGGGAATGTTATATATATATATATATTTTATTATTAACTTTTATTGAGCTTCAAGTGAACGTTTACAAATCAAGTCAGTCTGTCACATATAAGTTAATATACATCTTACTCCTTACTCCCACTTGCTCTCCCCCTAATGAGTCAGCCCTTCCGGTCTCTCCTTCCGTGAAAACTTTGCCAGCCTCCAACTCTGTCTATCCTCCCATCCCCCCTCTAGACAGGAGATGCCAACACAGTCTCAAGTGTCCACCTGATATAATTAGCTCACTCTTCATCAGCATCTCTCTCCCACCCACTGTCCAGTCCCTTTCATGTCTGATGAATTGTCTTCGGGGATGGTTCCCGTCCTGTGCCAACAGAAGGTTTGGGGACCATGACCGCTGGGATTCTTCTAGTCTCAGTCAGACCATTAAGTCTGGTCTTTTTATGAGAATTTGGGGTCTGCATCCCACTGATCTCCTGCTCCCTCAGGGGTTCTCTATTGTGCTCCCTGTGAGGGCAGTCATCGATTGTGGCCGGGCACCAACTAGTTCTTCTGGACTCAGGATAATGTAGGTCTCTGGTTCATGTGGCCCTTTCTGTCTCTTGGGCTCTTAGTTATCGTGTGACCTTGGTGTTCTTCATTCTCCTTTGCTCCAGGTGGGTTGAGACCAATTGATGCATCTTAGATGGCCGCTTGTTAGCATTCAAGACCCCAGACGCCACATTTCAAAGTGGGATGCAGAATGTTTTCATAATAGAATTATTTTGCCAATTGACTTAGAACTCCGCTTAAACCATGGTTCCCAAACCCCCGCCCTTGCTCCGCTGACCTTTGAAGTATTCAGTTTATCCCGGAAACTTCTTTGCTTTTGGTCCAGTCCAGTCCAGTTGAGCTGACCTTCCATGTATTGAGTGTTTTCCTTCCCTTCACCTAAAGCAGTTCTTATCTGCTAATTAATCAGTAAAAAACCCTCTCCCTCCCTCCCTCCCTCCCCCCCTCATAACCACAAAAGTATGTGTTCTTCTCAGTTTATACTGTTTCTCAAGATCTTATAATAGTGGCCTTATACAATATTTGTCCTTTTGCCTCTGACTGATTTCGCTCAGCATAATGTCTTCCAGGTTCCTCCATGTTATGAAATGTTTCACAGATTCGTCACTGTTCTTTATCGATGCGTAGTATTCCATTGTGTGAATATACCACAATTTATTTACCCATTCATCCGTTGATGGATGCCTTGGTTGCTTCCAGCTTTTTGCTATTGTAAACGGAGCTGCAATAAACATGGGTATGCATATATCTGTTTGTGTGAAGGCTCTTGTTTCTCTAGGGTATATTCCGAGGAGTGGGATTTCTGGGTTATATGGTAGTTCTATTTCTAACTGTTTACGATAACGCCAGATAGATTTCCAAAGTGGTTGTACAATTTTACATTCCCACCAGCAGTGTATAAGAGTTCCAATCTCCCCGCAGCCTCTCCAGCATTTATTATTTTGTGTTTTTTGGATTAATGCCAGCCTTATTGGAGTGAGTTGGAATCTCATCGTAGTTTTAATCTGCATTTCTCTAATGGTTAATGATCGAGAGCATTTTCTCATGTATCTGTTAGCTGCCTGAATATCTTCTTCAGTGAAGTGTGTGTTCATATCCTTTGCCCACTTCTTGATTGGGTCGTTTGTCTTTTTGTGGTTGAGTTTTGACAGAATCATATAGATTTTAGAGATCAGGCGCTGGTCGGAGATGTCATAGCTGAAAATTCTTTCCCAGTCTGTAGGTGGTCTTTTTACTCTTTTGGTAAAGTCTTTAGATGAGCATAGGTGTTTGATTTTTAGGAGCTCCCAGTTATCTGGTTTCTCTTCATCATTTTTGGTAATGTTTTGTATTCTGTTTATGCCTTGTATTAGGGCTCCTAGGGTTGTCCCTATTTTTTCTTCCATGATCTTTATCGTTTTAGTCTTTGTGTTTAGGTCTTTGATCCACTTGGAGTTAGTTTTTGTGCATGGTGTGAGGTATGGGTCCTGTTTCATTTTTTTGCAAATGGATATCCAGTTATGCCAGCACCATTTGTTAAAAAGACTATCTTTTCCCCAATTAACTGACACTGGGCCTTTGTCAAATATCAGCTGCTCATATGTGGATGGATTTATATCTGGGTTCTCAATTCTGTTCCATTGGTCTATGTGTCTGTTGTTGTACCAGTACCAGGCTGTTTTGACTACTGTGGCTGTATAATAGCTTCTGAAATCAGGTAGAGTGAGACCTCCCACTTTCTTCTTCTTTTTCAGTAATGCTTTGCTTATCCGAGGCTTCTTTCCCTTCCATATGAAATTGGTGATTTGTTTCTCTATCACCTTAAAAAATGACATTGGGGAATGTTATATTTTTAAAAACGAACTTTATTGAGGTGTAATTTACAAGCAATAAAAAGTACACATTTTAAGGGTACGGGGTCCATGAGTTTCAGCAAATGCATACGTCTGTATAGCCACCACCTCAATCCTGATACAGAAAATTTCCATCACCCTAGGTAGTTCCCTGTACCTTTTCCCAAACCAGACCAAACTCACTGCTGTTGAGTCGATTCTGACTCATAGTGACCCTATAGGACAGAGTAGAGCTGCCCCACAGGGTTTCCAAGGAGCGGCTGGTGGATTCAAACTCCTGACTTTTTGGTTAGCAACTTGAGCTCTAAACCACTGTGCCACCTATCCCAGACAGTCCCAGATTACCTTACACTCCTCATAGCAAGTCTGAGGCAATGACAGATATGCCTTCTATCACTATGGAATAGGTATCTTTCCTAGAACTTAATATAAAGAGCTCATATGAATGTACTCTTTTGGCTTTCCAATGCAGAATACTCAACATGTTTTTGAAATGTATTGATGTTGTTGCATATGGCTATAGTTTGTTCTCTTTATTGTCAAGTGGTTTTCCATTGTATGGATATGCCGGCATTTGTTTATTCTCCTGTTGATAGATACTTAGATTATTACCAGTTTGGGGCTATTATGACTAAAGCTCCTGTGAACATTCTTGCCTAAGTCTTTGTGTGGAGGTATGTTTTTCTTTCTCTTAGGAAAATATGTAGTAATGGTATTTATGAGACCAAACTGTTTTCCAAAGTGGTTGTACCATTTTATACTCCACCAGAAAAACACGACAGTTCGAGTTGCTCCATGTCCACATTAATGCTTGATATTGTCATCTTTTTAATTTTAGCCATACTAGTGGGTGCATAAAAAACCAGTTGCTGTTGAGTTGATTCAATTCACAGTGACCTCATGTGTGTCACAGAGAACAGTTTCTTCACAGGGTTTCCAACGGCTGACTTTTTGGAAATAGATCACCAGGCCTTTCTTCTAAGGTGTCTCTGGAGGGACTTGAACCTTCAATCTTTTGGTTAGCAGCTGTGTGCGTTAACAGTTTACACCATCCAGGAACTCCACTGGGTTTGTAGTGGTATCTAATTGTGCTTTTAATTTGCATTTCCCTAACAACTAATGATGTTGAATAGTTTTTAATGTGCTTATTGACTAGTTATATGTCTTTGGTGAGGTATGTGCTAAAATCTTTTACTCATTATTTGGTGGGTTGTTTGTGTTCTTATTATTGAGTAATAAGAGTATTTACATATTTGGGACAAGTCCTTTGTCAGATATTTGTATTGTGAGTATTTTTTTCCCAACCTGTGGCTGGTCTATTCATTTTCTTAACAATGTCTTTTGATAAACAATAGTAATAATTTTGATGTTTATCATATTATTTTTCTTTTGTGATTCATGCTTTTTGTGTCCTATTTAAGAAATCATTGCTATCCCAAGGTTAAAAAGAATTTCTAATGTATTTTCTTTCAGAAATTTTATAGTTTTGGTTTTTATGTTTAGCTCTCAGATCCATTTTGAATAAATTCTTTGCATATGGTGTGAACTAAGGAGTGTGGATCATTTTTTTTTCACTTGTATTTCCAATTGTTCCAGCACCATTTGTTGAAAAGACTATACTTCCCTATTGAATTACCTTAGCCTCAGTTTTGAAATTCAACTGACGATATAGGTGCAGGTCTTATTTTGGACTCTCTGTTCTGTTACATTGATCTATATTTGTATCCTTATGCCAATACCACACAGTAGCTTTGTAGTAAGTCTCATAGGCTGCGAAGACTGATGAATCCCAAGATCAACAGGCAGTACAGCAGGCCACTGGCTCAAGTCCCAAGAACTGGAGGTCAGATGAAGACAAGCTGGATGCAAGACCCAGAGTGAACAAAAGCCGATGAATTTCGCCAGAATGTCCATATATACTAGATGAAGGCTGTACCCTTGAGGAAACTCCCCTTAAACCGATTGGCTCATCACATCAAATCACATCATGGAGGTGATTACATTATATCACAAAATGGAGGATAACTACATCATTACATAACTGCCAAATAACATCATTAGAGAACTGCCAAACCATATCATTACATAACTGCCAAACCACTGAGAATCATGACCCAGGCAAGCTGACATACAACCTTAACCATCACAGCCCACCCCTTGTCAGCTTGGCACCTGTACACACCTCCTTAAACCATACACAAACACTAAATAAAGAAAAAGCCATACCTGCACCTAACACAATACAACTAACATGCTTACAACCTAGAACACACAGATCCATTTACATCTTACATTTTATAAGCGAAGAAAACAAAAAAATACTTGATGAACGCATACAAGGAAGGAATACTCATAACAATTACAGTCCTCATTTCTGCAATGGGTTGCATGATTGTAACTGGTATGTAGGACTACATACTTCCACTACCCCTTCCATATTCCCTTTGCCCTCAGCAAGCACCTCAGCTGGTCATGGCTCTTTGCCTGGTGGGGTGACCCTAACCTTCATTCATGAAGGGTCTGGGCCATTAGTAGTCATGCTGGAATTGGGTTGCTGTAGTTTTCCATGGACTTTAATCACAGGGCGTGGTAGTACTAAAAGGCACCCCAGGGGATCTACTGTATTCAGTGTGCAGACATACCCTTCTTTACCTCCACTACGTAATATCAATCTGATTTCCCCTTGGCAATAAGGATCAATCACACCAACAATACAGTAACTCCCTTCTTTGCCTGTTGACCCAGAAGCATGAGGAGCCCAAAGTGGCCAGGTGGTATTCTTAAATTCTAATTCAATGGAATCAGTGTTGTGTCTCCTGGTGGAGCATTCCTCCCTTTGTAACTAAGACCTCTAGACTCACAGAGCATAAGGTTGTGGGAACAGGAAGCAAAAATTGTGTGAGTGGTTCACTAGGGGTAATAGTGAGTGCTGCCACTCCCATTTCCAGCTCTTGATTCCTGGACCCATGAATCCTGGCTATGTGAGAAATAGCACCATATATTGGACACTTGTTTAGAGCATATCCAGCCTCCTGGAGAACATTGTGCCAATCTTGCAAGTATTGCCAGCTAGCTGTTGCCATAATTGTGTCTTTAGAAGGCCATTCCATCATTCTATCAACCCATCTGCTTCAGGATAATGGGGAACATGGCAAGACAGGTGAATTCCCTAAGCATAGGCCCATTGCCACACTTCATTTGCTGTGAAGTGAGTCCGATGATCTGAGGTGATGCTGTGTGGGATAAAATGATGGTGGATAAGTGATTCTGTAAGTCCACTAATGGTAGTTTTGGCAGAAGCATTGCATGCAGGGAAGGGAAATCCATATCTAGAGTAGATGTCTATTCCAGTAAGAACAAAACGCTGCCCTTTCCATGATATAAGCAGTCCAATGTAATCAACCTGCCACCAGGTTGCTGGCTGATCACTGTGAGGAATGGTGCCATATTGGGGATTCAGTGTTAGCCTCTCCTGTTGGCAAACTGGGCACTCAGCAGTGGTGTAGCTAAGTCAGCCTTGGGTGGAAGTCCATGTTGCTGAATCTATGCATAACCTCCATCCCTGCCCCATGGCCACTTTGTACATGAGCCCATTCAGCAACGTCGGAAGTGGCTCAGGAAAGTGGATGATTGGTTGTCTTAAGATACAACAAGTGGATGGCTTTAACAGAGAGAAGTTTATTTTCTCACAGTAAAGAAAAAAATCCAGTGCTGTCGAGTTGAGTAAAGTAGGATAAAAGTCCAAATTCAAGGCCTCAGCTCCAGGGGAAGCCTTTCTCTCACTGTCAGCTCTGGAGGAAGGTCCTTGTTCTCAATCTTTCCAGGGTCGAGGAGCTTCTCAGACACAGGGACCCCAGTCCAAAGGATGTGCTTTTCTCCTGGTGCTGCTTTCTTGGTAGTATGAGGTTCCCAACTCTCTGCTTACTTCCTTTTCCTTTTATCTCTCAAGAGATGACAACCACACAATACCGGGAATCATGGCCTAACCAAGTGGATATACACATTTTTGGGGGGACACAGTTCAATCCATGACACTGGTTTCCACAGAATGCATCATCCTATCCACTTGATTGTTAAAATCATCCTTTGCTGAGGTCAACCTTTGATGAGAATTTACATGATATTCTTCACTTCCTTGGCCCATTCAGAGAGGTCTAGCCACATATCTTTCCCTGTACCTATTTGTCACCAATTTTCCAATCACACTTCTTCCAAGGCCCTGACTATCCAGTCAAACTATTCGCCACAGACCACGAATCAGTATACAATTGCACACCTGGCCATTTCTCCTTCCAAGCAAAGTGAACAACCAGGTGCACTCCTCAAAATTCTACCCCTTGGGAGGATTTCTCTTAACCATTGTCCTTTAGGGAGGTTCCAGAAAAGGGCTCTAGTGCTGTCACTATCCACTTTTGAGTGATGCCTGCATATCACACAGAGCCATATGTAAACCAAGCATGAGTTTTGCCTTCCTCAGTCAACTGATCATAGAGAACTCCCCATGAGGCCATAGGTTCAGGCTGGGTGCGGGCAGGTAATGGAGACCATGGGCATTTGGGCCACTTCATTCAACTTGTACCTTCAGGTCCTGCTTGGGCCTGGTCTCGTACACTTCCATTTAATGATGGAGTGGTGCTTTGTACATCTATCTTAATGGGTCTGTGGGTTAGACAACACCCAGTTCAAGATGGGCAGCTCAGGCCACATGGTGACTTGGTGGCCAGTGGTTAAGCATTTAGTCTCTACTAAGGCCCAGTTACAAGCTAAAAACTGTTTCTCAGAAGGAAAGCAGTTATCTGCCCAGGATGGCAAGGCCTTGCTCCAAAATCCTAAAGGTCTGTGCTGTGATTCACCGATAGGGGCCTTCTGAAAACTCCAAACAGCATCTATCTGCGACTGACACGTCAGGCACCATTGGATCAGCTGAACGATGTGGCCCAAGTGGCAGAGCAATTTGCACGGCAGCCTGAACCTGTTGCAGAGCCTTCTGTTGTTGTGGGCCCCACTCAACACTAGCAGCTTTTTGACTCACTTTGCCATGGATTTAATTGTGTTCCCCCAAAATGTCTGTCAACTTGGCTAGGTCATGATTCCCAGTACTGTATAATTGCCTACCGTTTTGTCATCTGATGTGACTTTCCTGTGTGTGGTAAATCTTATCACTACGATATAATGAGTTGGATTAGTGGCAGTTATATTGATGAGCTCTACAAGATTTGATAGTGTTTTAAGCCAATATGTTTTGAGATATAAAAGAGAGAAGTGAGCAGAGAGACATGGGGGCCTCATACCACCAAGAAAGCAGTGCCAGGAGCAGACTGCACCCTTTGGACCTGTGGTTTCTGCACTGAGATGCTCCCAGACCAAGGGAAGACTGATGACAAGGATCTTCCTCCAGAGCTGACAGAGAGAGAAAGTCTTCCCCTGGAGCTGGCGCCCTGATTTCGGACTTCTAGCCCACCGAACTGTGAGAGAATAAACTTGTCTTTGATAAAGCCATCCACTTGTGGTATTTCTGTTATAGCAGCACTAGATGACCAAGACAAACTTGATAAATAGGCTGGAGTAGCACACCCAAATGAGGGATATGTTGCCTCCAAAATCCAAAGAAACCCACCAGGCATTGTGCCTCCTTTTAAGTTGTGGGAGGGTCCAGATGCAATAACTTATCCTTCACTTTAGAAGGAATATCTTGACATGTTCCACACCACTGGATCCCTAGAAATTTCACTGAGGTAGAAGGTGCCTGAATTTTTGTGGGATTAATTTCCCACCCTCTAGCACACAGATAAGTACAGAGCCATTGACACTACTTCCTTACTGGGTCCAATCAGCATAACATCATCAATGTAATGGGCCAGTGTGATGTCTTGTGGAAGGGAAAGATGATTAAGGTCACTGTGGACTAAATTATGATATAGGGCTTGAGTGTTGTTGATGTACTACCGAGGTAGGATAGTGAAGGTGTATTTCTGGCCTTGCCAGCTGAATGCAAACTGCTTCTGGTGTTCCGTGGAAACTGGAATCAAGAAAAAGGCATTGGCCAGATCAATAGCTGCATACCAGGTACCACCCACTGCCATTCATTCTGACCCTATAGCTTTTCCAAGGCTGTAAATCTTTACAGAAGCAGAATTGGAACAAAGAAATTTATTAATTTGCTCGAGCAATGAATCCACATCTAGAACAGCTGTTGCAATTGGAATCACCACCTGGTTAAGTTTTTGATAATCTACTGTCATTCCCCAAGATCCATCTGTTTTTTGCACAGGCCAAATAGGCGAGTTGAATGGGGATGGGGTGAGAATCACCACCTCTGCATCCTTCAAGTCCTTGATGGTGGCAATAATCTCTGCAATTCCTCCAGAAAAGTGATATTGCTTTGATTTACTCTTTTCCTGGGTAGGGACAGTTCTAATGGCTTCCACTTGGATTTTCTTACCATCACAGCCTTTACTCCACTTGTCAGGGATCCAGTGTGGGTGCTCTGCCTGTTGCTGAGTGTATCTACTCCAATTAGTCATGCTGGAACTGGGGAAATCACTACAGGATGCGTTTGGGGACACTCTGGACCCACTGTGAGATGAACCTGAGCTAGGACTCCATTAATAACTTCATCTCCATACACCCCTACTTTGACTGGTGGGTCACAGTGACATTTTATGTCCCCTGGAATTAATGTCAGTTCAGAGCCAGTACCCAGTAATCCCTGAAAAGCCTGATTATTTCCTTTCCCCCAATGATCACTCTACTAAAAGGCCATAGATCCCTTTGGGGAAGGCTGGGAGAAAGTTTAATAGTGTAAATTTTTGGCAGTGTAGTGGGGTCCTTCCTCAAGGGTACCTGACCTCACCTTCATTCAGAGGGTCATGGGTCTGTAAACTGGCTCAAGCCTGGGAAATCGATGGAGGGGCCATGACTTCTTCTGGCTATTTGAGATAGACTGCCATTCACTTGACCTAAAATTCTTCTGCTTGCACAGGTAAGTAAATATTTAACAGATTTTTCACCTAGTTCACTCCTAGGGACATCAAAACTAAGTAACCAATGCCATAAGTCCACACGAGTCAGACTATTCTGATTACTGCATTGACTCCACTGTCCATTACGGTAACCAGGCCCACTTTGTCTTTGTTGGTTTGAGTGATGCCACTTGGTCCCTACAACCATGGTGTCCATTGTAGTTAAACAAAACAAAACAAACATGTTGCCGTCAAGTCAATTCCGACACATAATGGCCCTACAGGACAGAGTAGAAATGCCTCTTATAGGGTTTCCAGCTGGGGGGGTGGGTGCTGGTGGATTTGAACTACCAACCTCTTGGTTAGCAGCCAACACTTAACCACTGCACCACCGGGGATCCAATTTCATTGTAGTTAGGTGTCTTAATTCAATTAAGGCAATCCCCATTGTCAAATCTGTCTTACATAAAATAGCAGGCACGGTAGTCTTCAGGAAAGCTGGGGCTCCTTTCACAAATTTGTTCCTCACCATTGTGGTAAAAGGTGTGTTCTCTGGGCACTCCATGTGTGGGTCTGTGGGTCTAACCTGATTAATCTACTCTAACATGCCAATTTTCCTAAGCATTTAGATTCCTTCTTCTACATTATACCAAGGCAGGTCTGGTACCTCAACTGGAGTTAGTGTAGGCTACTGCATAATCCATACTTCAGCAAACCAACCAAATAACCTGTTAGATCCTTTCCTAACCTCTCGAGCTGCTGCATTGCATGAAGAATCTGTGCTTAGTGGGCCCGTATCAATAAACTCAGAGTGATCCAACTTTATGGTCCTTGCAACATTATCTCATACCCTTAATAGCCATTCCCACACATATTCCCCAGCTTTATGTTTGTACATATTAGAAAAGTTAAGCAGTTCTATTGGAGTGTGGCATACCTCCTTCAGGGTCACACTTTGCACTTCACCTTTTGGGGCTCGTTGGGACTTAAGTCTAGTTATAGGTCTAGAAGCAAAAACGGGTGGTAGTTATGTGTTCTGAGAAAGTTCAGCAATGTTTTGTAAGGCATGTGCCTCAGGCGATGCCCCAGGCAATGACTCAGATGCTTCCCCTGGCAATATCTCAGACAAACACTCTTCAGACACAGCTGAGTTAATCTCATCAGATGGGGGTGAAGCAGAGGGTGGCTTAGCAGACAAAAATGGAGTAATCTCTTTAGGTGGGAATGAGAGGGCTGATTCTGTTGGCGGGACTGATTCAATGAAATTTAGGGGCCCAGTGTTCCCAGCTTTCTTATTATCTGCCCATATATCCCCATCCCAAGTTTCAGAATCCCATTTCTTCCCAACCAATGCCCTCACTTTACACAGTTTGAGTTTGGGAATTTAATTGGCTTTGTAATTCAGCCACTCTTATGATAAGACTCTGGGTTTGGTTTTCGGCAATATCAGCTATGTTGCTACAAGAAATAAGGCTTTCTTTCAGAGCACAAGTGGCAACTTTGAGATCATTTATGTGATGCTTGAGCTCTGAAATCTGAGCTCATCTCTTGCTTTCACCTTTGTCTAGCACAAGTAGGACCAACCACTCAGCTTCCTCATTCTTCTCATTCTGAGCAAATTGTGGAAAAGTATCAAACACAGGTTCACCCAGAGCCTGGTGGTGATATTTTGCATATTTCTATTGGCACCTCATGCCGTGGATTAGCAGTGCCCTCTTTACTACTGGAAACAGAGTCATCAACATCTTTAAGACTAACTAATCAGCTTTTGTTTCTCTAGAACCACTCTCAGTAGCTGCAGGGGCTGAGAGTTAAACTTTTCCTTCCTACAACACAGCAAATGACTAGGCTTAGCTGCATTGACCTCTGGACTCACACGTGTGCTCCGCCCTCATGAGATGCACTCTCTCTCTCTCTCTCTGAGTCTGCCTTTTCCTCAATGTGTTTATTTGGTTGAGATGAGGCCATCCTAGTCCTTTATACCTTCCTCCTCCCACCCATATGTACCCTAGAAAGTGGGCATGCTGAACAGGCTTCTGGGGGAAGTCCTCCGCTTGCTGGCCCAGGGCCCTTGAGCCATTGCTTCACCCATGGCCACAGTCAGTATTTCAGAGGGTCCCCCAAGCAACACCATCTGGCCGCTAGGATGAATGAGGCCATCTCCAGGCAGCCCTGTGAGCCCTGAGAAGCTTAGCATGGGAGGAACCCAGGACATTTGCTCTTTGACATCACCACAAGAATGTAACATCCACTACTCAGAGGGATAATTACAAATGTCCACCTGTGTTTTATGATGAGGCGTCAGGATTCCCTGTGCACAGAGTTTCCAGGAGAATCTCAGCAGCCTTCAGGGGCTTGGCAAGGCTTGCTCATAAGGTCACCACTGGGAGTGGGGGAATGAGAATTGACATGATGATCTTCAGTTCTGGTTTTAGCCCCTTTTAAAGACAAGGATACTGAGCTCTGCAAGGTGGAGAATTTTGCCCACAGCTGCACATCTGTAACTGCCTGGCAGGGTGTGGAGTGGCAGTGGCGAGTGTTGGAGCAGGTTCAGAGGCAGGGGTTTTTGTACATGGCGGGCCTCAGTTTTCTCATCTTTAAAATGGGGTCAAGAAAAGGATCTACCCCCCAAGAGTTATTGTGAGGCTAAATGTTTAGTGTTTAAATAAAAATATTTAATAATATCTGTTTAGTGTTTAGAATGGCAAATAATAAGTGGTAGGTGTTATTATTAGAAGCCCTGGTGTCACAGTGGTTAAAGTGCTCAGTTGCTAACCAAAAGCTCAGTTTGAACCCACCAGCCACTCCGTGGGAGAAAGATGTGCCAGTCTGCTTTTGTAAGGATTTATAGCCTTGGAGGAAACCCTGGTGGTGTAGTGGGTAAGTGCTACGGCTGCTAACCAAGAGGTCAGCAGTTCAAATCGACCAGGTGCTCCTTGGAAACACTATGGGGCAGTTCTACTCTGTCCTATAGGGTTGCTATGAGTCGGAATCGACTCGATGGCAGTGGGTTTGGTTTTGGTTTGGGGTATAGCCTTAGAAACCCTATTTGGCAGTTTTACTCTGTCCTACAGGGTCGCTATGAGTTGGAGTTGACTCGACAGCACTGGGTTATAGGGTTGCTATGAGTTGGAAGTGACTATATGGCAATGAGTTTGGGTTTGGTTAGCTCTTATTATTAAAGGATTCCCTGGATAGTGTAAATGGTTAACATGCTCAACTGCTAACTAAAATGTTAGAAGTTCGAGTTCATCTAGGGGTGCCTTGGAAGAAAGGCCTGGTGATCTACTTAGAAAAATCATCCATTGAAACCCCTAGGGAGCACAGTTCTACTCTGACCCACACTGGGTGGTCATGAGTCGGAGTTGCCTCAACTGGCAGCTTCAGTTCTTGTTAAATGAGCCATTAGAAGGCCTGCTCTCAGGGGTTTGCTTTCCAGTATTTCCTTTGGACAGTCCCAGGGAAGTATCCCTTAGAGTTCTGGGTGTCTTGCATATTAACGTGGGGAATGGGAAGTTAATCCATATCCACCTTGTCAAATCACTCCTCCCTGGCAGTGTGTACTGTGTGGGGTCGTGTGCATGGTGTGCACCATGTTAGAAACCCAGGTGGGTTCGGAGCCAGGCATCACCTCGTTCACACTGCACAGACCTGAGCTTCTGGCCAACCTCTGTCCTTGTGTGTGTCTCTGCTTGACTGTGGCTCAGAGAAAGTCTCTCTTTATATTCAACTAGTGACTGACAGGCTCCAAAAATTGGTTTACATCCATGGTAACTGTCACTGAGGGGAACAGTGAGAAACAAGAGTCTTTTCTCTATGTGCACATCAGACGGAGCCAGTGCCCAGAGACCACCGGGTGGCTCACCCTCTGCCACCAGCTTTCTCTCAGAAGGGGATGTGTGCCAGTTTCCCCTCTGCTTGGCCTCCCAGTGGGCCCTGGCTGACAGAGCAGCAGGCAGGCATCCTGGAGACTCAGAACTCAGGACTGGGACTTCTTGCCTTAGAAAACTCCCAGGAAGCCTGGCTCCTCAGGTAACGGAATGAGGAGCTGGAGAAGTGTTTGTCAGTCACATTTGGAAGGGGTGGAAAAGTGCCGTGTTTGGTAGTAGTTTATAGTTTCCAGAGAAAGGATTGAGAGGAAAAGCTTCCTCGGTTGACTTTCTGTTGGGGGAGGGGTATTCTCTGCCTCTTTTGACCCCTGGTGCTGATTTTTTATCTTCTCAGAGATATTTTTTCTCTGCAGGGACTTTCTCCCTTTTTTGCTTCCAATAACTTTTCTGGAGGGAAGTAATAAGAATGTTTCCATACCAACTGGAGAAAGAGACACATACCTGGACTCATTTGGCCACATTTCTTGAGATCTGACTTTTTTTGTTTTTTGATGGTCCCAAGAGGTGAGCTATGATTCAAGTTGAAATATAAATTTGTTATTCTGTTGGGCTCAAGTTCTGGCTGTTTTACTTTGGAGACTTTGAGACAGGTTAGAGCAGTGTTTTGCAATGTGTGTTCTGTCAGTCTCTGATCCTAGGAAATATTTCATGAGCAAATGGGTCTATGGTCATATGGATTTGGAAATTGCTACATATTCTACCTCTTATCAGAGTGTCACAATGCATAGAATACATTAAAGGCCTTGAGAAGCAGTATAGTGAAGAAACTAGTTTGACTTTATTTAAGCCCATGTCTCCCAAACTTTCTTTACAATAGAACTTTATTTCTCATTCATTTCCACAAAACGCAGTAGGGGAGTGGCTGGACTGGATTTCACCGACCCAGGGGCAGATGTGGCCAAGGCCGTGGATGGAATGGAACATAGGGTCTATCTGGAATGCAGGGGTCCATCTAAGGGGGGCCCGGATCCCTAATAAATTCCCTGGAAAGTTGCTGTGTGGCTTCTACTTAAATACTTCTAAGGATGTAGATGGGCCCTGGTGGCTCAGTGGTTAAAGTGCTTGGCTCTAACTGAAAGGTGGGCAGTTCAGACCCACCAGTTGATCTGTGGGAGAAAGATATGGCGCTTTGCTTCCGTAAGGATTTACAGCTTTGGAAACCCTACGGAGCAGTCTACTCTGTCCTATAGGGTCACTATGAGTTGGAATTGACTCAGCAGCAGTGGGTTTTTTTTTTTTATGGGTTAAGGATGGAGAACTCATTGTTTCCTGGGGAAGCCCTCTCTTAGAGTATAAAGAAGACATCCTGCTGTGCACCATTAGTGTCCTGACCATGGAGCCGTGCAGGTAAACCCAATCCAGTGTGGCCTGTTATTCCTTCAGTGGCTGAATGAGGCCCTCACGCTACCCTCTGAGTCTTCTTTCTCTATGTCTTCACTGGTGCCTACAAGACGTGGCCTGGAGCCTCTCACTGTCAATCTTCTTTTCTCTGGATGGGCTGTGGTTCCCACAGTGTGGTAAGGAGGGTCAGCTCTGAGCTCACACTTGGCATTTCCCTTCAGTGCCAGGAGCTGTGCCTGCCCCAGTCTCCGGCCCAGAAGGGCCAGCCCTGTCCTCACTCGTGTGCCTCTCTCCCAGGGTAGTAGCTCCTAGGTGTTAGGGAAAGGTTCTTCTATAGCCTGTCCATGCCGCACAGGTCTACTCCAAGGACATTGTTTGTGTTCACATGGGTTGAGTTAGGTATCACCCCAGTGAGGACAATTTGTCAAGACTTGGTTTTAGTCATTACATTCTCTTCAGCACAGGAGACTGACTACACAGACAACCCCAGTAAGCAAGCTTCGTTGTCAGTTAGAAAGCATGCAGCTTCAAGTAACAGAACCTCTGCCACCCCAAATCAAAATGGCTTAAACAAGAAAGGGGCTTTACAAGTGTACTCACTGGCATTCAGCAGGAGGGCTCAAAATGCCTCAGTATGTTCCTTCACTTTGTCCATTGATGGTGTCCAATTGTGTGAGCTGTGCCTGGGGCTTTCTAAGTATTTAGGACTTTGCCATCCCATGTACCAGCCATGCAGCAGGGAGACTAGCCTAGTGTACTTACCTATATTTTTACTCTTTTCTCAATCCTGATATTTCATGTTTCCTTCTTTTATCATTTCCTTTCTATTTGAAGAACTTCCTTTAGCCATACTTTGGTCGTAGGTCCAGTGATGAAAAATTCATCCTTCATCTGTGGATGTCTTGATTTCATCTTCATTTCTGAAAGATAATTTCACTGGATATAGAATTCTGGGTTGACAGTTTTAATCTTTCAACATTTGAAAAATGTTGTGCCACTTTCTTCTGGCCTCCCTAATTTCTCATGAGAAATATACTATCATTTGAATTGAGTTGCTGTTTCTCTGTAGCGAAGTGTGTCATTTCTCTCTAGCTGCTTTCAAGACTTTTTGTCTTTAGTTTCCTAAACTTTGATTATGATATGTCTTAGTGTGGATTTCTTTGGGTTTATTCTGTTTCGGTTTTGCTCAGCTTCTTGACTCTAGAGGTTTATGCCTCTCGCCAAATTTGGGAAGATTTCAGTCATTACTTTGAATCCTTTTTCAGCCCCATACACTTTCTCTTCTCCTTCTGAGACCTCAGTAATATAAATGCTAGCTTTTTTGTTATTATCCCACAGGTCTTTGAGGCTCTGTTCATTTCTTTTCAGTCTATTTTCTCTCTGTTCTTCTGATTGGGTAATTTCTATTGTTCTGTAAGTTCACTGATTCTTTCCTCTGTCAGTCATATTTGTATTGATTATTTTTTTTAGGTTATTATATTTTTCTGTCCTAACATTTCCATTTCGTTCTTCTTTATATCTTTTATTTCTTTGCTGAGACTTTCTATTTTTTCATTTGTTTCATATTTGCTCACTGAAGTGTTTCTCTGACAAAAATTGCTCTGTTAGCTGCTTTAAAATCCCTGTTAGATAATTCCAAGATCTGTGTCATGTTGGTGTTGGTATTCATTGATTTTCTTTTTTCACTGAAGTTGAGATTTTTCTCATTCTTAGTATGAGGAGTGATTTTCAGTTGTATCTTGGACATTTTGGGTATTACTTTGTGAGACTCAATCCTATTTTTTTTTGAATAAAATTTTATTGTATTTTTGGTGAAAGCAAAACAGGTTCTCACTCAACAATTTCTGCAATATTGCTCAGTGACATTGGTTACGTTCTTCACATTGTGTCAACATTCTCATTATTTCCGTTCTAGTTGTTCCATTCCCATCAGCCTAGTCTTACTGTCCCCCAAACTTCTCATCTATGTTTTAGAGTATTTGTTGACCATTTGGTCTCATATAGATGATTTTTTTTTTTTTTAAAGTACAGTATTCAAGGGTGCTATTCTTTATGATGAGCTCTGCTGGTGCAGTAGTTAAGAGCTTGGCTGTTAACCAATAGGTTTGCAGTTCAAATGCACCAGCAGCTCCTTGGAAACCCTATGAGGCAGCTCTACTCTCTCCTGTAGGGTCACTATGAGTTGGAATTGACTCAGTGGCAACCAGTTTTTGTTTTTTTTTTATTCTTTATGAGCTGACCTGCTATTTAGCTAAAAGATGACTTCAGGGGATAATTTTGGTTTAAATAGTACCTGAGGGCAGTAGTTTCTGGGATGCCTCTAGTCTCAATGGGTCCAGTAAATCTGGATTTTTTTTTTTTTTTTGAGAATTTGAAATTCTCTTCCACATTTTTCTCTCTTTCCATCAGGATCCATCTATTGTGGCCTGATCCACACATTTAGTGGTGGTAGCCAGGGACCATCTAGTTCTTCTGGTCTCAGGATAGAGGAGGTCATGGCTCATGTAGACAGTCCTGTAGATGGGTTCCTTCTCTGAATCTTGGGTTTCCTTATTTCTTTTTTGTTCCACACGAGTAAAGACCAATAGCTGTGTCTTAGATGGCCACTCACAAACTTTTAAGACCCCAGATGCTACCCACCAAACTAGGATGTAGAACATAAACTTTATGAACTATTATGCCAGTTGACCAAGTATTCCACGAGACTATTTCCTTAAGTCTTCAAACTAAGAAAACTAATTCAGTGAAGTAATTGGTTATATCTAAGAAGTATCAGTATCTGTGGCCTCTGTTTTAATATTTATATACACATACATTTCTACATGTATATATATATATATATAGGTTATTGTTATTGTTGTGAAATTATATATAACATAGCATTTACCAAAACATCATTTTTCTTGTGCACAAATTAGTGGCATCACCTACCTTAGTCAGGCTGTACATACTTCATCCACACTCAGTACCAATTTTCCCATTACCATAAGCAAAAAGTGATTACTACCTTGAGAATGATTTCACCTCCTCCTCAACTCTGGATCCTATTTAATCTTTTTTTGCAGACAGTCACTCTGTTTAAGGAGCTCTGGTGGCACAGTGATTAAGTGCTCAGCTGCTCACTGAAAGCTTGGCAGTTCGAACCTACCCAGAGGCTCCAAGGGAGACAAGCCTGGCAATCTACTCCCATAAAGACTACAGCCTAGGAAACCCTATGGGGTAGTACGACTCTGTCATGTAAGGTCATTATGAGTTGAAATAGGCTCAACAGCACACAACAACAACAACAATAACAACAGGTAGGTCCAGGTGGGGTGATGTTCAGCTCCCTACTGGGCTCTGTTGATGCCATCCAGGAAAAATCAGAGCATTGCCTCATATTGCCATGGCTTACATCACTGCCAATGGGTGGGTGGAAGTTCCATGCCCCACTGGGCCCTGTTGTGGAGCCATTTTTAAAAAATGTTGAAACATACATACATAAATGTTCACATATCATGAGTTTGTGCATCATAAGCTCAATGAATTTTCACAAACTGGAAATTGGGAGCATTTTAAGAATTTTCTTATTTGCACGTTCTTATAAAAGAAAAATGTATCAACTTTTTTCTCCATTGGTTCTCAGAATAATTCTCATCTATTGGCTTCTTCCTTTCCCTTGTCCTTTGTCTCTTTCTTTGCATTCATTCTTTAATTTCATTTATTTAGTATTCATTCATACATTCATATACTAGTTCCCTCCCTCCCTCTTTTTCTCCCCCTCTCCCATCCATCCATCATCCATCCATTCATCATCCATCCTTCCATCCATCCATCCATCTGCCCACCCGCCCATCCGCCCATCCGTCCATCAGTCCATCGGTCCATCCGTCCATCCATCCATCGTTGAAGTAACATGCATCCTCCTGTGGGGTATCGAGCTGCCCTTCTCCAACACTCCATTTTTGGGAGAGAGGAGGAAGGGGCACAATTTATGAGTGGTAAGGGGCAGCTGTGGCTGGAAGCAGAGTAATCAGAAGGCTCAGTCCACCTCCTGTCACAACCACTGATTTCCTGTGTGGCCCTCTGGGCCTCGGTTTCCCTCATTTAATGAAGGATTTGACTTTGTTCTTTCTCTGTCCCTTCATGTTTTCTGAACCTGTTAGGTTGTGTGTATTATTTTGGAGTTTTCCAGGAGCTTTCTTTCTAGGAAATAAGCCAGCTCAGAGAAGGATGTGGACTGGGTGGGGCCTGCTCTGTGCCCTTGGCAGTATCTGGGCCTTAGGCCCCCTTGGTGGTAAGCACCCCAGCCTATAGTGTAGTCAGCACTTCTGAGGTTCTCACAGGTGGGGCTAGGCAGGCAGCAGGGGGATAAGAGGGCTCATGAGTGATATTTTTTTGGGAGGATAAGTCAGCCCAGGTGTCAGTGCAGAAACAGTGCCAGCTTGCCTCCATTGTGCTATTTCTCTGCTTGGGGGTGTGTGGGGTGTGTTTTTAGAGGACATGAGCCTTTCAGAGCAGTTTTTCTGCTCACCCAGGGCCTGGCCTGGACCAGTAAGTTCTGTATGTTCCCTTTGCTGGGGAGCAGATTTTTTCAAGTCTACACTTTGACAGCTCGAGAACCCCATAACTGCAGTCCTTTTCCTGGGTACAAGGCCTTGTCTCCGGTTTCTTCTGCTCTTTTTTTTTTTTTTTAAATAAACTTTTTGTTTTAGAACAGTTTTAGGTTTATAGAAAAATTGCAAAGCTAGTACAGGGAAGTTCTCACATACCCCACACCCAGTTTCCCTATTAACATCTTGCATTAGTGTGGTACATCTGTTACAATTAATGAACTAACGCTTGTGCATTATTGTTAACTAAAGCCCATGCTGTATTCGAATTTCCTAATTTCTACCTAACATCCTTTATCTGTTCCAGGATCACATCCAAGATACCGCTTTACACTCAGTTGTCATGTCTCCTTAGACTCCTCTTGGCTGTGATAGTTTCTCAGACTTGCTTTTGATGAGTTTGACAGTTTTTAAGGAGTCCAGGTCAGGTATACTGTAGCATGCCCCTCTATTGGAATTTACCTGGTGTTTTTCCTCATGGTTTGACTGGGGTTGTGGGTTTTGAGAAGAAGACCACAGAGGTACAGTGCCTTTTTCAGTACTTGATATCAAGGGCACTTACTATCAACATGGCTTATCACTGTTGATGTTGGCTTTGCTCGCCGGGCTGACGTTGCGCTTGTCAGATTTCTCCACTGTTCAGTCATGTTCACTACCTCACCCCTTTCCATGCTGTGCTCTTTGGAAGAAGTCACTGTGTGCAGCCACACTTAAGTGGGGAGTTATGCTCCACACCCATGGGGGTCAGGTATCGACATGCTTTATTTGTGATTTGTCTGCACAGGAGATTTATCTATTCTCTCCTATTTATTTATTATTCAGTCATTTATTGCATTATTTTTAAGACTATTTTGTGCCTTAGTTTCCACAGGTTATTTGCAAATTATATAAAAATATTTTTGCTCTAGTTTTTAAGTGTTACTTTTTAATTTCTAAAGTGCTCTTGTCTTGTGTTTTCAGAAAAAAAAAAAGAAAGATTAAATATGGGGAAAAAAATCCTGCAATACGGGCCCAAGGACATTTATTCTTTACTTTGGGTTATAATCCAATGCTGTGTTATTTATTTTGTTGCTCAAGTTGTTACAGTTTTTGGCCACTGGGAGCTCTTTCAGTTGGCGCTGGCTCCTTCGACATGCCCCTGTCAATGCAGTTTTTTGTCTGTTTGTTTGAGCTCTTATTTCCTGACACCACAAGATGATCCAGGCTCATTATGTGTGTTTTCTTCCCCAGTCCCCTCAGCCTTTTAAATAAAGATACAGGGATAAGCATACCTCAAGCCTGGTGTCAGCTCCAGCATGCCTTTTTTTGCCAGTTCCCTCTTTTGACCTTTGGGATTCCCTTAATTTCTTTGAGCCCAGCTATGTCTTTAGAAGCTATTGGTGTATTTTAACCAGAACATCCTTGTGTTTTGCAAAGGAAAATATGTTCAGGATAGCTAGATGTTGAAGTAGCCTGGTTTATTTTATAAGTCAGCAAGGGCCAAGAAGACCCCCAGTAACATTTTTATTGTGGGAACAGGGTCAGTCTTTAATTGTCTTTCACTGACCAAATTCATCAACATTGGAAGTTATAAATATCCACTTTCGAGATCTTCTTGAGATATTTTCTGTGGTAGTTGAGGGCTGGAAACCCTGGTGGGGTAGTGGTTAAGTGCTACAGCTGCTAACCAAGAGGTCGGCAGTTCCAACCTACCAGGTGCTCCTTGGAAACTCGATGATGGGGCAGTTCTACTCTGTCCTATAGGGTCGCTGAGTCGGAATTGACTCGATGGCACTGGGTTTGGTGTTTTTAGATGAGGGCTGTTCTGTGTGGATCTGGCCAGTTGCTGTGGAATTGATTCTGACTTATGGTGACTTCACATGTGTCAGGGTAGAACTGATCCATAGGGTTTTCACCGGCTGATTTTTTGGAAGTAGTTTGCCAGGCCTTTCTTCTGAGGCACCACTGGGTGCACTTAAACCTCCAACCTTTCAGTTAGTAGCTGAGTGCATTTACTGTACCTTCTAGGGACTCTGTCAGCAACTGGTAGGTGGGGCAGGGACTACTTATTTGGTGTTCTCCACAGCCCTCCTCCTGGCTTGGGGTTCTGCATGGCCCATTAGTCAGTTAAGGGCATTCATTTCAGGAATCTGTTGAAGACTTCCAGGGTCCAGACCTTGCCCAGAAATGGTTCATTCATGGTCCTTGCCCTCAGGGAACTCACGGAACAGTGGGGACACAGACACAGGGACCATCAAGCACACTGCCATGTGTCAGGTGGGATGACAGGGAAGGGTTGGACTGGCTGGAGGCATGCTGAAATGGGGTGACTGAAGCAGGATTCAGACAACCCTCAGGTGGGTCATGATGGGTGCCTTTATCACCATAGGTTTCTAGGGTCAAAGGGAAGAAGCCCAGACAGCTGTGTGGAGAGGACTGTTCAGCTGTGACACTCAGGTGAGGGTGTGACTTTAGGTGAGAGGCATGACCTTCAGGTGAGCCCGTGGGGAGGAAGCAAGCGGAATAGGACCCTATCCCTACTCTCCTCTTTCCCTTCATTGACCAAACCCAAGGAAAGGCAGAAGGGCCAGTTGATGGAGACCAAAGAGGTCAGCCTCTGGCTCAGAACCGGTAGCGGGTGAGAGGAGGTAGCAAGCACTGGGGCCTGAGCAGGAATCCTCAGCTCTACTGGGGCAGGGAAGCTGCTCCAGGAGATGACGTGTGAGCTCTGTCTTGAAGTGACTATGGGTCTGCGTTGTAGGAGCCCTAACTCTTGGGCGGGGGTGTGAGGATGGGTTTTCAGGAGGAAGGAGCATCCTTGGTGCTCACACGGAAGCCTCTCATCCCATCCCCACCCTTTCTGGGACTCCCATTGATGACTTACTCTGTCTTACAAGCTGCGTAAACTGGAGCAAGGGCTTAAGCTCTCAGGCCTCAGTTTCCCTGTCTATAAAATGAAAGCCACTTATGAAGTCTTCCTGCTCCTCACTGCTGCTGGTTTCATTTGGAAGAAACTTCCTTCCTGAGGCCCTTGCTGCAGGCTCTAATCTTAGAAAGATGTGGCAGCCTGCTTCCATAAAGAGCTACAGCCTTGGAAATCCTACGTGGGCAGTTCTACTCTGTACTATAGGGTTGCTGTGAGTCTGTATTGATTCAGTGGCGGTGTTTTTTTTTTTTTTTTTGTTCGGAATCTAAAGAAGTAGACTGCCGCAGATTTCTCCTGTGGAGTGGCTGGTGGGTTCGAACCGCAGATATTTTGGTTAACAACCAGGTGCTTAACTGCTGCACCACTAGGGCTCCTCTTAGCCCTAAAGAGAAACGAAGTCCTGATACATGCTACAATATGGATGGACCTTGAAAACATCATGCTGAGCGAAATATGTCAATCATGAAAGGACAAATACTGTGTGATCCCACTTATATGAAATAGCTAGAATAGGCAAGTGTACCGACACCGGTTTATTAGTGGTTACCAGAGGTGGCTGAGAGAGAGGTGAAACGAAAGAAAATGCTCAGGGGACACTGAGCTTCTGTTAAGGGTGATGGAGAAATTCAGGGACAGTTAATGGTGATGGTTGGGCCACACAATGAATGTAATTTACTCTCACTGAGCTGCATGTGTGAAGATTGTAGAAATGGCAAATGTTTGTTACCTATACATTTACCTCAATAAAAACAAACAAACAAAAACAAAACAACTGAAACAAAACAAAACAAAACAAAAATGGACTGCTAGGGTTTAAATTTTCCAAAAGGGGCAGAGGAATCTGGTTGGGGAGAGGCCACAGGCTTCCTGCTATGCCAAGTGTTTCTGGGGAAGGGAACAGAAAGTGATGGGGGGGACTACACGCCAAGACCTAATCACAAGCCTGTTACATGTACCTATTTAATCTTTACAACAGCCCCATCAAGTCAGTATTAGCATTATCCCCATTTTACAGCTGAGGAAATTAAGGCTGAGAAAGGTTAAGTACTGGCCAGAGTTCATACAGCTGGAAGAAGTAGGGCCAGGATTCAAACTCACCTCTGCCTGCTGCAGAGATCTGCATGCTCACCCCATCTGCCCTCTTGCCCCTTGAAGCAGCTTGTGAATGAAACCAGAATTGGGCCCAGAGGCCAGCTGCAGCAAAACCAGTGGCTCAGTTGCCGGCGCTATCCCTGGCCCAAGGCTGCCACACGCTCCCTTGTTGCGTTGACCACCCAGTGAGGCCCAGCTAGCTCTCTCTCTGGCATCCATGGCCCCACGGGAGAGGCCGGCCACTTGGGAGTGCCCAGGGCCCGGGCGAGCCACAGAGGAGAACTCTCCCAGCTCCCTCTATGCCCCACGCAGGGAGCTGTGGACTCCTTCGGAGCAGTGGTTGCTATGCAGCCTTGTTTATTCAAGGAGAGCCTTGAGGAGAGAGGATTGTGCCAGCGACAGGGCAGCTGCGGCTTCCACACTTGCCCTGACAGGAGGCACAGCCCAGGGCCACCAGGCTGGGCCGGGCCATAGGTGTGGGGCTGTCCCGGCCCTTGCCTCCCTGGACCCGCAGGTGGTACTGTCTCCAGAGAGACAAAGGAGCTTGGACTCCTCCAGTGGCAAGGATTTGGCCTCTGGACAGAGAGGTGAGGGGTCATGTGACTACAAAGCTGTTTGTGCAGGGGGTTGGTGGGACGGGGCCTGGATGGGTGGGTCAGGACCCCTGAAGCCCTTGCAGGGAAGGATAAAGACCCGACCCAGAGCAAGCCAAATGAGCGTGGTGTGAAGAAAGGCATCACGCCATGTAGTGGAAGCGGTGTGACTGTGGGGCTATGCCTTCCCCTCTCTGGGACTTCAGGTGTTGGCTCCAAGGGTGAAGGCTGAACTTACTGCTGTCTGAGCAGCTGGGAGCCAGGTAAGGAGGAGCAGCTGGGGGCAATCCCCTTTCCTGGGCCTTGGCCTCTGTCAGTGGGTGGTGCTTTCAGTTTTGGGGTAGGGGTAAACTCAGAGCAGTGCAGCCACCAACCTGGCGTGGCTCCCCTGGAGTGTCCAGGACACTGATGCCGGGGGAGGGAGGGGGATGGGGATTGGTGTGCACCTCACCTGGGGACAGTGGAGTGAGCAGTTAAGGCTCCAGAGGCGGTTGAGGGGCTCTGCTCCAAGTGTGAATTCTGGCTTCACCCCTTCCTGGCTGTGTGGACTTGGGATCTTTGCCTCTCTGAACCTCAGCTTCCTCACCTGTAAAGTGGGGACAAAATGATGCCTCTCTTGGCGCTGCTTGGGGGGAACGGAGATAGGAAGGAGAGCTACCGGTATGTTAGCACATATGCTGAACAGAAACTACTTTTGTGGATGTTGTTACTGTTGTTGAGATTAGATTACCAAGTTCCTTTCTGGTGCAGATTTCGGCCTCCTTAAACTTTGCAAACCACCTCTCTGGGACAAAAGCCCATGTTTGCACTGGGACCTTGAAGGCCTGATGTTTCTTATCCTACCCCCTGCCCTCCCCGGGAGCTGGCTGGGTCAGTGTGTCACTGAGGCCTGGCTGCAGAGCAGGCTGGCCCCGGCCCCTGGGACGTGCAGGGCCAGGCAGGGCAGTGTTGAGAGAGGCAGGCTGGCACTTTCCCCACCATGCCTTGGCAGGACGGCCCTCAGCCTTCCATGCTCTGCTGGCTGGCTCCCTAGACTGGCCTGGTTTGGACCTTGGAATCTTGGCCTAGCAGGTCTGAAGCAAGGGGAATATAGTGGGGAGCAGGCAGGGGGAGATGTCAGGCTGAGCTGTGGAGAGTCCTGCCTTCCTTGGAAGGCAGCAGTGTCCTTCCATCGCCCCCGAGGCCGACCCAGAGGCTCCAGACCTGGCTTACCAGTATGGATACTTGACGTTTTTGGTTTTGTCTTTTTTTTCTTAATTCAACCTTTTACAGAGAGAATGTATAAAATACATGAACAGTTGTTGTTGTTATGGTTAGGTGCTGTCGAGTCAGTTCCTACTCATAGCGACCCTATGCACAACAGAACGAAACACTGCATGATCCTGAGCCATCCTTACAATCGTTGTCATGCTTGAGCTCATTGTTGCAGCCACTTGTCAATCCACCTTGTTGAGGGTCTTCCTCTTTTCCACTGACCGTGTACTCTGCCAAGCATGATGTCCTTCTCCAGGGACTGATCCTCCTGACAACATGAACAGTTTAAAGTTAATTATAGAGTGAATATCTGTGTAGCCAACACATAGAATGTTGGTGGCACTGAGAAACCCCCTATGTCAGGGCCCTTCCCTCGTCATAGCTATCTCCCTTCCCCCAAGGGTTAACCACTCTCCTTGTTTCTCCTTACTTTTCTATAAAGTTTTACCATCTGTGTCTGTGTTTCTAAACACTACAGTTTAATTTTGTCCACTTTTGAACTTCATGTAAATTCAATTAGATGCTTTGTAGTCTTGTGTGTCTGGCTTCTTTCACTAAACTGTGCTGGGGAGTCATCCGTGGTGTTGAGTAGAGAAGTAGTTTGCTCATTTTCATGGCCATGTAATATTCCACTGTGTGAATGTACCACAATTTATTCTTCCATTTTACTGTTGGTGGACATTTGGATTTTTTCCCAGATTTTGGACTTTATCCATTGTCTTAGGCTGGGTTCTCCAGAGAAGCAAAACCAATAAAGCATGTAAATATTTATACAGAGAGATTTATATCAAAGAAATGGCTCATGCAACTGTAGAGACTAGAATGTCCCAAGTCCGTGGATTAGAATAGAGGCTTCTCTTGATTCATGTAGCTGCAGGGGCTGGCGAACCCAGGTCACAGAGGGCAGGGCTTTTGCTCACAGGCTGTATCAGGGAATCCCATGATTGGCAGGTGAACCCAAGATCGGTAGATCAGAGAGCAGCGCTCCATTCAAAGGCTGTGGAGGTTGAGGAATCCCAAGATCGGCAGGTAAGCTGATAGCTCAAGTCCCACGAACCGGAGGTCAGACAAACAGGGGGCAGCCGCAGGATCCAGAGCAAGCAAAAAGCCAGAACGTCTGCTTATACTCAGATGTAGGCCACACCCCCAGGGAAACTCCCTTTCAACTGCTTGGCTACTCACAGCAGACCCCACCACGGGAGTGATCACATATAAACGCTGAGCATCATGGCCCAGCTAAGTTGACACACAGTCTTAACCATCACATCCACAGACCTGCTGTGAACATTCTGGTGCTTGTCTTCTGGCTCGCGTGTGCAGGATTTTCTCCAGGGTGTAGACCTAGGAGTGGAATTGCTGAGCATAGGGTTTGCATGTCTTTAACTTTATGAGGGAGTCCTGGGTGGTATAAACTGGTTAACACACTCGACTGCTAACCAAAAGGTTAGAGGGTTGAGTCCACCCAGAGATGCCTCAGAAGAAAGGCCTGGTGATCCACTTCTGAAAAATCAGCCATTGAAAACCCTATGGAGCACAGGGTTTTCCCTCCTACACCATTTCCTTCCCTTTTGGGTGCCCCTTTTCTCCTGTCTCCACCTCTCAACCTCTCATTGTGCCCCTTCTTTCCACCTCCACTTTCCTCTCTGCCCTCCCTGCCCCCTGTCCCTCTGTCCCTCTGCCCATTCTCCTTGGAGGACCAACAGCCAGTCCACGTTGTTTCTCTCTTGTTGATCTTTGGGCTGCAGACCCAGGCTCCAGAGCAGCTGTCTGGAGGGCTAAGATTTCCACTTCAGCTCTGCTTCAGAACCTCTGATTCTTGGCTCAAATCACAACCCAGCCTGGGCTTTAGGCTTCCGTTCAATAAAATTAGGACAGAAGAGAAAACAACCCTGCAGAGAAGCCATTTAAGGTTCCCAGGCAAGAGCTGGCATATGCTCTGAAGGGGTCAGTTGGAAGACTGTAGCTCCTGTTCAAGAGAGTCTGCTTTATCCTCGGGCCACCTGGAGAAGGACAGAGATGGTGGTCCTGATCTCTTCTGAGCTTCTTGCAGAAGGATCTTTACCAGGAGCCCTTTTCTGGAATGTGACAGATATTTAGATGCTAGATTCTGGGTCAAAACAACTTTGCTGAGACTCGGATTGGCAATATGTTTTATTTCTTCCCATTCCCTCTGGCCCCTCTGGTACTAAAGTACATTTTGAAGAATTGAGCTATAGCTAGGGCCCACCCAAGTAGGGGTCCTTAAAAATTAAGCCATGCAGAAAGCATTCCTGGGGCAGCGGACCAGGGCAGTTTTCATTCAAGACCCCAGGACTGTTACTGAGCTCTGAATAACTCACACTCAACGGTGGAAATCTCAAGGTAGACAGAAAGCTTCAGAGTCTCTGCCAATGACTCTGTAATTCCAAGCTGGCTTTGACCCAGTGGCTTCCAGACCCACCAAGAACCTTAAACCTTGGGAATGCCCTGTCGTGGGCTCTGACCTGGCGCTCCAGTGCTGAGGTGATTGTTTTGGAGAGGCCTTGGTGGGAGCTTGGGGAAAGAACTTCCTCCTGGCCACGCTGAGGACCGTCAGGTACTTGTCATCACACAGCCAGTGTGATGCCTGTGGTGTGAGGGCCCTGGGATAGGCATTGGCTCCTGGGTGCCCTTCGACATGTCACGCAGCCTCTCCAGGCCTCAGATTAACCCCTCGTTTCCTAGCGAGGCGGCTAGCTGGCCTTCAAAATCCCTTCCAACTCAAAATTTAGTGACTAGAGAAGCAGGTACAGGCACTTCCTTTCTCCACAATGTAAAGTTTTGTTAGAATACTAGCACATGTTTTGAGTAACCTCTAATTTATATTTGCAGCAACATGATATACAAAGGTGTGCGCAAAAACAAACAAAAAAAAACCAAACCCGTTGCTGTCGAGTCGTTTCTGACTCATAGCGACCCTATAGGACAGAGTAGAACTGCCGCCTAGAGTCACCAAGGAGCGCCTGGTGGATTTGAACTGCTGACCTTTTGGTTAGCAGCTGTAGCACTTAACCAGTACCCCACCAGGGTTTCCAAAGGTGGGGCCAGGGTCAGAAAAATTTGAATGTTATAAATTTACATCACCACCCTTTTCCCTGGGGTACCACCGGTTAGTATAGTGACTTCCTGTGAAATAGAAAATGGCGCCTCTTTCTCAAGACACTGTGTTCACCATAAAATGGCTGCAATAATGGACAAATCGCAGAATCTGCAGTGTGAATGGCGCCCCCTTAATTGTGATGCCTCTGTGCAGTGCACAGCCTGGATAATCAAACCTGGCAGGCCGGCGTGTCACCTACCTTCACTGTTTTTCAGACGTAGCTTAAACAAAACTTTCTCTTACATACAGGCTTCCACATATCTTCTAGTCCAATGAGTTTCTGTGAGGGGTAGGGGGGCTGTTTCAAATGCCACATCCCTGGACATACATGCACCAATCCCCCTCCTCTTCCTCTCCCGCCCGTCTCCCCAGACACACACACACACACTGAGCTACTTAATGCAGGTGGAAGGCCACATCCCTCACCTGTGTTGACCATAAGAACAGTCGAGAAGCACAGCTTTGGGCTCTTGGCCACAAGCCCCACCCTTTCCTGGAAGGTCGTTAAAATGTAGGTGTTAACCACCTCCTTAGCAGACTGCCTGTCCTGTTAAGAAGGGACATTTTGGAGTGCTTCCCAGCAAGGTGGTGCTTGAGCTGTCCCAGACTACCTGCTGCCTCCTGCTCACCCCAGAAAACTTAGGAAATGGAGGAACACCCTGCCCCACGAGGCAGCACCTCTGTTTTGTTCCTCAGTCTCAGCCAGGCCTGTGTAGCTTCATGCCCCAAAGACATTCAAAAAGGGACGTTATTTTTTCCTAGCCTGAACATCTGAACACAGCGAAACAGTTACTAAACAAGCAATACATTAGTAGCCACTGTTTACTGAACACTTGTTAGACGCAGCATTAACTTTTCTTGTTTTATTGCATACTCTCAATAACCTCGTGAAATAAATATTATCTTCACCATTTTGCAGTTAAACTGAGGCTCAGAGTGTAGCAATGTGCCGGAGGTCACATAGCTAGTAGGTAATATATTTTAAGCCAGGTTTGTAGACTCCTAAGTGTACACTCTGAAATATTATGTTCTACCACCTCCCACAGCAGAGAGAACATCAGCCCTGAGTCCAAATTCTGGCTCTTAGTAGCTCTGTGACCTTGAGCTAGTTACTTAACATCTCTGAGCCTCAACCTTCTTATATATAAATTGAGGAAAATATCTAAGGAGCACTGGTGGTGCTTTGGCTAAGTCCTCAGCTGCTAACCAAAAGGTCAAGGTTTGAACCCACCAGTGGCTCTGCTGGAGAAAGACCTGGCCATCTGTTTCCATAAAGATTATGGCCTAGGAAACCCTATGGGGTAGTTCTACTCTGTCCTATAGGGTCACTATGAGTCACAATGGACTCTACAGCACACAACAACAACATTATCTATCTCGTTGCCCTATTCCAAAAATTAAATGGTGTAATATTTGGAAATATCTAGCGCAGTACCTGGCATATAGCAGCGTGTAACTAACACTCAGTTTCCTCTCAACAGGACTATCTGTGAAGATGTGCTGTACTTTTGAAATCATTCATTCATGCTACAAACATTTTTTGAGTTATACTGTGTGCCAGGTACTGTGTTTGGCACTTTATCCGTATTTCTTTACATTCCCACGGGCTGCTACTGACCTGTGCCTCATGTCGTCTGAGGCAGAGGGACTACAGAGCATGAACCTCACCTGATACCATGAGGGCAGAGGAGACGGCATTTGTAGCCAGTGGGGGTGGCAGAGCTGGTGAAGGGGGCCCAGGAAAGGGGCAGTTGTGGCGATGGGGCTTCTCCTCTGTGACCTCCATCCCCACAGGGCCTTCCTGCTGGTCCATGTGCCTGTCATGGCTGGAGCCAGGAGTCTAAGCCAGGCCCCTAGTGCCCCGTGCAGTAGGATCTGGTGGGTGCAGGCATCCATTGTGGGTGGAGGTGAGCCTTTATCTGGGAGATGAGGGTCACTGTGGAAATCAGCCTGCCACAGGCTAGGGAAGGTGGAGGCACCTGGCTGGGGGTGAGGGTGGGGAAGGGGTAGACTAGTTTGGCTTTTCGGAATCAGAATGCACCCTGTGAGACTATTCCAGAACATCACTGCTCGCCTGAGTCCATCCGCTCATGCTCAGCAGTCTTACCTCCCCTTCACTGACAGTATCTAGGCCTCCCACCTGACCATTCTAACCTCCTTCTCTCTTTGCACTGCCTGGCCTGTTTTCCAGTCTCTCAGGACCTGGTGCCCCCTCCTGCGCAGGGCAAATTCCCTCCTGAGCCTGTGCCCTCTCCCTGTCCACTATACTCTGGGGTCTTGTTCCATCAGCTGTCCTTCCTCCCCCACTTCCTCAGCCTTTCCCTTCTACCGGCTCCTTTTCCTCCTTCTGTGAATATGCTCTAGTAGTTCCTATCCTTGAAAAAACAGAGAACAAACAAAACACCAAAATTTAATTTACTCTTCATTTCCCTTCAGCTACCACCCTATCTCTCTCCTCTCTTCCTTAGTCAAGATATCCAAAGAATTGTCTGGTTTCCATTTCTTTACCTTCCCAGCACTCCTCAGTCCACAGCGGCCTTCTGTGCTCCCATCGCTCCCCCAACCACACAGAAATGGTTCTCCCTAACCTCCTGGATGATTGATTTCCTCATAGTCAAATCCAAGCGTCTTCCTCAGTCCTTACTCCTGTCAACCTGTTTGCTGAGTTGACATTCTGCACACTTGGCTTTCCTGACACCACACTCCCTGGGTTTTCTCTGGCTTCCCTGTCTGTCCTGGCTCTGCCTCCCTTATGGCTGCCCCTTCCTCTGCCCACCTCTGCCCAGTGCTGTTGTTCTCTGGGCCCTCCTTAGCTCTGGGTTCTCTCTCATGGCCAGGTCTTCTTAGATGATGGCATTTACTCTTGTGGTTTCAACTGCCATCTGAGTATTGGCATAATATTTGAAAACACCGAGACTATCCTATTGGATTTCCAAGCCTATAACTCTAGCCTACACCTCTGTTCCTGGAACCTTCTGGACAGCTCCACCTGGGTGTTCTGGAGGAGTCACAGACCAACCTGCTGTACCCAGCACTCAGTGTCTTTCTGTGTTTGCCCTTTCAGTTAAAGGCATCTCATCTTTCAGCCCACCATGTCAGAACCTAGGAGCCAATATACACTCCCCTTCTCCTGATCCCTATTATCAAATCAGTCTCCAAATCCTACGGACTTGACCTCCTATTTCTCAGATCTGTGCCCTCCCCGCCCCCCGTGAACCACCACTGCCTTATATTAGACTCTTATCTTCTCTTGCTAGAATTACAAGTCTGTCCTCTGCCTGCTGCTGCTGTGATCTTTGTTAACTGCAGTAATACTAATGTCACTGTTAGTGTTGTGTGTTAGTTTATTATTATCTTCATTTTGCAGTTAAAGAAACCAGGGCTCAGAGAAGCTTAGTAACTGGTACAATGGATCACTTTTATATGGCCTTTCTCGCCATGGTCTTGTAACTCCCACCAAATGATTGGGTGGGACTGTGCAAATAAGGTGCTTGCGGCACACCAAGGGGATTGGTCAGGTTGCTAAGAATGCAAATAAGGTACCTGAAACCTATGTGGGGGGTGGTGGAATCATGCAAAACTAACCAGGGGATTGGTCAGTTTTGCCAACCCACTAGGCTTAAAAGAGAGCCAATCTCAGAGCAGAGGGAGACCTCACCACCACCAAGAAGAGATGGGAGTAGAGCATGCCCTTTAGACCCAGGGTGTCTGGGCTGAGAACCTCCTAGACCCAGGACGCAGAGAGAGAGAGAGATTGAGAGAGAGAGAGAGATTGAGAGAGAGAGAGAGAGATTGAGAGAGCTGTAACACCGGAGATGCAAGACAGCAAGAAGCAGCAGGAGAGAAATGGCAGCAGGAGAACCAGGAGGAGGAGGCCAGCGTGAGATAGTGCAGTGGGCTTCCGGGCCCATGCAGCAAGGCAGTTACAGTGGGTATGCTGACCTATGGAGTGAGATAGCTGAGCACCTTCGGGCAGAAGTGTTCCTGGAGGAGTGGGTTGCCTCTGGGCACTTGTTAGTGGAGCTAGGCTTGCTGATCCACAGAGCAAGAAAGCTGAGCACCTTCGGGTTAAGGCTTATTGGTGGAGTGGGGCGCCTCTGGGTACTTACTGGCAGAGCTAAAGAACTTTGTAACATTTGACAGAGCAGAGCAGAGGTCAGGCAGAGGGGCAGATGGGCAAGAGGCCAAGGGCCAGAAACAGGCCTGCCTGAGGGCATGACCGAGGAGAGGCTGTCCTGATTGAAGAACTGTATCCTGAGTTGTTCCTGATCCTGAATTGTAACCTGTTACTTCCCTAATAAACCCCATAGCTGTGAGAATGGTCTGTGAGTTCTGTGTGGCCATTGCAATGAATTATCGAACCCAACAGAGAAGTAGAGAGTGCTGTGAGGGGGCGGCTGTTGTCAGAATTGGTAAGAAAGTTGGAGGATGGAGGTATGTCTCACCTCTGCCTCACAGGAGTCAGCCTTGAGCTGTTGGTGCTGATAATGATTCTCACCCCCTTGTGAAGTTAGAGGAGGTCAGACAACCCTGCACCATACCTTTCCTGTGGTTACACAGCTAGCAGGTGCTGGAATTTAATCTTATTCACCTTTGTATCCTGGTACCTAGCACAAGGCCTGGCACATAGTAGGTGCTGATATAAATTGACTCAATGAAAGAGGAAATCTCAGACATTTAATGATAGACGGAACTCTGGAGGTCAGAGTCCAAGAGGTCACCTGAGAACATACAGAGTTTTCCCTGGAGGTCTATGGAATAGGCTGCCTCTTGTGAGGGGAGTGGAGGTGGGTGGAGGGATGAGGTGGGTGTGTACAATGAGCAGAGAGGCAGGTGGCTGACACTTCATCCTCAGAGAGATAGTTCAGGGCATAGGAAGAAGTGTTCTATCCAACTATGCCAATAACTAGTGCACATCTTGGTTAAGTGGCTTATTTCCTTGTGCCCAGTCCAGAGGCTGGGCTAGTGGCTTCTAAGTTTTGGCATTAAAATTCTGTCAGGGGCCCTCCTTCCCTAGGAAGTCCCTCCCAGACCCCAGTTGAGAGGTCTGCATGAAAACACAGGCCAGATAATGCCATTCCCTTCCTTGAGAAGTCTTTGGAGTTCCTTTTGCCTGCAGCACAAGCCCAGCCTTTTTACAGAACATTTTGTTTCTGTAATGGTCCTCACCCACCTTCCCAGGCGTAGGCCCACTTGTCAGGCCCCAAATTCACAGGCATTCAGGAACATTTTGGACAGTGAGGTGTGGGACAAGAAGGTGCCTAGATCAGAAGCCTCTCTTCAGAGGGTGAATATTTCAACAGGGGACATACTTTTGGGTTAAAAAATTAGGTTTGTAAACTCATCTTTCCCCTCAACCTGGGCCACTCCCTTTCTCTATTTGTCTTGGCATGGGCACTATTGTCCCCTCCAAATGCTTCTGAGGAGATGAGAACTCTGCCTTCCTGGAACTGATGTCCCTCAGAGGTCTCCAGAAGGAGAAGCGGTAGTGTCATTGCCATGTCAAGAGAGGCTTTGGGTATGGCAGCTATTGGGAAGGTAGGCAGGTGGAGCCGGATCTCAGAATTGTGGGCTCATCTTCTCCCTCCCCTCCCTACTCTCTGTTCTCTGACCCCTCCTCCCTCCAGGAAGCTCTAACCTAACCTTTCTGTCTGAGGCTGTTCTCTACGGAAAGATTTTCTGCCCAGCTACCTTGGCAGGGAGGTGGGTGCTGGCTTCCTGTGGGCTGTGCAAGGTTACAGGATGGTTGGAATTTTGTCCTTGGGGCTGACATTCTTTACTGGGCCGGTCCTAGCTTTTGTTTCTTTTCCACTTGAAACTTGAGTCCCTTCTCTTGCCTTTCTTCATTCCTGTGGCATTGGTCACCATGGAACCTCTGTAGTCATGGCTCTTGATGGAAGAACTAGACAATGATTACTTACCTTGGGCCACCCCATTTGCTGAGTTGGAAAACCAAGGCTGACAGTGGAGGAGCCAGCATCTTGGGCAATCTAGAGTACCAGACAGTGAGGACAGAACACTGGTCACCAGAGTCCATGGGCTTGGTGGGCCTTTAGGTCAGGGCCGTTCTGATACGGGAGAGTAACCCCTCAGTGCCCAGTGCAGTGCTGGCTGCAAACAGGGCTCCATGAAGTGTGCCCTGGGGTTCTGGCAGTAAGTAAGTGTCCATGCTGAATCCCAAAACTTTGTCCACATTTGTGCATAAATTGGGTCTTTAAATTAGACATGGGTCTTTAAATTTCCCTGAGCTTAAGTGATTTTCTGGGGAGGTACCACCTGTTGCTCCTCCATAAAAGCTGATTATTTGTTCATAAGCAGCTTTGGCCCCCTCTCCCTGGGAAGTAGCCTATGATATCCTGCACCCCAGATCCTGTACTGCAGATCCTAGGGGCCTGAAGGGCCAAAGGTGCAGACCCACGCAGGGGTGGGCCTGAAGGGGCTCTGCCTGATGGGATCCGTTGGCAAGCTATGGAAAGCTGTTGTTGTTAGATGCGGTCAAGTTGGCTCTGACTCAGAGCGACCCTATGTACAAAAGAACAAAACACTGTCCTGTCCCGTGCCATCCTTACAATCGTTGAGCCCATTGTTGCAGCCACTGTGTCAATCCATCTCACTGAGGTCTTATTCTTTTTTGGTGACCCTCTGCTTTACCAAGCATGATGTCCTTCTCCAGGAACTGATCCCTCCTGATAACATGTCCAAAGTACATGAGACAAAGCCTCACCATCCTTGCTTTTAAGGAGCATTCTGGCTGAAATTCTACCAGGAGAGATTTGTTCATTCTTCTGGGAGTCCATGGTGTCTTCAGTATTCTTTGTTGATGAAGCTATAGAGTGGCCATTAGGTTTTCTAACTGTACTGCTGGTGTCCCTTAGGACATGGAGGGAAGGGGCTCACTTGGCCTGTTGCCATTCTGACTGCCGAAGGGGTTGGGGGCAGCCTTGTTCAGAGGCCTTTGCAGTAGAGGTGGATGCTGAACCTGCTGTCTAGACACTCTGGCAGCTCCAAGCCTTCTTTTTAGCCTCATAGACAGTGGTCACTTTGGGGAAAGTGAGGCAGCAGTAATCACTTTGATAGCATAAAGTGAGACCTATGGCTGAGATCTACTATTACATGAATCTGAACTATACTTCAGTGGTTCTCAGTCTTGTTGAACATCAAAATCATGTAGGAGTTAAAAACAAACAAAAATCTGGATCCCTGTGGCCTGCTTCCTACCAGTAAACAGTTGCCATTGACACTCATGACAACCCCATGTGTGTCAGAGTAGAACTATCCTCTGTAGGATTTTTTGGAAACAGATCACCAGGCCTTTCCTCTAAGACACCTCTGGGTGGACTTGAACCACCAACCTTTCATTTAGCAGCTGTGTGTGTTAACCATTTGCACCATTCAGGGGCTCCATGGCCTTCTCCCCAAACAAACAAACAAAAACCAAATCTGTTGCCGTTGAATCAATTCTGACTCACAGCGACCCCATGGGATAGAGTAGAATTGTCCCACGGTGTTTCCAAAGAGCGGCTGGTGGATTCGAACTGCCGACGTTTTGGTTAGCAGCTGAGCTCTTAAGCACTGTGCCACCAAGGCTCCAGCCTGCACCCTAGAAAACCCTAATTTGGTAGGTCCGGGTAGGGCCTTGGAATTTGCCATTTTAATTAGTTCCCAGATGATTCTGATCCACAGCAAGGTTGAGACAATGTTGTTGGTGTTGTTACGTGCCGTCGAGTCGGTTCTGACTCATAGCCATCCTTTGTACAACAGAACAAGACGCTGCCTGGTCCTGCGCCATGCCCACAATCGTTCTTATGCTTGAGCCCATTGTAGCAGCTGCTGTGTTAATCCATCTCACTGAGCGTCTTCCTCTTTTTCATTGACCCTGTACTCTACCAAGTATGATGTCCTTCTCCAGGGACTGATCTTTCCTGACAACATCTCCAAAGTATATTTGACGTAGTCTCATCATCCTTGCTTCTAAGAAGCATTCTGGTTATACTTCCAAGACAAATTTGTTCATTATTTTGGCACTCCATGGTATATTCAATATTCTTTGCCAACACAATTCAAGACATCAATTCTTCTTCTGTCTTCCTCATTCGTTGTCCAGCTTATGATGCGATTGAAAATACCATGACTTGAGTCAGGCAAACCTTAGTCTTCAAGGTGACATCTTTGCTTTTCAACACTTTAAAGAAGTCTTTTGCAGCGAATTTGCCCAAATGCAATGGGTCTTTTGATTTCTTGACTGCTTGCTTCCATGGGTGCTGATTGTGGATCCAAGTAAAATGAAATCCTTGACAGCTTCAATCTTTTCTCCCTTTATCGTGATGTTGCTTGTTGGTCCAGATGAGAGGATTTTTGTTTTCTTTATGTTGAGGTGTAATCCATACTGAAGGCTGTGGTCCTTGATCTTCATCAGTAAGTGCTTCAAGTCCTCTTTACTTTCAGCAAGCAAGGTTGTGTCATCTGCATAAAGCAGGTTGTTAATGAGTCTTCAACCAATCTTGATGCCATGTTCTTCTTCATATAGTCCAACTTCTCAGATTATTTGCTCAGCATACAGATTGAGTAGGTATGATGAAAGGATACAACCCTGATGCACCCCTTTCCTGACTTTAAACCATCCCCTTGTTCTGTCTGAACAGCTGCCTCTTGATCTATGTACAGGCTCCTCATGAGCACAATTAAGTGCTCTGGAACTCCCAGTCTTTGCAATGAGACCAAGGGCTGTGGCTATATATTTCTTTTCTACATACAATTTGCATAGTCTGTGCTCTGGTTAGAGATATGGTTAGTAGGAGTCTGTGGGGCCTGTAACTCTCTCTGGCCCCAAACTTCTGGACTCCAGCTTTCTTGCTTTAATTCAGCTGTGGAAGGTCTGTTTCAGCCTGGCATACTCTTGCTGGGCTCTGGCAATCTCTTGAGTCTCCTCCCTGGCCCCCTGGGGCACTGGGCTGGGTTTTGGTGCCTTTGGAATGGAATCTTCCCCCGCCTTGCTCGGGAGGAATACTGTGTCTCACAGACATTCATGGCTGTTTTTCACAACCATGTGGCTGAATCATTCTTATTTCAGTAGCCACTAGACAGGGAGTTGCCTTCTCTCCTGGTTGTGAGGAAAATTCTCCTCAGTCAGCAGTCCTTAGCTGTGAGACCAGAAGAGGACGGAGCTGAGCCTGGGGTGGCTGGGCTGGGCTGGGACCTCTGTTTGGCCAGAGTGGTTGCTAGGAGCTGCTCTGCCTTCTGGGACCTGGTTAGGGCCAGTGGCAGGCTGGCTTCCAGATGGAGGCCAAGTTTTCTCAATTCCTGAGTTGGGACTTGTTGGTCAGCGAAAGGGGCTTGGTAGTGGATCTTGCCAGATGATATCTCAAGGAAGCAACCTTCCGGAGTAGAAGTGGGGAGATGTGAGCTTTAACCTGATTTTATCCCTGAACAGCTCTGGTCATTCACCTCCCTCGCCTGTCAGGGTGAAAATGGACCAGCATTTCATCAAAATATTAATAAAATTGTGTGATGTCATAGTTTGTCATGTGGAAAGAAAATGAAGTTAGGTCAAGGGCCAGAGCTGATGACTGGCCCGCAAGGCTGAAAGGAGGCTGGGAAGAGGCTTGAAGTGGTCCAGCGGTCAGCCACAGGGCCGTGAGACACGGAGAGGGTTAGAAGCTTGGCGTGTTCAATGTAGAGAGAATGAGGGCCAAGGACTTCAGGCAGAGACAGCTACTTTCTGGAAAAAAAAAAAACTGGAAAGCTGGTTTCTGGGGAGATCCCAGTGAACACCTGAGTGATAAGTGGAAGCACCAAGCGCAACCCTCATCGTGAGCTTTCAGTGAGCCTGGCAGAGTAATGTTTTTTTTTTTTTTTAAATTATTATTGTTATTTTGTTGTGAAAATGAATACACACAAAACACTCGGCAATTCAACATTTTCTACATGTACAATTCGGTGACATTGATTACATTCTTCATGTTGTGCAACCGTTCTCACTATTCTTTCCCAAGTCATTCTGCTAGTGTTACCATAAACTCAGCGTCCTCCAAGCCCAAACTCCCCCGTTCCCTCTGCCTCCCACCCCTGACAACCACTAATAATCTTTGGTTTCTATATATTTGCTTATTTCGCATAAGTGAGATTATACAGTGTCCTTTTGCAACTGACTTATTTCACTCACTATATTTTCAAGGTTCACCTGTGTTGTGGCTTGCACCAGGACTTCATTTCTCTCCATGGCTGAGTAGTATTTCACAGTAGTATTTCATCTGTTGGTGAGCGTTTCACCTGAGAGTAATTGGCTTTGAAGAAAACAGAAGCTGAAGGAGAAACAAAATATCAGACTCTGCCTTGGAGAATTCCACCTTCCCCGAGACCCTAGAGGTGTCCATGTCCAAACGCCAAGTGAAGACAGGTTGATTGGTTCCTTTGACGCCGTCCTAATGAGCTCTCCCACAGAGACAAGCAGGCTGGTACGTAGACACTCTGAAGCATTTGAGAGAGTGAAAATGTCAGAAAAAGAAGTGTCAGTAGGTCCAGTGGCAGATTATGAGAATGTTTTAGCTCCTGGCAGGCATGCTGTGAAGCAGTTCATAAACCAAAAAAAACCCAACTCAGTTGCTGTCGAGTAGACTCCCACTCATGGCTACCCCATGTGTGTCAGAGTAGAACTGTGCTCCACAGGGTTTCCAGTGGCTGATGTTTTGGAAGTGGATCACCAAGCCTTTCTTCTGAGGTGCCTCTGGGTGGGCTCACGCCAACCTTTTGGTTATCATTCAAGTGCTCAACCATTTGCACCAACCAGGGTTGTCAGTGAAGCAGTTTAGAAAGTGTTTCTTTGTTTTTACTGAAGTCTGTCTACTCCGCTCCACCACAGGTCCCTGGATGTTCCAGGTTGGACCCCTCTCGACCCCTGAGGACTGTACTCCCAGACCAGTAAGGAGCTGCTGCCTCTGGACCACCTCCCAGGCACCTTCTCCACCTGGGCATGGGCACACGCGATGATGTCCCCCCAGGTAAGGGGCACCTAGGGAGGCCTGTTCCTGGTGCTTCCCAGGCTGGGAGTGGGATGGGCCATGGGAGCTAGGGTCTTCTCAGCTGTTCCCAGGGACTATGCTCTGTCTGGGAGTTTTGTCAGGTGGCTGTGCCTGCCTAACTTGGTCCAGCTCTCCTGCTGAGTGTGGTGTCTGGGTAGCTTCCTGGCCTGCAGAGGGGCCCAGAGCATTCCAGGGACTTATGCTGAGCTTGGTCTCCAGTGGCTGAGGGGCTGACACATTTCTGTGGTTGGAGTCTGTGTGTGGGTAGAGGATGTGGGGCTGAGACCTCAGGGAGGGCTGGATGAGCCCTTTTACTTAGCTGGTCAGGCAGAACAATGGGAACAGTGTATAGCAGACTAGCATCAGGAAACGGGGTTCTAGGCCTGGCTCTGCTACTTGGGGGTCAGTTGTGTGACCATAGACCTCTGGAAAGTGAGGGGTCAGTCCTGCCCTGGAGGAAATGGGTTGCTTGTGAGGGGTTAAAGCAGGGGCCAGATGACCATTTGGAAGGACTGTAGAGAACCACAGAATGCCTGAAAGCAGGGCCTCTCAGGAAACAATATCAGGATACCCTGGACGGAACCCTCTGGGGCTTTGATGTATTAATATGAAAACAAAACAACTGCATAATTTAGTGCTAAATCAGATACTGCTCGATATTAGGGAAGTGCTGAAGGCTTAAGGAAAATCTACAAATCTAGATAGAAAATGAAGATGTTATTCATTAATATGATTTTTTGTCAACATTGAAAAACAGCCTCCAATTCTTTAGGCTGCTGCTTTCTGGTGGACATAGTATGTGAAGCCCAGCTTTGTCCAACTCCTTTGTTTTACAGATTCATAGAGATTAACTTATTTCTTCAAGGTCATACAGGTGGCAGAAACAGGTCTGGAGCCCAGACTCTTGATCCCCAAAGACTTTTCAGCCTTGGGGTGGGTGCTCTGGGTTTCCACCTGTGTGGGGGCTTCTCCATATGGCTAGTAAGAGTCTCATGGAGGTTCTCAAGTTTGCTCGGGCGGGGCTAGGCCAGGAGGGTGTAGGACCAAGGGCTCAGCTCACACATCTTTTTAAAGCACCTACTGGGTGTCAGGTAACCAGTTGTCATTGAGTGGCCTTTGACTCATGGTGACTGCATGTGCGTCAGAGTAGAGCTGTGCTCCACAGGGTTTTCAGTGATTGATTTTTCAGAAGTAGATTGCTAGGCCTTTCTTCCAAGGCACCTCTGGATAGACTCGAACCACTCATCTTTCAGTTAGCAGCTGAGTGTTATTAACCATTTGCACTACCCAGGGACTATGATACTAAAATAAACAAGACCTGGTCCCTGCCCCGAGGATGCCACAGGGCAGGGCAGGAGATAGATGTATGGAGAGGTGAGTGTAAAACGGGCACCTCCATCTGACACCTTAGTTTGGGGTGTAAAACAAGGTGCCTGAGGTGCTGTGGGAGCAGGGAGGCCAGGGAAAACTTTTGAAAGGAACGGATGCCTCAGGGCAGCCCTTTGCTGTTCCCAGTGGATCCTTGCTTCTTGTTGAGTTCTCAGACCAGTGATGCTTCCTCTGGGAAGCTTTTCCTGTCCCTGCCCTTGGCTTGGGTAGCTGCTCTGCTGTTCAGGCTCACAGTCCTTCCTCCCCCCAGCATTATTGCCTGATAATCATCACCCTCCCCAGCTGACTGCAGGCCCCACTGCGGGCAAGGACTAAGTCAGCCTGGCCACTGTCGTGTCATCAGGGCTTAGCACCTCCCTGCACAGAGTGAGCCCTCAATCAATGCCTGCCAGTGGCTGGCTGGGGGAGGCTGAGATGATAAGAGGACAGGTGTTCACGCGGTGCTTGAGGAATTCCAAGGGAGGGGAGATTTGCAGATGACCTGATGTTCTTCCCTGCAGGCGCGGGGTGGCGGTGCGGGGGTCAGGCAGAAGATGCAGGTTCAGGGAAGTTCCACATGTGGGTGATCACTGAAGGCATGGCAGTGAGCAGGTGGCCCGTGAGAGCAGCTAGCGTGATATGTGTGGCGGACGGAGGCCAGGATGCCAGGGCTCAGGGTGGTTGGTTGGTGGAGAAGGGGAGCCTACGGAGGAGACAGAGGAGGCATGGTCAGAGGGTTGGGGCAGAGCCAGGAGGGCAAAGGCAAGCTGAGTGTGAGCAAAGAGGGAGCAGCTAGCCTGAGAGGACTGGGAAGACAAGCGTGTGGGGAATGCAGTGGAGACCGTGGGTATCCGGGCTGTCTGGGCTCAGGTGGCAGGCCCGCTATGAGGACCAGTCTGATTTGGGGGGACAGGTTGCATGCCTTTAGACTTTTTTGGTTAGGGGCTGTGATGGGTGGAGCCTCCCCTAGTTGCAGGTGCTCAGGGGCATGACACCTGTGGTCTGTTTGCTCCCTGCCCTGGTCTCAGAGGACTCTAAGATGCTGCTCTCCTTATGGTCTGTCCCCAGCCAAGGCTCTGGCTTCGGTGGCCGTGTACTATGAAAGTGTCCCTCGAACTAGTGCTGGGCTGCCTGCGCTCCCGAGTGGCAGCATGAGTTCCAGGCTTCAGGCCTATGAAGAAGGTGAAATGCGCCAACCTGGCCAAGCCAAGAGGTGCCCTGGGTGGCCTCTAGGGGGACTTTGGCCAAAGAATGGGAGGTCCACCTAGCAGCTGCCCTGTCAGGGCCACTGACTCAGGGCAGATTGGAGATCTGGAAAGGAGTGTGCTTAGATGCCTGGCCGTGTTCCAAGGCGACCTGCAGATAGATGCTAGCTTTACTGTGGCCCCTGCTGAAAATGCTCTTTAGTTTTAGGTAGGTTCTTTCAATTCTGCACCTCAGGGGATGGAGGTGTATTGAGGGGGGTGTGCAGGAATACGGAGATGGGCATTTGTGCAAGCATCCTGCCCGTGGTCTGCTGCCCCTTGAGGCCCCTCGCCTTAGGAACTGGGAGGCAGTCAACACCCTGGGTGGAGTTGGGGAAGTGGGCACATCCAGTGTGCCAGCTCTTGCTGTGGTGGTGATTTTCATGACGTGAAACTTAGCTTCTCTGCCAGTTCCTACTTGGTGACTTTCCACTCTAGCCTCCAGCTGCGAGCTGTCCTCTGCCCACAGTGTCTGGGTGGAGAAGCGAATGCTCCAATTAATCACCCTCATCCGTGATGGGGCACAGCTTTCAGGCCAGCTCCCACACACCAGGGGCTGGCTCAGAGTTGGGCTGCGCTTGGTCTGGGGGCCCAGTCCCAGTCCAGTACCTGTGCGCCGGGTAGCAGGTCTGTGGCATCAAAGGCCTCCTTGAGGCTGCGGGTGGAACAGTGATTCTGCAAGCCGGTCTGCCTGTCTGTGCTTCCCCTGCGCCTCCATGTTCAGGGCTCCTTCAAGGCCCAGATCAAAGGCCACCACTTCATGCGTGTTTTCCAGACCAGCCTCTCCCTCCTCTAAGTGCACAAGGCATTTTGTTCATCTCTCTCTACTGCATGTCTCACTTTTTACCTTGTGATGTTCCTATTTACAGACAGAGACCAGGCCTCACTTACATCTGTATCTCCGCTGCCCAGTTGGTATTTCAAAATTATTTGGTGCATAAAAAACCAGTTGCTGATGAGTCGGCTCGGACTCCTAGTGACATCGTGTGTGTCAGAACTGTGCTCCAAACGGGGTTCAGTGGCTGAGTTTTCTGGAGTAGATCAAAAGGCCTTTCTTCTGAGGTGCTTCTGGGTGGACTCGAATCTCCAACTTTGCTGTTAGCAGCTGAGTGCGTTAACTGTTTACACACCCAGGGGCTCCTGCTTTGCACATAGTAGGTGATTATTAAATGTTTGCTGAGTGAGCCATTGGATAAGTTTGTGTCTCCGTGTGAGCATGGAAGCACCTGGACTTCTCATTTCCATCTGGGGTTGGTACATGCCAGGTGCTCAGTCATACGGAATGCATGTGTTGGAATGCAGAGATGGATGGATGGTGGTCCCTCGGCAGGCCTGTTCATAAGCATGTCTAGCCCGTTGTCTCTGCTGTCAGAGGACTGCGTATCTGATCTCCCTTTTGTCTCCAAAATACCTCGTGGCTCAGGCCTGGTTCAGATTAGGTGCTTCATAGACACTGTCGAGTGAATGAATTGGTGAAGGAGCGCCTGAGACCTTGAGTGCTGGGGTTCACCAGGCGAGTGGCTGACTGTTCCAACCACAAAGATTTTGCCGGTGCCTGGTGCCACCCGGACACTGTGTGCCCAGCCACTCATGCCTTTGTCTCCCTCAGCCTCCCTCCAGTCTGTGCCGAATACCCTGCTGGAGAAGCCATCACAGCTCCTTAGTGGACCTGGGGATTCTGGCAGCTTCAAGCTGGATACCCCTTTGAAGGGCTGGCAGGCCAGGAATGGCCACTCCAGGGGCCTGGTGGCCCTGCCTTTGGGGCCTCCTACCTTCTCAACCCTCCCCTCGCTGGAGTCGGAGGCCAGCAGTGTGGTCCGGGACACCATCCAGATCAAGGACAAGCTCAAGAAGAGGAGGCTGTCAGAGGGCTTGGCAGCATCCTCCCGAGGTGAGCCCTGGGCCCTGCCCACCTGCCGCCTACCACCTCAAGACCAGGAACCCCAGGCCACCCGGGCATTAGGCTCAGGGGGTCGACAGGTGGCATGCTGAGATCCACTGGAGGCTGGTCTAGGGGTGCCCCGCAAGCATCCTCTCTCTCTATCCTGGGCTACCTCCTTGGACTACCTGGGCCTCAGCAGCAATCCCCAGCTGGCTTTCCCATTTCCACCCTTGCCTCCTTCTAGCATTTTCTCCAGAGGAACCCTTCTTAAACACAAATCTGATCATATTTTGTCCTCCTCTCCCACCAAATATACTTAAAAACACCCAATGATTATCCGATGCACGTGGAGTGAGATTCTAGTATTCCCATGTGCATAAGACCTTCTGTGGTTCCAGCCTCGCCTGAGTCTGCCCCCCTTGCTCTCTGGATGTCAGACACACTGGTCTTCCAGTTCCTTGAGCAGGTGGGCCTCCCTGCCTTGGCCTTTAGAGCCTGCTGTTGCTCCCACCCTCCCTTCTTTCCCCACCTGGCTAACTTGTACTCATCCTTGGGTCTCGGCCTGAAAGCCTTCTTCAGAGAGGCCTCCCTGATTCCACAATCTGCATTTGTCCATGTGATTCTCTCAAAGAAGGCCTAGGTATTTCCTCTTAGGCCCTCTCACAGTTTTCATTGGTGTATTTATTTGTGTGATTATTTGTTTAAAATCAGGATCTTGTACTTGACTGTGAGCTCCATAAGGGCAAGGACCGAGTCCTCAGTGTTAGGTGCAGTTGCTAGGCAAATTGGAGGTTCTCAAGAAATGTTTGTAGGAGAGGAGTGAAGGGCTGAATAGTGGGCACTTTATATTTCCCTCTCATCTGGGTAGTAGATAAACCAGGTAAACAGGCCAGTTCATATCTGAGTTGCTGTACCCAGTGTACAGATGGGGAAACTGAGAGCCCTGAAAGTGATCCATGACTCATCAAGACCCTCAGCAAATGCATGGGGACAGGGATCTCTGACAGCCGGAACAGGGCTGAGGCTGCCCTGCCACCCTGTGTTGGGACTGTGCTGGCTTCTCTGTGCAGTTGCTCAGGTGGGGGCCGAGGTAGCCATGCTACTGGCCTGTGACCACTCCCCTTACCTCTGTCCCCTCAACACACCAACAGTGCTGACAGCAACACACAGTGGGCAAGGGAACAGCAGGCATTCTGGGCAGGGTGGGGGTGTGCGGGGAGCAAAGCAGATACTTTGACTTGGTGGTTTTGATGCAGCCATTTTGATGTAGCTGGAGTAAAATGGCGGTTGGAAGTTAAAGTGCTAAGTTTCTCACACCCACCCCCCCAGCCGCCAACAATGTTTGCAAAGATAATTCTGAGCTCTTAGCCCATGCCTGTCCCTCTTGTCCTGTGCCTTTGTCCTAGGAATGGCATGGGGGATGCTGCCACGGGTGCACAGGTTATTAATTAAGAACTGGAAGTGTGTCTTTTAGACTATGTCAGAGCGTCCCTGTGTCAAAGCATCTGTATCCCCACATCATTAGCTGAAAAGGAAAGGGAGTAGGAGTAATTCATTGTCACCTGTCATGTCATGGGCCAGACACCTGCTTGGCATTTTAGAAACGATGTCATCGAATTGTGTGACAACTCTGTGATGCAGTCACTTTCACTTCCAGAGAGCACATGGGGGTCAGAGTAGTGACTTGTGCAGCCGCGGAGCTCTCGCATGTCAGGTCAGGATAAGCCCGCTGGTCTACATGCCTCCTCTAGAGCTGATGGTTCCCTGCCTACCCACACTGCCTCCAAATTTTAAATCAGTGACTTTGATTGGCAAATTTTGCAGGAATGAAAAAGGCACGGAGCACCGTCTGCTTGCTCACCCTAGTGTGGGTGTGGAGCTGGGGGTGGATCCCATCCCCCCATTTTCCTGGGACTAACTTGTTTCCCATCTCCACTCCATACAGCCTCTCTGGATTCTGGGGGAGGCCTCAAAGGAGCTCCCCTGAGGAGTGCTGTCCCCCACGCCACCTCTCAGAAACTGCTGAGGGTGCCCAGGCCGATGCCGCCCATCCAGAGCATCCCTACCACCCCTGAGGCTGGTGGAGCCAAGGAGAAGGGCCTGGACCCACCCAGAAGTAGCCAGGGTCCCCAGGAGCTGAGACCTGGTGCCCAGGAGGTAACACAGTTACGATGAGTCTTGCCTGCAGCTTCTCATACCTCCCTGTTCTTCTGTCTTTCCTTCATTTTTTCTGGGAATGGTGAGGGCTGGGGAAGCATACTTTGACCCTGGAGTACTCTGGGTCTGGACCTCAGAGAAATTCCCTGGATGGGGAAGGGTAGGGGTGGTCTGGGCTGCCCTCCTCCTATGGGGTGGAGGAGGGGCAGGGTGGAGTGATCTGGAATTATGACTTGGAGGACTACGGCTGCCCCCCAGCTGCCTCTGGGCCATGCTGTGCAGCTCCTCCATTTCACCCACCAGGAACAGGGAAAGGGACAGAAAGGAGGAAGCTGGGATCTAGCCTTAGCACCACGCTAACTCACTGAGTGAACTTGGGCAAGCTACTTCCTTTCCCCCATTTTCTTCGGTGGTGGAATGAGGAATTGGACTATGCCATCCATGCTTGGCAACCTGTGTTCTGAGGTCCTGCGGTTCTCTGGAGCTGTCTCAGGAGCTGCCACCAAGAATGAGGGGAGGGCACTGGGAGAGACTGAGGACTTCCATCTCACCTTCCCCGAGCATCTAAAACCTTTCTAGCTGGGACCCTTGGAGTTCTCTGTGACTGCCCTGGAGGTAATGAGCTCCCTGTTCCTGGAAGTACTCAAGCAGAGGCTGCATGACCACTTGTCCTAGATTTGGTGGTCCCTAGGCCTTCTCCTGTCTAAATGTTTCAGAATTCTTTATGCTTTCTGACTCCATTTTAAGCCAGGGAGTATGGAGGAAGGGAAAGAATGCTGGGCTAGGACTCAGGAGAGGTGGGCTCTGCTGAGTTCTCCCCTTGATGGCTGCGTGACCCTGGGCAAGTACTTCCCCTCTGGACCCCGGTTTGCACATCCATAGAAAGAGGGGGCTGCACTAGACCTTCTTGCAGGTCACTTCCACCTTGGATGCGCTAGGATTTTTCTGAAACGCGAAGAACAGAAAAATGAATAATAGCAACAAGAAAAGGGTGCGGAGTGGGGTTGAGGGAACACCCTTGCAGCCTTTTTACCTGGAGCAGGAAGGATCCATGTGCTTTCTGGGGGCCCCAGAGTTGTGTATATTGTGAAGAGAAAAGGAGGATACCTTCCAGCACTCTCGCCCTAGGGGGCTCCCCACAGAGACCACACAGTGTGGGGTGCTGGAAGGCAAGCAGCCAGAGTGGGATGTTCCCATGGGCCAGAACCCTTGCCTCCATCTTAGTTTCCTAGTGCTGCTGTAACAAATAATAGCACAAGTGGGTGTTTTGAAGAGCGGAAATTTATTTTCTCACATTTCTGAGGGCTAAAAGTCCAAATTCAGGGAACGGCTCTAGGGGGAGGTCCTTCTTTGTCTATGTCATCTTCTAGAAGCTTCAGCAATTCTTGGTGTTCCTGGGCTTGTAGCTGCATCAGCCTTGTGTGTCTGTCTTCATGTGGCACCCCCACCACCCTGTGTGTGTGTCTCTATGTCTTTTCCACTCTTTTTATAACTCAGAGGTGATTAGGTTTAGAACCCACCACACTCAGGGTTGGCCTAATTAGCATAACAGAGAAAATCTTATTTCCAAACAGAATCACATTCATAGGTACAGGGGCCAGGACTTCAATACATATTTTGGGGAGCACAATTTCATCCATAATACCCTCCCCTTGTCCAGGTACAGATCTCCCCACAATACCTGCACTGCAGTGATGAGAAGATGCGGAAGTCTCTGGGAGGCATTGTGATTCCGCCCATCCCCAAGGCCCAGCTGCCTGCTCAGACCTCCTCTGGTGCATCCTGCTGCCTTCCCAACCCCTTGCCTCCGGGCCAGGACATCCTCACGGGTCTGAGGGCCCCACATACACGGTAAGGGGTCCTAAGTCAAGCTCTTCTCCCTTCATTCCCCCAGGATTTGCCTGCCTCCCTATGGCTGAAACTTCATGCCAGGGCAGAGCTCTGGGGGCACCAGGTGTGTGAAGGGCAACGTCCCCAACTTGTGGGCTACAGACCTGGGGAGGCCACAGCATCGTTGCCAAGGTTTCCCTGATCTTTGACTCCACTAGGCTGAGTGTGCAGGTGCAGTGGCAAAACGAGGGTTGGTGTCACCTGATGAAACTCACAGTATTATCCATCCCATGCTAATTACCACAATGTTGTAGCTAAAACACCAGAAAATTTGACAAAATCAGCAACTACAAAACACTGGCAACAAGGAAAACAACAGTGTGGACTTGTAGTGCATGCAGACAAAACTGTGTGATTTGAAGCATCATTGTAATTGGGTAATAATGACTGCTTTGACTGGAGGGCATTAGAAGGTTCAAAAAGTAAGTTAGCCTTGTATATTGATACACGTAAGCTGGGCCTACAAAATTTTTTGTTGTTGTTGTAACTAACTACACCCACGCATCATTTACTGAAGTAGTTAGGTTCCAAAGACCCAGTCATTATGCAAAAAATTGGCATTATGTGAAAATGGAGGATGACCACATCAGATCACAAAATGGAGGATGACTACATCATTACATAACTGTCAAATTACATCATCACGTAACTGCCAAATTACATCATTACATAAATGCCAAACCACTGAGAATCATGGCCCGGCCAAGTTGACACATAATATTAACCATCACAGCCAGTGTTATATTTGCCTTGCACCTTGATGTTCATTATTGCTGGATGTATGTTGTTAACATGCAAAATAGTTGGAGACTAAATTTTTTACTATTGTAAATGTGAAATGTTGGATAATGAGACAGCCGATAAGTGAGGAGTAGGTGTACAGGGTATTGTTATAAAAAATAATAAATTTCTGCTGAAACACTGCACAAAAATTTTATAGGCAGTCATTTTGGTGTCACCCCTTCTGACAGTGTCACTTGGTGCAGTCTGCATCCCCCACACCCTCCTAGTGATGCCACTGTTCAGGTGCAATAAATAAGGCCTCAAATCTCTATCTTCTTCGAGTTTCCAAGTGTATGTGGTTGCTGTAATGATGAATAAAATAGAAACTATTTTAAAGCACCATTGAATTCATGGTAGCTCTTTGTTATTATGTATTTTTTTTATTGTGCTTTAGTTGAAGGTTTATAGAGCAAATTAGTTTCTCATTAAACAATACACATACTGTTTTGTGACATTGGTTGCCAACCCCACAACATGTCAACATTTTCCCCTTCTCGACCTTGGGTTCCCTATTACCAGCTTCCTGTCCCCTCCTGCCTTCTCGTCCTTGCCCCTGGCTTGGTGTGCCCATTTTGTCTCATTTTGTTTTATGGCCCTGTCTAATCTTTGGCTGAAAGTTGAATCTCAGAAGCGATGTCAGTACTGAGTTAAAACGGTGTCTGGGGGTTATATTCTCGGGGTTTCTTCAGTCTCTGTCAGACCAGTAAGTCTGGTCTTTTTTCATGAGTTAGAATTTTGTTCTACATTTTTCTTCAACTCTGTCCAGGACCCTCCATTGGATCCCTGTCAGAGCAGTCAGTGGTGGTAGCCGGGCACCATCTAGTTGTGCTGGACTCAGTCTGGTGGCGGTTGGGGTAGATGTGGTCCCTTAGTCCTTTAGACTAATCTTTTCCTTGTGTCTTTGGTTTTCTTCATTCTCCCTTGCTCCAGATGGGGGTGGGACCAGTGGACGATCTTAGATGTCTGCTCATGAGCTTTTAAGACCCCAGACACTACTCACCAAGTCGGATATAAAACATTTTCTTTGTAGACTATGTTATGCCAATTGAGCTAGATATCCCTCAAGACCATGATATCCCCACAGTCCTCAGCTCAGTAATTTGGTCCCTCAGGGAATTTGGATGTGTGTGGAGCTTCCATGGCCTTGCCTTGGCCAAGTTGTGCTGACTTCCCTGGTATTGTGTACTGTGTTACCCTTCACCAGTGTTACCACTTAACCTATTGTCTATCTAGTGTTTTTCCCTCCTGACCACCTCCACTCCCCTGTAACCATCTAAATTGTTTCATTCTGTGTGTAAACCTTTTCATGAGTTTTTATAATAGTGGTCTCACACAGTGTTTGTCCTTTTGCGATTGACTTATTCACTCAGCATGTTGCTGTTGTTGTTAGGTGCCATTGAGTCGATTCTGACCCCATGCACCACAGAACAAAACACTACCTGGTCCTGCACCATCGTTACAATCGTTATTATGTTTGAGCCCATTGTTGCAGCCACTGTGTCAATCCATCTCCTTGAGGGTCTTCCTCTTTTCTGCTGACCCTGTACTTTACCAAGCATGATGTCCTTTTCCAGGAACTGATCCCTCCTGACAACACGTCCAAAGTATGTGAGATGCTTTCTCGCCATCCTTGCTTCTAAGGAGCATTCTGGTTCCACTTCTTCCAAGACAGATTTGTTCATTCTTTTGGCAACGAATAATGCCTTCCAAATTCATCTATGTTGTGAGATGTTTTGCAGATTCATCATTGTTCTATATCGTTGCATCGTTTTACATTGTGTGTACGCACCACAGTTTGTTTATCCATTCGTCTGTTGATGGCCACTTAAGTTGTTTCCATCTTTTTGCTATTACGAATGCTGCTGCAATGAACATGGGTATGCATATGTCTATTCTTGTGACAGCTCTTATTTCTGTAGGATATATTCCTAGGAGTGGGATCACTGCATCGTATGGTATTTCTTTTTCCAGCTTTTTAAGGAAGCCCCACATTGTTTTCCAAAATGGTTGTACCATTTTGCATTCCCACCAGCAGTACATAAGAGTTCCCATCTCACCACAGCCTCTCCAACATTTGTTATTTTCTGTTTTTTTGATCGGTACCAGTAATGTCGGGTGAGATGGTATCTCATTGTGGTTTTGATTTGCATTTCTTTAAAGGCTGGGGGAAAATCTGGTGTCGTAGTGGTTAAGAGCTACAGCTGCTAACCAAAAGGTCAGCAGTTTGAATCCACCAGGTGCTCTTTGGAAACCTATGGGGCAGTTCTACTCTGTCCTATAGGGTGGCTATGAGTCGGAATTGACTCAACAGCAATGGGTTTTGGAATGGCTAATGATCGGGAGCATTTCCTCATGTGTCTGTTAGTCACTTGAATGTCTTCTTTAGTGAAGTGTCTGTTCATATTCTTTGTCCATTTTTTAACTGGATTATTTGTTTTTTGTTTTAGAGGTTTTGGTTTTTCCTACAGACTTTAGAGATTAGACCTGTGTTGGATTTGTCGTAGCCAAATTTCTTTTCCCAGTCTGTAGGTTCCCTTTTTACTCTTTGGTGAAATCTTTTGATGAGCCTAAGTGTTTAATTTTTAAACAATCACAGTTATCTAGCTTATCTTCTGGTGTTTGTGTATTGTTAGTTTGTATCCTGTTTATACTGTGTATTAGGGCCTGTAGCGTTGACCCTATTTTTTGTTCTATGATCTTTATAGTTTTCATTTTATATTTAGGTCTTTGATCTATTTTGAATTAGCTTTTGTGTGTGATGTGAGGTATGGGTCCTGTTTCATTTTTTTTTTTGTGGATGGACATTCAGCTTTGCCAACACCATTGGTTAAAAAGACTTTCTTTCCCCATTTGATGGCCTTTGGGCCTTTGTCAAAGATCAGGTGACTGTAGGTGAATGGATTTACATCTGGGTTCTCAATTCTGTTCCATTGGTCAATGTGTCTGTCATTGTACCAGCACCAGACTGTTTTGACTACTGTAGCTGTAGAGTAGATTCTGAGGTCAGGTAGTGCGAGTCTTCCCATTTTATTCTTTTTCTTCAGTAATGCTTTACTTATCTGGGACCTCCTTCCTTTCCATGTAAAGGTAATAATTAGTTTTTCCATCTTGTTAAAGAATGCTGTTGGTATTTAGATCAGGATTGCATTGTATTTGTAGATTGTTTTGGGAAGAATTGACATTGTTACAATGTTGACTCTACCTATCCATGAGCATGGTATGTTTTCCCATTTATGTAGGTGTCTATTGGTTTCTTGCGGTAGTGTTTTGTAGTTTTCTTTGTGTGGGCCTTTTATATTTCTGATTAGATTTATTCCTAAGTATTCTATTTTTTTTAGGGGCTATTATAAATGGCACTGCTTTTCTGATTTCCTTTTTGTAGTTTTCTTTATTGGTGTATAGGAATCCAACTGTTGATCCTGTATCTTGCTACTCTGCTGAATCTTTCTATTAGTTTCAATAGTTTTCTTGTGAGTCTTTTGGATTCTCTATGTATAGTACCATATCATCTGCAGATAGGGACAGTTTTACTTCTTCCTTACTGTCATGAATTAAATTGTATTTCCCCCCAAAATAACTGTCAACTTGGCTAGCCCATGATTCCCAGTACTGTGTGATTGTCCACCATTTTGTCATCTAATGTGATTATCCTGTGTGTTGTAAATCCTACCTCTATGATATTAATGAGACAGGACTTAATCTATAAGAATATGTTGTGTCTTAAGCCAATCTCTTTTGAGATATAAAAGAGAAGTGAGTAGAGAAACATGAAGAACTCATACCACTAAGAAACAAGAGTTAGGGGAATAGTGTGTTCTTTGGACCCAGGTTTCCTGTGCTGAGAAACTCCTTGACTAGGGAAGATTGATGACAGGGAGCTTTCCTCAGAGACGACATGGAGAGGAATCCTTCCCCTGGAGCTGGCACCATGAATTCAGTCTTCTAGCCTCCTAGATTGTGAGAGAATAAATTTCTCTTTGTTAAAGCCATCCACTTGTATTTCTGTTATAGCAGCACTAGATTACTAAGACACTTACCAATTTGGATGCCCCCCCCCCCCTTTTTTTCCTTGCCTTATCGCTCTAGTTAGGACTTCTAGCACAATGTTAAATAGGAGTGGTGATAAAGGGCATCCTTGTCTTGTTCCTGTTCTCAGAGGGTATGTTTTCGGCCTCTGTGCATTAAGAATGATGTTGGGTGTTGATTTTGTGTAGATGTCCTTTATTACGTTGAGGAATTTCCCTTCTTCATCTATTTTATTTAGAGTTTTTATCAGGAATTGGTGTTGGACCTTACCAAATGCTTTTTCTGTGTCGATTGAGATGATCATGGTGATTCTTTTGTTTTATTTATGTGGTGGATTACACTGATTGATTTTCTAATGTTAAGCCATCTCTACGTACCTGGTACGAATTCCACTTTGTCAGGGTGTATTATTTTTTTGATATGATGTTGAATTTTATTGCCTAGAATTTTGTTAAGAATTTTTGTGTCTATATTTGTGAGAGATATTGGTCTATAATTTTCTTTTTTTGTGGTGTCTTTGCCTGGCTTTGGTATCAGGGGTATGCTGGCTTCATAGAATGAATTCAGAAGTGTCCCTTCCTTTTCTTGTTCTGAAATAGTTTGAGTAGTACTGGTGCAAGCTCTTCTCTGAATGATTGGTAGGATTTTCCAGTGAAGCCATCTGGGCCAGGGCTTTTTTGTTGACTGGGAGTTTTTTTTTTTTTTTTTTTAATTACCTTTTCAATCTCTTCTCTTGTTACGGGTCTGTTCAGATTTTTTTTTTTAACTTAGTTTGTGTTAGTTTAGGTAGGTAGTATATTTCTAGAAATTTGTCCACTTGCTCTAGTTTTTCAAATTTGTTGGAATATAGTTTTTCATAGTACTCTGTCATGATCCTTTTTATTTCAGTGGTATCTGTCTTAATGTCCCCCATTTCATTTCTTATTTGGGTTCTTTGCTTCTTCTCCTGTTTTTCTTTTGTCAGTTTGGCCAATGGTTTGTCGATTTTGTTGATTGTTTCAAAGAAACAACTCTTGGTTTTGTTGATTCTTTCTTTTGTTTTTCTATTCTCTACTTCATTTATTTCTGCTCTGATCTTTATTATTTCCTTTCTTCTGGTGGCTGTGGGCTTGTTTTGCTGTTCGCTATTTGTTCAAGTTGTATAGCTAATGTTTTGATTTTGTCCCTTTTTTTGATGTGTACATCTATTGCTATAAATTGAATTCTGAACAATGCCTTTGCTGGTTCCCTAAGGTTTTGGTATGATGTGTTTTCATTCTCTCTCTCTCTTTTTTTTTTAAATTTTTATTGTGCTTCAAGTGAAAGTTTACAAATCAAGTCAGTCTCTCACACAAAAACCCTGTACACCTTGCGACACACTCCCAATTACCCTCCCCCTAATGAGACAGTCCGCTCTCTCCCTCCACTTTCTCTTTTCGTGTCCATTTTGCCAGCTTCTAACCCCCTCCACCCTCTCATCTCCCCTCCAGGCAGGAGATGCCAAGGTAGTCTCAAGTGTCCACCTGATCCAAGAAGCTCACTCCTCACCAGCATCCCTCTCCAACCCATTGTCCAGTCCAATCCATGTCTGGAGAGTTGGCTTTGGGAATGGTTCCTGTCCTGGGGCAACAGAAGGTCTGGGGGCCATGACCACCGGGGTCCTTCTAGTCTTAGTAAGATCATTAAGTCTGGTCTTATGAGAATTTGGGGTCTGCATCCCACTGCTCTCCTGCTCCCTCAGGGGCTCTCTGTTGTGTTCCCTGTCAGGGCAGTCATCAGTTGTAGCCGGGCACCATCTAGCTCTTCTGGTCTCAGGATGATGTAGTTTCTGGTTCATGTGTACCCTTCTGTCTCTTGGGCTCATAATCACCTTGTGTCCTTGGTGTTCTTCATTCTCCTTTGATCCAGGTGGGTTGAGACCAATTGATACATCTTAGATGGCTGCTTGCTAGCGTTTAAGACCCCAGGCGCCACTCTTCAAAGTGGGATGCAGAATGTTTTCTTAATAGATTTTATTATGCCAATTGTCTTAGATGTCCCCTGAAACCATGGTCCCCAGACCCCTGCCCCTGCTACACTGGCCTTCGAAGCATTCAGTTTATTTAGGAAACTTCTTTGCTTTTGGTTTAGTCCAATTGTGCTGACCTCCCCTGTATTGTGTGCTGTCTTTCCCTTCACCTAAAGTAGTTCTTATCTACTATCTAATTAGTGAATGTCCCTCTCCCACCCCCTCTCCCTCCTCCCTCTCAGAACCATGCAGGAATGTTTTCTTCTCAGTTTAAACTATTTCTCAAGTTCTTATAATACTGGTCTTATACAATATTTGTCCTTTTGCAACTGACTAATTTTGGGTTTTTAATTTCACTCAGCATAACGCCTTCCAGGTTCCTCCATGTTATGAAATGTTTCACAAATTCCTCACTGTTCTTTATCGATGAGTAGTATTCCGTTGTGTGAATATACCGTAATTTATTTATCCATTCATCCATTGATGGGCACCTTGGTTGTTTCCATCTTTTTGCTATTGTAAACAGTGCTGCAATAAACATGGGTGTGCATATAGCTGTTCCTGTAAAGGCTCTTATTTCTCTAGGGTATATTCCAAGGAGTGGGATTGCTGGATTGTTTGGTAGTTCTATTTCTAGCTTTTTAAAGAAGTGGCAAATCGATTTCCAAAGTGGCTGTACCATTTGACATTCCCACCAGCAGTGTAAAAGTGTTCCAATCTCTCCACAGCCTCTCCAACATTTATTATTTTGTGTTTTTTGGATTAATGCAAACCTTGTTGGAGTGAGATGAAATCTCATTGTAGTTTTGATCTGCATTTTTCTAATGGCTAATGATCGTGAACATTTCCTCATGTATCTGTTAGCTACCTGAATGTCTTCTTTAGTGAAGTGTCTATTCATATCTTTTGCCCATTTTTTAATTGGGTTATTTGTTTTTTGCAGTTGAGTTTTTGCAGTATCATGTAGATTTTAGAGATCAGGCGCTGATCAGAAATGTCATAGCTAAAAACTTTTTCCCAGTCTGTAGGTAGTCTTTTTACTCGTTTGGTGAAGTCTTTGGATGAGCAGAGGTGTTTGATTTTTAGGAGCTCCCAGTTATCTAGTTTTTCTTCTACATTCTTTATGTTTTGTATGCTGTTTATGCCATGTATTAGGGCTCCTAATGTTGTCCCTATTTTTTCTTCCATGATCTTTATCGTTTTAGATTTTATATTTAGGTCTTTGATCCATTTTGAGTTAGTTTTTGTGCAAGGAATGAGGTATGGGTCTTGTTTAATTTTTTTGCAGATGGATATCCAGTTATGCCAGCACCATTTGTTAAAAAGATTGTCTTTTCCCCATTTAACTGTTTTGGGGCCTTTGTCAAATATCAACTGTTCATATGTGGGTGGATTTATGTCTGGATTCTCAATTCTGTTCCATTGGTCCATGTATCTATTGTTGTACCAGCACCAGGCTGTTTTGACTACTGTGGCAGTATAATAGGTTCTAAAATCAGGTAAAGTAAGGCCTCCCACTTTGTTCTTCTTTTTCAGTAATGCCTAATTTATCCGAGGCCTCTTTCCCTTCCATACGAAGTTGGTGATTTGTTTCTCCATCTCATTAAAGAATGTCATTGGGATTTGGATTGGAATTGCATTAAATGTATAGATGACTTTGGGTAGAATAGGCATGTTTATAATGTTAAGTCTTCCTATCCACGAGCAAGGTATGTTCTTCCACTTATGTAAGTCTCTTTTCGTTTCTTGCAGAAGTGTACTGTAGTTTTCTTTGTATAAGTCTTTTACATCTCTGGTAAGATTTATTCCTAAGTATTTTATCTTCTTGGGGGCTACTGTAAATGGCATCGATTTGGTGATTTCCTCTTGGATGTTCTTTTTGTTGGTGTAGAGAAATCCAACTGATTTTTGTATGTTTACCTTGTATCCCGATACTCTTCTGAAGTCTTCTATTAGTTTCAGTAGTTTTCTGGAGGATTCCTTAGGGTTTTCTGTGTATAAGATCATGTTATCTGCAAATAGAGATAGTTTTACTTCTTCCTTGCCAATCTGGATGCCCTTTATTTCTTTATCTAGCCTAATTGCTCTGGCTCGGACATTCTCTTTTGATTGTGGGAGTTTTTTTATTCCATCTTTGATTTCTTCTATTACCCAGTAATTTTTAAGCAAGGCATTATTCAGTTTCCATATATTTGATTTTTTTTTCCTTGCTCTTCCTCTTATTAATTTCTACTTTTAAGGTGTTATGATCAGAGAAGATGCTATGTATTATTTCAGTGTTTTGGATTTTATTGAGGATTGCTTTGTGGCCTAAGATGTGGTTTAGTCTGGAGAATATTTCATGCCTGTTGGAAAAGAATATATACTTTCTTGCTGTTGGGTGGAGTGTTCTATATATGTCTATGAGGTCAAGTTGGTTGATTGTGGCTTTTAGATCTTCTGTATCTTAGTTGGGTTCCTTTCTAGATGTTCTGTCCTTTACCAAGTTTGTGTGTTGAAGTCTCCTACTATTATTGTGGTACTGCCAATTTCTCTTTTCAGTGCTGTTAGAGTTTATTTTATGTATTTTGGAGCCCTGTTGTTGGGTGCGTAGATATGTATTATGGTGGATTGTCCCATTAATCATTATAGAATATCCTTCCTTGACTTTTATGGTGAATTTTGTTTTAAAGTCTATTTTGTCTGAGATTAGTATTGCCACTCTGCTCTTTTTTGGTTCCTGTTTGCTTGATATATTTTTTTTCCATCCTTTGATTTTTAATATATTTATGTCTTTGTTTTTAAGTTGTGTCTCTTGTAGACAGCCTATTGATGGGTCCTTTTTTTAGGTCCATTCTGTCACTCTCTGTCTCTTTATGGGTGTATTTAAGGTATTTACGTTCAGTGTGATTATTGATAGGTGTGAGTTTATTGCTCTCATTTTGTAGTACTTTTTTTTTGTGTGTGGCGCTGACATTTTCTTTGTTTCTTTTACTCTCCTGCGCTGAATTCCTCCTGTTTGTGGATTTTTTTCATTTCTTTTGTTTTTGTAGATTTTGTGTTTACTGGGAGTTTATGTTTTTCTTCTTTATTTTGATGCACAGGTTTTCTTCTTGGTTACCCCTACATGAAATTTCCCCTACTTCCTAAGCTTAGTCTTTTATTAGTTGATTATGCCTTGACTTCATCTCCATTTGAAAGTTCTATAGCTACACTGTTTATTCCCTCTTTTATTGTTCTCACATTGTTGTCCTTTATAGATTGGCCTCTCTGGTTCCCTGTTGTAAATCTTTTAATTTTGTTTTATCCTTGAGTGTTCATTTCCTAGGTTGGTGTCTGACCGATGCTGCCCTGTGTCCTAGATTCAGGTTGTTGTCTGATGTTGTTGGTTTTCTAACTGAAGACTACCTTTAATAGTTCTTGTAAGTTTGGTTTGGTTTTTACATATTCTATTAATTTCTGTTTGCCTGGAAATGTCCTAATTTTGCCATCATATTTGAGCGAGAGTTTTGCAGGATACATTATCTTTGGTTGGCAGTTTTTTTCTTTCAAGGTTTTACATATGTCATCCCATTGCCTTCTTGCCTGCATGATTTCTGCTGAGTAATCAGAGCTTAGTTTTATTGTCTCCCCTTTATATGTGACTTTTTGTTTTTCTCGAGCTGCTGTCAGGATTCTTTCTTTGTCTTTAGTTTTAGTAAGTGTGATTATGATATTTGTTGGTGATTTTCTTTTGGGGTCTATATTATATGGGGTTGGTTGAGCTTCTTGGATGGTTAACCTTTCATGTTTCATGATATTAAGGAAGTTTTCTGTTAGCAAATCTTCAATGATCCTCTCTGTGTTTCCATTTTTCTCCCCCTGTTCTGGAACTCCAATCACATGCACATTTTTGCTTTTGATTGTATTCCACATTGTTCTCAGTGTTTCTTAACTCTTTTCTCTAATTTTTCCTCAAACAAATTAGTATCCAAAGATTTGCCTTCAATTTCACTGATCCTGTTTTCCATTATTTCAAATTTGCTCCTAAAACCTTCTATTGCATTGTCCATTTCTGAAATCTTGTTGTTTATCTTTTGGATTTTTAATTGCTGTTTTTGTATGGTTTCTAGTTGGTTGTTTATTTTGACATTTTGTTCCTGTGTTATTTTCCTGAGTTATTCAATTGTTTTGTCTATTTTTTTCTTATTTTTGTCTGTATTTTCCTTCATGTCTTGGAGAGTCCTGAAATTAGAGTTTTGAATTCCCTGCAAGGCAGTTCCAGTGCCTTTTCTTCTACCGGAATGTCAAGTGGTGTTTTATTTTGTTTGCTTTCTGGAGCCACCCTTTTTTTTTTTTTTTTTTTCCATATGTTTTGATATTGTCTGCTGTCTTTGGGAAATTCAGGAGTTATTTTCTTTGTTTATAGATTGTAGATTTGTTTGTTTCATTCAGCTTTTTTGTTTTATTTGGTGATATCTGGCCAGACAGGCTGGACATGCTTTGTTACTTGCTCGTCTGTGGGCACAATACTTCTCACTACCTTGCCCAGGAGGGGAGGGCTGGTCACTCAGCTATGGTGCAGCAGGCCAGGTCCAGCAGGGCTGGACAGGCAGGGATGGGTCACTTGTGGCATGTACTGGGGCCAACGGGGTGGGGCCAAGGACAGTGCAGAGTGGGGTCCCGTGGTCCATGCCTGTCCCACTCAGAGCATGATGCTTGGTGCATAGTGCAGAGAGGCAGGAGGGAAGAGAGGTGATCTGATGTGTGGAGCTAACTGGGTGAAAGAAAGAAGAGAAACAGAAACAAACAAACAAAAAAAGCAAAAAAAAAGAAGGAAAAAGAAAAAATAAATAAAATGGCAGTGCAGTAGGATTCAGCAGGTGGGGGTGGAGCAGATCTGGTGAGCCATGCGCTGGAGGCTTTCCAGCTGAGTGGTGTGGCTTAGCCTGTCAAGAAGGGATGTGGGTGGTGCATTGGGCTAGATGGGCAGGAGAAAGGAAAGGAAAGAATTGAAATAGAGAGAAGCAAACAAAAAACAACAACAATAACAAAAATAAATATGGTGCTTGGGAGTCAGCTGTTGGGGGTGGGCAGAATTGGGGTGGTACTGAGCTGATGTCTCTCTTACTGGGTGGCACAGCGTGATCCATTAGGAAGGGGTGGAGGCAGCACAGGGCCTAGATGGGAGGTAGAAGGAAAAGAGAAGGGGAAAGATACAGAAAAATAAAAAATATGGCACTGAGGTATCCATCCTACAGGGGTGGCACAGACCTGGAGAGGCCATGTGCCTGAGACTCTCTAGCCAAGTGGTACAGCACAGCCTATCAAGAAGGGGCAGGGATGGCACATGGGGCTAGGTGGGTGGAAGAAAGAAAGGGAAGGAAGGGTGAGAGAAGAAACTGAAAGATTAAAAAAAGGCTCTGAAGGAGCCTGCTGGTGGAGTGGTGCAGACCTGAGGAGGCTGTGTGCTGGTGGCTCTCTAGCCGAGCAGTGTGGTACAGCCCGTCAAGAAGGAGCAGGGATGGCACTTATGGTTAGGTGGGCGGGAGAAAGGAAAGGAAGGAGAGGAGAGAGAGAGAAGAAAGAAGCCAGCAAAAAAAGCAAAGGGAAAACAAACAAACAAACAAATGGCACTGAAGGAGCCAGCCAGTGGGAGCGAGGTGGACCCGGGTAGCAGTGAGCTGGCCAAGCAACCATGGCCCATTGGTAATCAGTGGAGGCCATGTAGAGAGAAGAAGGGTTGGGGGTGGGAAAGCATGTATCCCTGTATCATGGATTGAATTATGTCTCCCCAAAAATGTGTGTAGTATTAACTTGGTTAGGCCATGATTCCCAGTATTCTATGGTTGTCCTACATTTTGTGATTGTAATTTTATGTTAAAGAGGATCAGGGTGGGATTGTAACACCCTTACCAGATCACATCCCTGATCCAATGTAAAGGGAGTTTCCCTGGGGTGTGGCCTGCACCACCTTTTACATCTCAAGAGATAAAAGGAAAGGAAGCTAGCAGAGAGTTGGGGACCTTATACCACCAAGAAAGCAGCGCTGGGAGCACACCATGTCCTTTGGACCTGAGGTTCCTGTGCTGCAATGCTCCTAGACCAAGGGAAGATCGATGACAAGGACCTTTCTCCATAGCCAACAGAGAAAGAAAGCCTTCCCTTGGCGTGGACACCCTGAATTTGGACTTGTAGCCAACTAGACTCTGAGAGAATAAATTTCTCTTTGTTAAAGCCATCCACTTGTGGTATTTCTGTTATAGCAGCACTAGATGACTAAGACACTGGTTACTGAGTGCTCTGTCTCTTGTTAGGAGCTCCGTGAAGTTGCCTTTCTGTACTCTCTGTCCACTGCTCTTGGTGGCTGAGGTCCAAGACAGTGAATCTGTGTCCCTCTGTAGCTCTCCTCATTCTCTGTTCTCTGTCATTGTCTTATTCCATTCAGTGCTTGGCTGAGTTCTTTATCCCTTCATTTGATGCTTAGGGTTCCAGCATCTGTATCTATTTTACTTAGTTTTTCAGGTCTTTGCTGTAGAGGGATGGTGTGGTGCTTCTGTCTATAGTGCCATGTTGGCTTCCTATTATGTATTTTTTTGAATGTTGTTGTTAGCTGCCTTTCATTCAGCCTCTGACTTATGGCAATCTCATCCCCGCACAATGGAACTAAAAGCTGCCAGGCCGTGTGCCATCCCCATGATTGGTTGCATGTTGGACTATTTTGCTCCATAGGGTTTTCACTGGCTGATTTTTGGAAGTAGATCATCAGGCTTTTTTTCCTAGTCTGTGAGCTCTGCTGAAACCAGTTCATCATCATAGCTACACACAAACCTCCACTGACAGACAGGTGGTGGCTGCTCATGAGGTTCACTGGTTGGGAATCCAACCTGGGCCTCCTGCATGGAAGGTGAAACTTCTACCACTGAACTACCACTGCCCCCCCCCTTTCTCAATTAAGGGATACTAAAAGTAAAATCATTATCATGTGGGTGGGAAGTCCACAAAACTTTTGGATCTAAAAGGAGTCTTTATACCCAAAAAGGCCGGGAATGTGTGGGGTTGAGGATCTCTGTATTTATGGCTTGTAAGTGGGGACAGATAGTGCTCTTCAGGTAGTGAGGAATCTCTCTGTGGTCCATCCACACTGCCGTCAGAGAAAGTGTGTGTGTCTGTGTGTGCTCCTGGCCTGTGGGGCAGCGTTGCGATTGTGTTCCTGCCAGCACTAACTTTTCTCCCGTTTCTTTAAGTCCTTTGCATACTGAATCCTTCCATTTCTCTCTAGGTTCTTCACTCAGTCCATCTCCCGTGCTGCTTTCCCTTCTGCTTGCACACATTTCCATGTCTTTCCAACCCTGTTGGGGTAGCTGTCTATGTACCCGCTGCTGGTTTTGGGTTCTCTGCTCCATTTTCACCATCAGCCTCAGGCAGGTGAGCTGCTCTGCTATCCTTCCTCCCATGTGACATCTCCTCCTTCTTTCCTGCTCAGACACCTACCTCTTCCTCATTCTGATAGGTGGTTATAGTGAGCCGGTAGCCCTAGACCAGTGGCCTCTCCTCTGATCTCATTATTCCCAACTTCCTTGCATTGTTTGAACTGTTATTGAGCCTTTGAACTTTTCTCTTCCTTGCCTTCTTGAACTTCTACCTGACCCTCAACCTTTTAGTCAGTCTCCTGGCCTTCATCCAGCTCTTAAATAGAATCTTCCTTGAAAATTTTCCTAGGGCCCTTTGCCCCATCTCTTCATTCTTCCCTGGTGCTCTTATCTGTGCCTGGGGTTTACGAGATCCCCTGGGTGCAGGTGACTTCTGCAAGTCCTCTCTAGCCCTGATGCCTCGCTAGAGGTCAGGCTCCCTCTGTGTTTCCATCCTACTGTTGGGCGTCTCTGGTGTTCTCCTGGCTGATGCAGATGTGTGTTATAGGGTCAGCAAGGAAAATATCCCGCTACTACGGCCAACACGGAGCTATTCATGTTTCTCCAAACTGTCTACCTCTCTTCCGAAAATAAAAATGTAAACAGAAACCCTAACCCTTTGCCATATATTTGAGTTGATCCTGACTCATGGCAGCCCCGTGTATGTGTCAGAGTAGAACTATGCTCCATAGGGTTTTCAGTGGTTGTGATTTTTTGGAAGTATATCGCCAGACCTTTCTTCCACGGTGCCATTGGGTGGGTTTGAACTGCCTCTTTCATGTGTAGATGAGCAAAAACCGTTTGTACCACCCAGGGACCTGTCTCCCTTTCAGGACCTCCTTGTCAAAGTGCAACCACTCTTCTTGGTCTTCAGAACTTGGCATCATCTTTGACTCCTGCCGCTGCTGTCTCTGGCTTGTAACAGATTGCCACATCCCTTTATGTCTTTCTTAAAACACACAAAAATACAAAACAAAAACAAAAACCCACCCCTCTATTGCCCTTCCTTTTCCTCTCAGTTTGCACTTCCCAGCTCCTTCTTGGCCCCTCGCAATATTCCCCAACCCGTCTCATTGCAGCCTTTTGCTCTCCATTTGAATTTTTTTTTTTTTTACCCAGCACAACAACCCCTCTGTGCACTGCACTTTTGGTGACTTCCTGTTGCCAAGAACTTAAAGAGCAGTCTCCTGGGTCTGATATTTAGGGCACATCCCCAGCCTGCCACTCCACACTTCTCCTCTTCTGCAGGAGCCTTCCTTCCCCTCCAGACCCACGGGGATGTGCTTTTCTGACTGGGAGCCTCCATCTGAGGGGCTGTCCCTCACACCATCCCTGCATGACTTTCACACTTGCCCCACCTGTTCAGTTTCTAGCATTCTTTCAGCCCCAATTTCACGTCTACTCTTGCTTGAAAGTCTTTGTTGCCTTCCTTGGAGTGACAAGGAGAGGAAGTGGCCTTCTCTGCCCTCTGTTCACATGGACTTCCTGACCCCCTTCCCTGGTTTATTTTATTTAACTTTTATTTAAACCTTATCCTGTTATTTAACTTGGAGCACTAGAGGGCATGGACTGTATTGAGACATATCTGTTGTTCCCTGGTGCTGATCATGGTGCTTGGCTTGGATTAGATACACAGTGAATATCTGCCCACCTGCTGTCAGGCTGTGGTGCCAGCTTCTCTCATTGACTCTGCGAGGCTCTCTAGCAAATGGGTGGGAAGGAGATCCTGTCACCATTTCATTCATTCATTTATTCACTCACTCTCTTGCTGTTTTAGTTATCTAGTGCTACTATAACAGAAATACCACAAGTGGATGGCTTTAACAAACAGAAATTTATTCTCACACAGTTTAGGAGGCTAGAAGTCTGAATTCAGTGTGCCAGATCCAAGGGAGGATTTCTCTGACAACTCTGGGGGAAGGTCCTTGTCATCAGTCTTCCCCTCGTCTAGGAGGTTCTCAGCACAGGGACCTCGTGTCCAAAGGACACACTTCGTTCCTGGCTCTTCTTTCTTGGTGGTATAAGATTCTTGTCCTCTCTGCTTGATTCTCTCTTTTATATCTCAAAAGAGATTGACTTAAGATACAACCTAATCCTGTGTATTGAGTCCTGGCTCATTAAAATAATTGCCCCTAATCCTACCTCATTAACATAACTGCCTTTAACCCTGCCTCATGAACGTCCTAGGGGTTAGGATTTTCAACATGTAGGATAATTACATCAGATCACAAAATGAAGGACAACCACAGAATACTGGGAATCATAGCGTAGCCAAGTTGACACACATTTTTTGGGGACACAATTCAATCTATAACAGTAACTCGTCCATCCATCCATTACTCACTTAAAAAGCACCTACTATGTGCCAGGTGCTGCTGCTACTGAAACAAAACTGAATAAGACAGTGCCTGTGCTCTAGGAGCCCATGAGAGAGATTTACAAGAAAATCAGTCAAAGTCTTGTGAGGTTAAGTGCTAAGATAAGAGGCTGCCCACCATGGTGGGGAGCCTAGTAGAAAACGATCTAAATTAGTCTGGGAAGACTTCTTGGGGGGTAAGGCCTGAGCTGAGCTTTGAAGGCTGAAGGGGAGTTTGCAAGACAAAGAAGAGGAGAGACATGAAGGAGGAGTGAGTGATGCAGAGGGCCAGAGGAGTTTGCATGGCTGCGCCTGTATTTGTGTGATACAGGTGGGTGAAGTAAGCTGGGTTGAAGGGCCTCATGTGCTAAACTTAGGAGTGAGAATTTTATCCTGAAGTAATGAGATGCTGGAGCTCTGGTGGCACAGTGGTTAAGAGCTCGGCTGCTAACCAAAAGGTTGGCAGTTCGAATCCACCAGCCACTCCTTGGAAACTCTATGGGGCAGTTCTACTCTGTCCTGTAGATTTGCTATGAGTCATAATCTACTCGATGGCAATGGATTTGTTTGTTTTTTTTTTTTTAATGAGGTGCCATCGAAGGCTTTTTGGTCTGGAGTGATTATCGGCTTTGATTTAGAAAGGCCACTTCGGCAACCCCAGAGTGACAGGGGCAGACAGAGTGTAAAAGGGAGGGGGTGAGTTGTCGCAGGAATCCAGGAGAGAAGCCATGGGCAGCTGGGCAGGGCCGAGTAGTGGGTCTATGATGGAGAGGGTGCAGGGGGGCTAGCAGTTGAAGGGGGAATGAGTGGGCTTGGTGACAGATAGGATGTGGGGAAAGATAGGGCGAGCTAGGGACCATGCTGGGGCTCCCCGCTTCAGTGACAGGGAGTTGGAGGAGAGACAGGCTAGGGGCAGTGGTGAGTCCATTTTCTGGTGGGTTCAACTTGCAGTGTCCTGAGACCTTGGGAGGTGTGTAGAGGCATCAGCCTGGAGCAGGGAGAGGGCTCTTGCAGGACACAGAGCTTTGCTGCTCCCATCCCTCTCCCAGGGTCTAGGGAAACCCTCAGGTGGTGGTGGGTTTCGGCAGAGGGAGGAGGGGCTGGAATGCCACATGGAGAAAGGCAGAGGTTCTGATGGGGAAGTCGGAATCGATTGGACGGCAATGGGTTTTGGTTTTGAGCTCTTGTGGGGTAGGGGCACTTTGGGAACTTGAGGCCACTCTCATCTGAGCTAGAGGTAATGATCTCTGTCTGCCGCATCTGCTCTCCCCCTGCTCCCCAAGCCCCACGGCCACAGCAGGGGAGGAGCTTCCTTTAGGGCTTGTAGTTTCCATGCAGATACTGCTCCCTGGGGAATCCATGGGATGCGCAGCCAGGAAATGGTGCTGAGAGCTGGTCTGGATGCCTTGCCTGGCCTGGTCTGGCGGTTGGTCACCCTGCTCTGGTGTTTGCATACCCCACTGGTTTGAACCCCTGGCCAAGAGCCTCCTCACAGGGCTACCCAGAGCCCCCTCCACAGTGTCCCCCGTCTCAGCTACCACCCTAGTCTGGAGCAACCTCAGGTCCCTCACAGCAGCACCTGCAGCTCGCCTTCTCTCATGGTGTTTTTTCCCTCCTCATTCTTTTAAGATTGGTTCGGGACAGTGTGCCTCAGGAGAAGATCCCTAAATCTCTGGGTACGTACTCCCTATGTTCACCCCCATTTGTTACTGGACTCTCTGCATTCCTGGGTGGAGACCTAATCCACTTTGTGTCCAGCCTCTCATTTTATGGACAGGAAAGTTGAAGTCGCCTGGGGCCTCACTGTAGGGTTAGTGCAGACCTGGATTGGTGTGTGTGTGTGTGTGTGTGTGTGTGTGTGTGTGTGTGTGTGTGTGTGTGTGTGTGTGTGTGTGTGTGTGTGTGTGTGTGTGTGTGTGTGTGTGTGTGTGTGTGTGTGTGTGTGTGTGTGTGTGTGTGTGTGTGTGTGTGTGTGTGTGTGTGTGTGTGTGTGTGTGTGTGTGTGTGTGTGTGTGTGTGTGTGTGTGTGTGTGTGTGTGTGCGCGCGCGCGCGCGCACGCAGAGAAGCAGCATTTATGGAGCCGGATTTGTGCAGGCTTGCCGGTTCATGCAGTCCCGATAAAGATAAGGTTATCCTCCTTTTACAGACAGGAGACACACCCGGGCTCAGAGAGCAGGACAGCTGCCCCAGCCTCACAGTACTTAGTGCGGCCCTGCCAGAATTTTTACCCATGGGAGTGGTAAGCCAATATGTGTAACATGCCTAGCATACAGTAGGGACTCAGATGGTGCTATCTGAAGCTGGGGGCCTTCCTAAATCTTGTGGTATTCTTACAACCCTTGCCTGGTCACCTGGCAGCACACCCTGTGCCCTTTGCCCTGCTTCTTTACTTTTGGGCAGGTGAAGACTCCCCAGCTTCTCTTCAACTTGGCTCCCTAGGCCGGGTTGCTGCAAGTGAGCTCAGGGCACCCCGAGGCCCCAAAGGCCAGCACTCTGGCCACATACTTCTGCTCCTTTTTGCCCCATTTTAAGCCAGCAGAGAAGTATTCCTCACTGGACTGAGAGAGAAATTAACCACATCCCACAAACCCCTTAGACAGGTGCAGAGGTTTAAAGGTTTAAATGTCAGGAGATTAGGGCCAGCCCCAGAATAAAGTGAGACAGGGGGCGGGGACAGCCCTGAATAGAAGTGAAGCGAGGGGCGGGGCCAGCCCTGGAATGGAAGAGAGGCCGGGGGTGGCTGGAGACTAAGGCTTAGAGAGGCTCTTTGATGAGACCGGAGGGGTTCTTCTTTAGAGGATAATGTAACTCTGTGGGGAAACCCTGGTAGCATAGCGGTTAAAAGCTACGGCTGCTAACTAAAAAGGTTGGCAGTTGGAATCCCTCAGCCGCTCCTTGGAAACCTTATGGGGCAGTTCTACTCGGTCCTGTAGGGTAGCTATGAGTCAGAATCTACTCGACGGCAACGGGTTTGGTTTTGGTTTGGTAACTCTATGGAGAGACTGGAGGGGTGGCTGGAGGGCAGGTGTGGGTGCAGGGACCTGGGTGGGCTGGAAGCAATTGCTGTATTGGTGGCAGAAGGGGGAGGAGTCACCCTGCCTTCCCCGCAGGTCATTCTGCTGATCAGCTCAGCAGATGGGTCAGTTGGCAAGAGGGGGAGCCTGTTGCCCAAGAGTGCCCCAGGATCAAGGCACAAAGTTGGGCCTGTGAGGCAGGCCTGGTCCAGAAACCCCTGTGACAGCTGCCCCTGCCCGGCCCCCTGGGCCAGGCTGCAACGGGAAGCTCTGTCACCCCAAGTGCTGGATGGAGCTGGTCCTGAGAATGCTGTTGTGGAAATTTCAGCCAGGAGCCATCAGTAACGACCCCCTCCTCTGGCTCACCAGACCTGCTGCTTGAGAACAAGTTCCTCAGGGTCTGGGGCAAGGGGCCTTAGACAGGGCTTTCTAGGGTGTCTCTCAGAGGTGTAGGTAAAGGGGCGGGGTACAAAACAGCAGAGTCCTTAAGGGCAATTGCTGTGCTGGTGGCAGAAGGGGGTGGAGTCTCCCCAGCCAGCTTCCCCCAGGTCACTCTGCTAATCAGCTCTGACCCTCCAGTTGTCACCTGTGGATAACCTGCTCATCCCATGGGACTGGTGAGTCAATACGTGTAATGTGCTTAGCACATAATAGGGACTCACATGGTATTATCTGAAGCTGGGGACTGCCTTGAATCTTGTGACATTCTTACAGTCCTTGCCCTGGTCACCTGGCACCGGACACTGTACCCTTTGCCCTGCCCCTCACTTTTGCGCAGATGGAGACTCCACCAGCTCCTCTTCACTCTGGGCCCTTGGTCCTTCTTTCAAGTCTGGCACTTCCTGCACCAAGCAGAGGGATCTTTTGCAGAAGGCATGGGTGGGGCAGAGGTCCAGAACCCCAGATGGTGGCTCCCTACCCAGAGGACTCCTGATTTGCAGGTTTACCAGAGGACAAATTTGTGATTGGGAGAAACCGTTTAACATAAAAAAGGAAGTTAATGAACCTGCCCCACCTTGCCTTCATAATAAGACAGGTCCTTTTAACATCCATTGATTGGGAAAATGGAGACTGACAGAGATACAATGGACTTAATGTCATCTGGAAATGAATTTGTATTTTATCAACCACAAGATCATTCAATGGTCAGTGGGCCTCAGCTTTACCAACTGTGAAATGAGAGGGTTGGACTAGCAGTAGTTCTCAGGCCCTTCCAGCTTTAGCCTTGAACTTTGCGCCATAGATTCAGACAAGCTCTCGTGGTACTTAATGCTCAGTGTGCCCATTTTATTTCTTCTCTTCCTGAGGCACATACCTTCCAGGGAAGATAAAGCTTACTATTCTCAGTCATTATCTTGAACTTAGCAAGTATGTGAGCTAACAGATCTGTTTTGTGCCCAGCCTCCCACCCCTCCCCTGTCTTAGAATAGACATGGAGTAATTGTTGAATGAAGGCATGGAAGGATGTTGCTCCTTAGGCAGCCAGTTCTGTGTCTGCCAATGCTGCTTTATAGACTACATTTAACTTGTGTCTTTCTCCACCAAAGGGGTGTTTTGCAGAAGAATTGAGGGTGGAGGGCTTAGGCAGTAATTTTACACCAACTGTAGGATTATAGAGGCCCAGGGATAGACCAAAGGGATGGCTGCTGCTTCAGGGTGCTGGGTTTCCTCAGCTCCATTTTTGTTCTTGACTCCTCAGAGCCAAGACTGTCAGCCCCAGTGGTCAGAGACAGGTCTGCCGCTGCTGAGAAGCCTGCTCTGCCTTCATCTCAGTCTGCTCCTACGCTGACAGCCTTCTCCTTCAGCCATGCCAAAGAAGCCCCTCCTTTGCTAAAAGAAGAGGATCAGAAGGAGAGCAGCACCAAGGTATCTGAAGCCAGGAGAGGAGGAGGTGGGGTCAAAGTGGACTACTGGATGAGTGCCAGCATGTTTCTTAAATAGCCAAGCATGGGAAGAGCTTATGGAAAATGGAGGAGAGCAAGGAAAAGCCCCAAGGCAACTGCCCCTAGTACTTAAGGCTAGAACCTTAGAACTGTAGATTGGTTTGGGGGTGAGGGCTGAAGAAAGAAAGAGAAATAAGAGAGAAAGATAGGGTGGATTCTGGATGAAGGGAAGGGTAAAGTAGGGAGCGGCAAGGGAGGGATGAGGGAAGAAGGGAGGACACAAGGAGGTCACACAGTTTGGAAGGAAGCAGGATGTGGGGGAAAGCACAACAGGGCTTAGGTGAACCAAGTTGCGTAATTTGAGCCAGCACCCAAAATAGCAACCAAGAGGCAGCTGACTCAGAGGCGGACAGCCAAAGGCTGTGCTTGACAGGCTGAGAAATACCTTGTACTTCTAAGGTGACCTTGGGGAGGTGGTTTCTCCTCCCTGGTCTGGGAGAATTTAGCAAAACTTGAAGAGTCATTGTTATGGGGGGCATGTGTGCAAACACAACCTGGAAGCCTACTATGTGCATGTATTATGTTAGAAAATGGGATTCAGTGATGACTATGACAAGTCCAGTCACCACATACCTCCCACTCCAACGAGAGTGACAGAATGTGAAACAAAATATGTAATTGAGTGCAATGAAATAACTTCATCTTCCACTCCACCTTCCACTCACTCCCATAGTTGTACCATAGACCTTGGGATTGCCAACAACTTCATCTTCTCCGTTATCTAAATTTCAGGCATCCCATTCTGTTACTACCATCTCCTAGTGTTCTAACTCAATCCGTCTAATACCTCAACTCCAGCATTTGTCCCCTTTCTTACATCAGCAATATTCTCCTTTTGACTGGATCATTCCCACTAGCATATTAGAGTTCTGTTATCTCTTTCATCTTAGTAAAACACAACCAAAACTCTTGCCACATCTCTCTTCCCATTCTCTCCTGAGCCTAGTCCAATTTGGCTTTAGTCCTCACTGCCCCACTAAAACTGTCCATGTTGGGGTCATCAGTGACCTCTACCTTCCCAAATGCAGTCACGCCTCAGTCCTCTTCTAACCTGACCCATCAGTTGCTATTGATACAGCTGTCACTCATTCCTATTGAAAATTTCCATCTAGGGGTGGAGGCAAAGAGATGGCTTTTTTCTTGCCTCTCTGCCTATATCAAAGGCCAGCTCAACCCTCCTTTGCTGCCCACTCCTCATCTTCCTAACCTCTAGATGCTGGAGTCCCCCAGGGATCAGTCCTCTGGCCTCTTCCCCAGTTATACTTACCCGCCCCCGGGCGACTCAGTCCAGTCCATGGCTTTCAGTACCATCTATATGCTGAGGACTCCCAAATTTCCCTTTCTAGCCCAGACCTCTGATCTCCAGATGCATATATTTAACGGCTACTCAGTATCTCCACTTAGGTATATAATTGATATTTCAACCTTACCATGTTCAAAACTCAACTTTTGAATATTCACTCCCTGACACTTCCTCTTTCTCCGGGGCTTCCCCATCAGTGAATGGCAGTAAAAGGCAACTCCAGAATTCTAGTTGCTCATGTTAAAATCTTGGGCCCATCCTTGGTTCCTCTCTTTCTCTCTTACCCCACACCTCATACATCAGCAAAAGCAGTGGGGTACAGGGAACTCTTGCTTCTATTTTTACAACTTCTTATGAGTCTAACTATTTTCAAATAGTTATTTAAAAACAATCAAATAAACAAACAAACAACTCAGAGGACTCACCACCCTCCTCTCAGAATGAAATTCAAATCATGTCACTCCTCTGCCTAAAACCCCCAATGGCTTCTCATCTCCCTCAGAGAAAAATCCCAAGTCCTTACCATGGACTACAAGGCCCAGTGTGCTTCCTCTGCTTAGGACAAGTCTGCCTTAGAAATCGTCTGGCCTGCACCCTCACCTCACGTATGTCTCTGCTTATATCTCACCCCCTCAGGGAGTCCCTCTTGGCTTTCCTATCTAAAAGGAAGCCCTGTCACCCTCTGTCTCCTTACTTTTCTTTTAGCACTTTTTCCCTGGCATTGCAGACTGGTCATCATGTTGCTCTTTGGGAGTAAGGATTCTCTCTTTTTCACTCACTCCCAGAACAGCGATAGCAGGCACATAGGAAGCACTCATGTTTTTGTCAATTGAATTTGTTGACTGAATGAATGAAAGTACAGAGAAGAAATGCATGACTGCCTGGGCATGGGGACCAGGGGTGGTTCTGGGAGAAGGAGACATCTGAATAGGGTTCCGAAGGATGGCCACAGTTGGGTGGAACTTCTTAGAAGTGGCCTTAAGGGCACTGTTGCAGGCCTCAGACAGTGCAGGAGCCGTGGAAAAGAAGGACCCTCAGGCAGTCAGTGTGGAGACAGAACCAGAACAATGTGTCTCGGAATGGCCTGGCTTGTTCTGGCCTGTTTGCCTTCCTAAATGTTTTGTGTGCTCTGGGCCCTGGGGGTGGAGCTGGATCCCCAAGGGTAATAGAGTTTTCCTTGAACTTGTGCCAGATCCAAGTCACCATCTCCAAGTCTGCCCAGGAGAAGATGCGGCTGAAGCAGATGAAGGAAATAGAGTTGTTTCGGAGGGCAAAGGAGCCAGAGCAGGCAAGGGAGCTTGCTGCCCAGAGCCTGGGCTCCCGGAGAGCCTTGATGAAGGAAGGTACTGGGTGCCTAGGGATGGGACTCCCACAGCCTGGGGGAACATCTTGGCCAACTCCTGGGTTCTCAGCCCTCCCAAAGAGAGACTGCCCCAGCCCCTCAGCCTCCTCATCCTGAGATGAACAGGAAACCATGCCTACCCTCTCATAGCCCACGGATGGGCCTGTTTCCAGAGGTGGACATGAGGCAGGAGCAGGCAGAAATCGGCTCAGCCCTAGGATTTCCTCTGCCTCCACAGGCCTCCTTCCTCTCCGGGGCAGCGGGACCCAGTCTGTGCCCAATGGGCTTAGCAGCACACGCAGAAACAACATCGGCATCATCCCGAGGAAGCGGGCCAACCGATCCTCACTCCCCAGCATCTCCATCAGCAAGCAGGAGCCCAGCTTTGCCCGCCATGCTTCAGGTGGGGCTCAGACCCAATTGCCTGGGGCAGATGTCCCCTCCCTGTGTTGTGCCTCAGGATGCTTAGGGGATAGCAAAGTGGCCTGGCTGCTCTGCTTCAGCCTGTTGCCCATGTTAGGCCAGGGGGCAGCCTGGGGTGGTGGTCACCTTGAGAGAGAGAGAAGCCTGTGCCTGGGACTTGTAAGCATCTGTGGGTTGAGCTGGGGATCCAGGACATCACAATTGTGGTGGAGGTCAAGGCAGGTATGCCCAGCTTGTGTGACATGTCCTAAAGGAGCCTCAAGAGCAACAGGACCGAAAGATGCTGGAAAACAGCATCCAAGGAACTAGCTGGAAATTCCAGAAAGAGGGGATTTGAGGGAGATGTTGGTTTCCTGCCTGCTGGGTCATAAAATGTCAGGGCTGGACCATGCTGTTTACAAGTGGGGATCAGAGGAGCCCAAAGGCTTCACTCGGGGAGGCACCAGAGGTGAGACCCTGTCTTCATTTTACCAGAGGAACTTCTATCTTACCAAAATTTTTTGTACACTGGACACTCATGTGAGATTCCATTTGAAAAGATTTTGCTACTAAAAAACATTTGAAAACAATCAGCCTGGTTCAGAATGTCTTTAAGGGTGAGATATGGACAATGATGGCAGACTAGAGCATCATTTTGATGCTGTAGATAGATAATTTTGACTCACCTCCCTTTTAAGTTCTCTTTAGATCCTTTTGATTTCATCAAGTAGAAAGTCTTGGTGCTAGTTTTTAGCACCTCTCTACGACTTGGGAATCTTACTTTTTTAATAAAGAGAGCCTCCTTCAGGCTCAGAGACATCAGTGGGTGGCTGTAATTTTATAGCTAGGGTTTATAACATTTTTTTTTTAATTATAAATATTTGTCATATTTATAGCAAATATTATTGGTCTGCCAATTATAGTAGTGACATAAATTTCCCTTTAAAATAAATTTACTTAGGATTTGAAAAGTGGGTTAATTTGAGGAAAAGTACAATGTAAATAAAAGTACAGGTAATTCAGAGATATGGCAAAAAATCATCCAGATGGCAATTGAATGCTTGACACTTAGAAAACATTGCTTTATCTTAGCAAACTCACTCATTTTGTAGATAGCAAAACTGAGACATAAGTTCACTCAAGGTGAGTGTGGTATGTAGGGTCTAAAACCTCAGCTCATGACTCTTGATATACAGGTAGTCCCTGATTTACAACAGGGTTCTTTTCTGACGACTCCATCATAAGTTGGCTCTGACATAAGTCAAATAACCTCTTTTTTTTTTTTTTTTTTTTTTAGTATTCATTATTATTGCCTTTTATTATCAGTATCTTTATAAATCTGGCAGTGTTTCGAACAGTGCATCATAAAATCGAACATCTGCAAGCGAACATCTGAGAATGACAGCATCAGCAAATTATGTGCTGCAACATTATTACTAACAATAAGTTTTATGAAAACAAAAACAAAAATGGATAGTCGTCAAGTGCGGTTCGTTGTAACTTGAGCACATTGTAAGTCAGGGAACCTGTAGTATAGTGTGTTGTTGCTTCCCATTATGTAAACTGTGTAAATGCTCGGCAGCTGACCTAAAGGTTGGCAGTTAGAACTAACCCAGAGGCACTTCAGAAGAAAGGCCTGGTATTCTACTTCTGAAAAATCAGCCATTAAAAACCCTATGGAGCACAGTTCTGCTCTGACACGCATGGGGTTTCCATGAGTTGGAATCACCTCAATGGCAACTGGTTTTTATGTGTGTGTGTGTGTGGGTATGTGCATTTGAAAGAAATAAGACCTTTAGGCAGACTGAATTGTAGTAGGTAAAAAACAAACCAACTGGAGGAATCCTAAGATGGTAGCCTAGTAGTGAAACAAATATGGATGACAGTATTGGAATTCGAGCATCAATAGAAAGGATACAGAATTGGGTCAAACATCAACTGGAAAATGAAACTGAGTGAGAACAGCAAATAAGGAGAGAAATAAGGAGGAGGTACCCTGCCAACTGGCCAGCACAACGTGGACATCTTGAGACACAGCCAGCAGTGATCCCAGCTGAGGAGCATAGGAAGGCAGCATCATGGAGCACCAAAGAAAAGACAGAGAAACTATGAAGATGCACTCTGAGCAAAGCAAGGTACCGATTACTGCCTGTGCCCAGCAAGAATAGCACAGACATCCCCACCCAGTGACCATAGGAGTGTGTTCTCCCTCTCCCCACCCTCTTGGTGATTGGTGGCATGAACCCCCACACATCCCTACTGCTCCAGCTACCAGGGACCTTGGTATGAGCTCCTCTAATTTTTTTCTTTTTCTTTTTCCCTCCCCCCACCCAGTCTTGTCTACTGCCCTCCCTCCCCACCCCCTACACCTGCCTAGTGGACAGTGGTGTAGAGAAAGAGCATGCTTCAGAAGCCTCCTCCATCTGTCCTTTGCAGGAGAGAGCACCTGCTTACTCCCCACACTCCCCAGCTGTTTGCTCCAACCCTCCCCCACCACTGGAGAGAGCACCTGTGCCCTCTCCATCCATCTGCCTAGCCATTGCCCAACCTGCACACACCTCAGCTGGCTGCCCCAACCCTCCCCTGCCAAAGAGAGTATCTGCACACTGCCCCTCCTCCACTGGAGAGAGCGCTTATACACACTCTGGCTGGTTGCCCCACTCCTCCCCCACTGCAGAGTGCCTGCACACTTCCCAGCTCCAAGCTTAGCCCTTCCCGCACAGGAGAGACTGCCTTTGTGCTCCCCAGCTGCATGCCCCGCCCCTCCCTGCCCCTTGCCCACTGTCCCATCGAGCAGGCAGAGGGAGCACCTCCATGATTGTGAGCATTCCTGTGCCACTGCACCGGAGAGAGATGGCACCCAGTGGTCAGCACCCGTCCAGCACGCCGACAGATGTCTCTCATGCACAGTGAGCAGCGACATGGGCTTGCCCTGTATACCACAGTCACACCCACCTGGAGACAGGTGGTGAATAGTCCTGTGCTGCCAGATGAAGGATCAGCAAAGCACCTGACCCACCCACACTGATATATCAAAACAAAACAAAAAATCATAAATAAATAACACCTTAATGCCTTGGAGACAGCAGACAATATGAAATCATTTAAAGAAACAGGACAAGATGGCTCAAGCAAATGACCAAAATAAACAGGCAGAACACCTTCCTGAGGAAGAAACAGTAATGGAATTACCTAATAAGGAATTCAAAAGTCTTATATACAGGGTCGTTAAACAGATCAAGGAGAACACAGACAAAACCACCGAAAACACAGCCAAAACCCTAGAAGAATTCAGAAAAACAATATAAGAACAAAATGACAAAATAAATAGATAACTAGAAACCATCCAAAAGCAGCCAATAGAAATCCAAGAGATTAACAAAAAAATTTCAGAAATAGATAACTCAATGGAAGGACATAGGAGTAGAATTGAATCGATGGAAGACAGAATCAGTGAGAAGGACAGATCCCTCGATACGAATTTGTTTGAGAAACATTCAGAAGAAAAGAAAGAAGAAAAATGAAGAAAGCCTAAGAGCTATGTGGGACACTATCAAGAAGAATAACTTACATGTGATAGGAATCCCACAACAGGAGGAGACAAAAAAAAGCATGGAAAAATTTTTTGAAGAATTGCTGGCAGAAAACTTCCCTAATATCATGAAAAATGAGAAGATATCCATCCAAGAAGCTCAACAAACCCCATATAGGATAGACCCCAGAAAGAAAGTCACCAAGAAATGTCAGAATCAAACTTTCCAAAACCAAGAACAAACCAAGAATCCGGAGAGCAGCTCAGGAAAACTGAACTGTCACCTACAAAGGGGAACCAATAAGACTAAGCTCTGATTTCTCAGCAGAAACTGTGTTGGCAAGAACATAAAACTCTGAAAGAAAAAACTGCCAACCAAGAATTTTATATATCCAGCAAAATTGTCTCTCAAATACAATGGCAAAATAAGAGCATTTCCAGATAAACAAAAATCGAAGGAATTTGTAAAAGCCAGACTACCCTTACAAGAAATGTTAAAGGGAATCCTTTGGTCAGAGAAACAAAAACGCAAGACAACAACCTGAGATTAAGACACATTAAGTGTCACCCAAATACCAACGAAGACAAAGAATTCTCAAAAATAAATTAAAGCTACAAGATGGAAAAAGAGGGAACTAGAAATGTCAATCTGTAAATGACAACAACTTCAAAATAAAAGAGGGAATAAATGGTGTAGTTACAGAACTTCCACGTGGAGAGGGAGTCAAGGCAATATCAAGATATAACAGACTGTTTTAAACCTAGGAAGATGAAGGTAAATTTCAGGGTAATCACAAAGAAAATTAATAATCCTATTTGCCAAAAAAAAGAAATGAAGAAGAAAGCCATGAAGACTCAATAAACAGAAAATCAACAACAATGAAGGAAAAGAAAAGAAACTCCATAAGCAAAAAGAACTCAGTACAGAAAAGCAAGGGGAACAAAGACACTGTCAACACCACACACGCAAAAAAAGGATAACAAAATGACAGGAGTTAATTTGTACCTATTGATAATCACACTAAATGTAAATGAGTTAAATGCACCAGTCAAAGACAGAGTGGATAAAAAAAGATGACCCATCAATATGTTGTCTACAAGAGACACATCTTAGACACAAACATATAAATAAGCTAAAAACCAGTGAATAGAAAAAATATATATCAAACAAACAGTAACCAAAAAAGAGGAGTGGCATGTTAATCTCTGATAAAACAGAATTTAAGGCAAAATCCATCGCAAAAGACAAGGAAAGGCATTATATAATGATCAAAGGCTCAATTCACCAAGAAGACATAACCATAAAAAATATATACACACCCAATGACAGGGCATCGAAATGCATAAAACAAACTCTAACAGCATTGAAAAGAGAAATAGTAGGAGACTTCAACACACCACTTTTGGTGAAGAACAGGTCAACTAGAAAGAAATGCAACAAAGACACAGAAGAGCCAATTGCCACAATCACCAACTTGACTTCATAGACGTATACAGAACGGTTCACCCACCAGCGGCAAAGTATACATTCTTTTCCAACACACATGGATCGTTCTCCAGAATAAACCACATTTTAGGGCACAACGCAAGCCTCAATAAAATCCAAAGCATCAAAATAATACAAAGCATTTTTTCTGATCACAATGCTATAAATGTTGAAATCATTAACAAGAAGAGCAAGGGGGAAAAAAAAATCAAATACATGGAAATTGAATAACACCTTGCTTAAAATCCACTGGGTAATAGAAGAAATCAAAGACAGAATCCAAAAATTCCTAAAATCAAATGAGAATGAAAACACTTCTTACCAAAACCTTTGGGACACAACAAAAGCAGTGTTCAGAAGACAATTTATAGCAATAAATGCACACATCAAAAAAGAAGAAAGGGCCAAAATCAAAACATTAACCCTACAACTTGAACAAATAGAGCAGCAAAAGAAGCCCACAGGCACTAGAAAAAAGGCAATAATAAAGATTAGAGCAGAAATAAATTAGCAAACAGAAAAATAATAGAAAGAATCAACAAGACCAGAACTTGATTCTTTGAAAGGATCAATAAAATCAACAAACCACTGGCCAAATTGACAAAATAAAAGCAGGAGAGGAAGCAAACAACTCATATAAGAAATGAGATGGGTGGTATAACAACAGAACCAAGTGAAATAAAAAAGATCATAACTGAATACTATGAAAAATTGTACACCAACAAATTTGAAAACCTAAAGGGCATGGACAAATTTCCAGAAACACATTACCGACCTAAACTAACACAAAGTGAGGTAGGTAAACTGAACAGGCCCATAACAAAAGAGATTGAAGAGGTAATTAAAAAAACTCCCAACTTCCCTCCCCTACCGCCACCAAAAAAAAAAAAAAAAAAAAAGCCCTGGGCTAGATGGCTTCACTGGAGAATTCTACCAAACATTCAGAGAAAAGCCCACACCTACTCAAACTATTTCAGAACATAGAGAAGGAAGGAATACTCCTGAACTCACTCTATGTAGCCAGCATAACTCTGATACTAAAGCCAGGCAAAGACACCACAAGAAAAAAAAAAAATTTATAGACCAATATCCTTCATGAATATAGACACAAAAATTCTCAACAAAATTCTGTTGCTGTGTTGTTAGATGTTGTCGAGTTGGTTCCGACTCATAGCAACCCTATTACAACAGACCAAAAAAATGCCTGATCTTGTGCCATCTTCACAATTGTCATTATGCTTGAGCCCGTTGTTGTAGCCACTGTGTCAATCCACCTCCTTGAAGATCTTCCTCTTTTTCACTGATCCTTTACTGTGGATGGGAACTAGACAAGAGTTTCCTTTATCACCACTCTTAAAAAACATTGTACTGAAAGTCCTAGCTAGGGCAATAATTCAAGAAAATGAAATAAAGGTATACAAATTGGTAAGGAAGAAGTAAAACTCTCTCTGTTCACAGATGACATGATACTATACATAGAATTTCCTAAAGATTCCACAAGAAAGCTATTGGAACTAATGGAAAGATTCAGCAAAGTAGTAGGATATGAGATCAATATACAAAAATCAGTTAGATTCCTAAACACCAACAGACAGAACTTTGAAATGGAAATCACAAAAACAATACCATTTTTAATAGCCCCTAAAAAGATAAAGTACTTAGGAATAAATGTAAACAGTTTTCTATGCAAAGAAAACTACAAAACACTACTGTAAGAAACAAAAAGAACTACATAGTGGTAAAACATAACATGCTCATGGATAAGAAGATTTAACATTGTGAAAATGTCAGTACTATCCAAAGCAATCTACAGATGCGATGTAATCCTGATCCAAATTCCAACAGCATTCTTGAGATGGAAAAACTAATCACCAGCTTTATATGGAAAGGAAAGAGGCCTTGGATAAGTAAAGCATTATTGAAAAAGAACAAAGTAGGAGACCTCATGCTATCTGACCTTCAAACCTACTATACAGCCATGGTAGTCAAAAAAAAAACCTGGTACTGGTACAATGACAGACACATAGACCAATGGAATAGAATTGCGAACCCAGATGTAAATTCATCCACCCATGGACAATTGATCTTCCACAAAGGGCCAAAGTCCATTTAGTGGGGACAAGACAGTCTCTTCAACAACTGGTGCTGGCAAAACTGAATTGTGTGTAGTACCTCACACAATCTTTCTGTAGAAAAATGTAATAGGACCTATACCTCATGCAGTATACAAAAATGAACTCAAAATTAATCAAATACCTAAATATAAAATCTAAAACTATAAAGATCTTGGAGGACAAAGTAGGGGCCCTAATGTATGGCATACATAGAATGCCAAACAAAACTAAAAATGCACACAGCAGAAGATGAACTAGATAAGTGGGACCTCCTAAAAATTAAACACTTAGGCTCAAACAAAAGAATTCTTCAAAAGAGTAAAAAGAGAACCTACAGACTGGGAAAAATTTTTGGCTATGACATATCCAACAAAGGTCTAATCTCTAAAATTTATAGAAAACTTCAACACCTCAACAATAAAAAAACAAACAATCCAATTCAAAAATGGGCAAAGGATATGAACAGACACTTCACCAAACAAGACATTCAGGCAGCTAACAAACATAGGAAGAAACACTAGCCATCATTAGCAATTAGAAAGATGCGAATGAAAACTACAATGAGATACCATCTCACCCCATTACTGGTGCTAATTAAAAAAAAAAAAAAAAACAGAAAATAACAAATGTTGGTGAGGTTGTGGGGAGATTGGAATTCTTATACACTGCTGATGGGAATGTAAAATGGTAGAACCATTTTGGAAAATGATATGGCACTTCCTCAAGAAGCTAGAGAGAGACATACCATATGATCCAGCAATCCCACTCCTAGGTATATACCCTAAACAAACAAGAGCTGTGACAAGTAGACATATGCACACCCATGTTCATTTCAGCATTATTCACAGTAGCAAAAAGATGAAAATAACCTAAGTGCCCATCAACAGATGAATGGATTAACTGTGGTACCTACACACAATGGAATGCTATGTAACGATAAAGAATAATAATGAATCTGTGAAATATCTCACAATATGGATGCATTTGGAGGACATTATGCTGAGTGAAATAAGTCAATTACAAAGCACCAGTACTGTATGAGACCACTATTATAAAGTAACAACAAAGAGTTTATACACACACACATAAAAAGAAATTCTTTGATGGTTACCAGGGATGGGAGGGGAATGAAGGGAAAATTACCAAATAGATAGAAGACACATGTTAAAATTGGTACAGGGAAAGGCAGTACACAATGTGGGAGAAGTCAGCACAACATGACCAAGGCAAGAGAAGACACTGAGAGGAATGCAGGAATAAAGGACAACTTTTTATGGTAACTACAGAAACCCTGGTGGCGTAGTGGTTAAGTGCTACAGCTGCTAACCCAAGCTTCGGCAGTTCAAATCCGCCAGGCACTCCTTGGAAACTCTACGGGGCAATTCTACTCTGTCCTACAGGGTTGCTTTGAGTAGGAATCGACTCGACAGCACTGGGTTTGGTTTTTTTGGTAACTACCATGGCATAGACAATCCTGCAACAATAGAGTTAACAAATGGAGACATAGATATGCCAAGAGGTGCGGGGCGGGGGGGTGTAAGGGAGTACACCCACCAGCAGATAACAGGCTTGGTGGTGGGTATTTCTACATATATGACTGCTGGTGCTCCTCATATATCAATATAGGCAATAGAGCATACAAGGGGCACAGTCAGGGAACCCTCTCAGCCATAACCAAACATCTCGTGGGATGAAGTTCTTAGGCTTGAAGGCAAAGGACCATAGACTCAGGGGACATCATAGTTCATAAAGACAATGTTCTGTATCTTACTGTGATGAGTAGCACCTGGGGCCTTAAAAGCTTGTGATCAGCTGTGCGAGATACAGGTATTTATTTCTTCCCATCTAGAGCAAAGGAGAGTAAAGAAAACCAAAGGCTGAGGGGAGCAATAAGTCCAAAAGACTAAAGGACCACATGAACCACAGCTTACATGACCCCGAGACCAGAAGAACTAGATGGTACCCGACTACTACAACCGACTATTCTGACTGTGATCACAATAGACGGTCCTGGACAAAGTCGAAGAAAAATGTAAAACAAAAATTCAAACTTACAAAAAAGACCAGATTTACTAATCTGACAGAGACTGGAGGAAGCCCTGAGACTATGACCCTAAGACACCCTTCGGACATGAAATTGAAGCCATTCCCAGAGACCACCTTCCACAGAAACAATAGGCAAGTCAATAAAATCAACAATAACAGCTGAGAGGGACGTGCTCTTTAGAACAATCAACTATATGAGATCAAAAGGCCAATATTTGCCCAAACACAAAGATCAGAAGGAAGGGACGGGTAGAAAACTAGGACGAAAGGAAATGGGGAACTCAGGACAGAAATGAGGAGAGTACTGACACATTGTGGAGAATGACACCAAGGCCATGAAACGCTTTATGTACAAACTATGGAATGGGAATCTAATTTGCTCTGTAAACTTTCACCTGATGCACAGTAAACAAAACAAAACAAAAAACCAACATTCACCTCTCACACCCTCACTGGAGGCTGAATTTGAATCTTCTTCTCTCTCCTGATGGTGAACAAAGAATCACATAAAGTTGCTTGATAATTTGCGCCTGATTCTACTCTTGGGTCTGGCTGGAAAGGACAGAATTTCAGGATGGTTCACTTGGTTGTCCTGATTTTCTTAATAAATTCTGTGACAGTCTTGCTCCTCACGGGAGAAGGGGTTGCTTTAGGTGAACTCAGCTGGGTCTGCTCAAGTCCTTCTGTTCCTTGTATGCAAAGAACATTTTCCCTATCAGGGATTATTTCCTTAGGATATAGTCCCAGAATGGAAATTATGGGCTCCAAAGGTATTAATTATTGAAATGTGAGCTGTCAGGGGTAGAGGTGGGCATAGGCAAACACAAACCCGGCCCTCAAGAGACTAGAGGCTGGAGTTCCCTCTGCTGGTGCCTTTTGTGTGTTTGTCTTTAAACCTAGATGGATACTGAATGCCATTGGAAGCATCTTAGTTACCTAGTGCTGCAGTAACTGAAACACCCCAAGTCGGGCCTTAAAACATAGTTCAGGAGGCTAGACGTCCTAATTTGGGGTATGGCTCTAGCGGGAGGTCCTTCTTTGTCTACGTCAGCTTCTAGTAGCTGTGGAAATCCTTGACGTTTCTGGGCTTGTAGCTGCGTCTGCCGTGTGCGTGCGTGTGTGTGTGTGTGTGTGTGTGTCTTCACATGGCATCTCCTCCTGTGTGTCTCTCTCTGTCTATCCTGCTCTTTTTTATAACTCAAAAGTGATTAGGTTTAGGGCCCACTCTACTCTGGTGTAACCTCATTAACATAAATGAAAAACCCTATTTCCAAACAGGGTCGCATCCATAGGTACAGGGACCAAGACTTCAGTACATATTTTGCGGGGGGTGTGGGGGGGGAAACAGTTCAATCCACACAGAGGAGAAGGTGAGGTTGAGGCAGGGCTGGGTGGTAGGAGGGTGGGTTGCTCTCTCTCTAATACCAATGCCTTTTTTGTGGGAGTCACAGACAACATCAAATTCATGTCTGTGTATTCCAGGGAAGGACATGGAGGTTAGATGTCGCCTCTTACACACCAGAGGGTGAACTGAAGGGCTGATTAGGGACTTTCACACACCAGTAGCAGAGCTGAGAAGAGAATCTAGGAATGTGACTTTGTGTCTTGGCTTTAAAGAAAGGATGGCCTCTCAACTTAGATTCTCAGGGCCTCTTGGGTATACATTAGTAAAAACCATCCCAGTGGAGGTGAACCTCTGAAGAGATCTAGTTAGAAAGTGAGATGTGGTAGCGAGAGCTCTTGGCTCAGAGAAGGGGATCTTCTTGTCCTGGCTCTGCTGACAGAGTAGCTGAGGGACCGTGGGAGGATCCCCCAGCCTTCCTGGGCCACTGATGTGTCACTAGGGTATTGAACTAAGGAACGGCCTCTAAATTCCCTTTCTGTTCTTATTCTGAGATTTTATGATCCTGGCATCTGTCCCCAAGGAAGGAGAGCCTAGAAACATGAATTGAGTTTTTAATAATATCCCTGCTCAGTGTTGGTCTCTAGATGTGGGGCCCCATCTTGACCATGTGGGTGCTGGTTAGATATCCCATGTCTTGTCAGTGCCTTTTGCAGTTCCTTTGCCTTCCTCCAGCCATCTGCCTTTGGACCACTTCCTCACTCACAGGCAATTTCACAAAAGGATGGATAGTGGGGGGAAAGGAGAAGAAGCTGACAACACAGGCTCCTGGGTCTGAATGAAGTTAGAATGCTGCCAGAGTGAGCAGAGGCCCTAGAGTTCCTCACTGACAGACTTCCTGGGCCTCACTCTAACCACGGATACAGCAGGATCGGAAGTGGGTGAATGACTTGGTAGGCTTGGTCCCATGGCATCAAGCAGCATGTCACAAACCAGTCTTTCTGCTTATAATGAAATAATCAGGTTGGCAATGGGGGAATGGAAAAGTTAGCAAAAGGTAGAGATTTAGTCTCCTTGGCTCCCAGGGAGTGGCCTCACAGCCGTCCCCGCCCCTTGCCCTCTGCGTTCTCCTCTTGTTAGAGAGCTTGTCAAGTGCTGCAGGCCAGGCCTGAGTGCTGAGGCTGCGGAAGAAGCAGCAATCCCGGGCTCTTGCCGGTCCACCTGGGTGAGACCTGCTGTATTTCTTTTCTTTTTCATGAGCGTAGCTAACTCATTACCTGCGGTGCTCACTTTGGGGTCTCCTGAATGGGAAGAAGAGGAGGAAGAGTTGGATCTTAGAGCCTTTAAAGAGTTGAGGCCTTTCTCGAACCCAGAACTGGAGTTGACGGATGCCCTACAGTGCCTCAACAGCAGCGACTGGTAAGGAGACACCTTCCGCCGTGTCCAATGCACCATGGCCTGGGGCAGAGTTTCGCTCTTGCCTCCCAGCTGCCCTGTGCTTCCTACTCCCAGGCTCTGGTTCCTGGGGAGTGTGTGTGCATACGTGCATGTGTAGTGGCTGGAATGGGGGTTTGTCTCTAGCTTCCTGTGTTTGCCCAGAGTCCTTCTAAGCAGCCCTGTGCACTGCTCTGTGGCTCACCTGAGCCAGGTATTAAAAAAAAAAAAGCCAAAACCACTGCCGTCAAGTCGATTCCGACTCATAGCGACCCTATAGGACAGAGTAGAACTGCCCCATAGAGTTTCCAAGGAGCACCTGGTGGATTTGAACCGCCGACCCTTTGGTTAGCAGCCGTAGCACTTAACTACTACACTACCTGGGTTTCCGAGCCAGGTATGGCAAGTATGAATTTGACTCCACAGCAGTGGTTAAAGAAAAGTCACAGCCCTTTATTCTCTGAGTCAAATTTAATCCGCTCTGAGAATTCCTCCCACTGGGCTGGTGCGGACATGGGGTTCAGAACATTTGTGGGAAGCCCTCCCTGCTCTTCACTCTTTACTCTTCAAGCCAGCCCCTGCTCTTGAAGGCTTGACCATGTGGGTACTGGCTTGTGTTAAGCACAGGCCCAGGTGCCAGGAGTGGGCTCTGATACCAGCACTGCCAAAGCTGAGGGTGAACCAGAGTCCTCATGAAATGACTTTTACTAAACTATAATGACTTCAGTCAGGAGCCCTGGTGGTGCAATGGTTCAGAGCTCGGCTGATAACCAAAAGATCGGCCACTGGAACCCACCAGCCACCCCGTGGGAGAAAGACTTGGCAATTGGCTTCTTAAAGATTTCTAGGCACCCTATGAGGCACACAACGACAACAACAACAACCACCACCACCATGACTTTAGGCAGGTCAGAGTGTTACAGAGGAAATCCTTGTCTCTGAGGATATCTAATCTCACCCTGCCATGGGGGAGGGTGAGGTGGTAATGTGGGCTGCCCCTCACCTGCAGAGGGAACTGGGTGCCTCCGTGCCCACCTGTGACAGGGCCTGGACTTGCTTCTCAGGCAGATGAAAGAGAAGGGCCTGGTGAGCATCCAGCACCTGGCGGCTTGCCACTCGGAGGTCCTCGCTGGGAGGCTGCATGATGTGTCCTTGGCCGTCACCGGCGAGGTGAGTCATCCCCGAGAGCTGTGCACTGTGTGTTCCCCAACCCCTCCCTCATCCCTGGTGCAACCTCAGCTCAGTGTGGGCTACACAGCAGCTATAGCAGGGCCTATGGCTCCGCAGAGCACAGGTGTCCCCTGCTTGTTTCTTAGCCCCCTGCCACTGAGATGGGAGGTAGCCACCCATTTCTCAGAAAACTGGAAAACTGAGTCCTGGGGTCTACTTATTTATAATCTTTGGGTACTGGTATGCCCAGTTGTCACAGTTCTGTGTTGTCATCTGTACTCAAAATGCCTGAGGAGGGGTGGAGTGTTGTGGGCCAGATCCCCAGTTTCAGGACTAGTTGTAACATTTCCCAAGGCCTTTCTCCCAGGGGCCTGAGGCTTGGCCTGGGCTGGGCCTGGGAGAGCATTGAGATACATTTTATCACATGTGGAGGCTGGGCCCCATCCCTGGGATCAGGCTGCTGAGTGGGGGAAGTTAGGAATACAGAGGACTCTGCCTTGGCAGACAAAGACCTGGCTCTTCCCAGCTCTGCCCCTTCCTGCATGTGGCCTGGGGTCTCGGTTTCTTCTGCAAAATGGATGTCATATTTCCACTTTCACAGTAGTTATGGAGGTTGAATGGGATATTATTTGTAAAAGTATTTTGATGATCAAGTGTCGTCTAAATTTCAGGTAATAAAATGATAGAATTAGTAATAATGATGATAACAATAATAGTAGTTTTATTTTAATGAGGCCATTTTGCCAAGAGCTGCAAGGTTTTCATTTCCAGTTTGGCTAGGGCTGGGCCTGGGGTGAGGGGAAGGTGGCTAGAGGGGGTGGCGAGGCCCCATTCTATGTATCTTCCGGAGCCCTTGGCAGGGACCAGCAATCCTGGAGGGCCCTCTCCCCTTTTTCTCCGAGGTCACCAACCTCCGCTCCAAGGTGTCCCGCCTGGCCATCAGCACCCTGGGAGACCTCTTCCAGGCCTTGAAGAAGAACATGGACCAGGAGGCCGAGGAGATCGCCCGCTGCTTGCTCCAGAAGATGGGTAACACCAGCGAGTTCATCCAGAGAGCAGCTAACCGGTCGCTGGGGGCCATGGTGGAGCATGTGACCCCTGCCCGCTCCCTAGTGGCCCTCACCACAGCTGGCATCTAGTATGTGCTGCCCTTATTTGTGGCCGGGGTGGTCAGGGAAGATGAGGCAGGCAGGGGTCCTGGGGAGGGAGAGGAGGAGGGAGGTGGGTGAAGGCTGGAGGAAGGGAGAGATGGCTGGAAAGGGAAGGGGAGGCAGGAAAGCAAGGCAATAGAAGGGTTGGTTGTGAAGGAAGAGGCAATAGTCGTGGATTAGAATGAAGAAGGGACCCCACCTCAGGCTTTACAGCAAGCACCTCACATCTTTAGTTGAGGGAGGAAGACCCCTGCTTCCTGGGGGCCCCTCACCTTTCCTGGGCCAGAAGGAGAGGAGGAAGGGGATGAGCTCAGGGCAGGCCTGAGCTCCAGGCTGGAAGAGAGGTGCTGTGCTGCTCTGCTCCAAGGTGGAGGCGGGGGAGGGTTGGTTGGGGGAGGACACACAATGGGCGGTAACCCCCCACCCCTGGGCTGTCTAGGTGGCCTGCCCTTCTCCCAGAGGAGAGTGTTCCTTTCTGATGAAACCTGGGCTAGTGAGGAGAGCAAGGCATGATTGATTCTAACACTTCAGCTAGCAGCTGGCGCTGCTTCACCTCCTGGGGGTGGAGGAGGATCCTTGGCTACTATTGGGACCTTTTTGTACCCAGATTTGCTTTCCTTTTAAGAAAAAACCAAAACCAAAAGGTTCCCAAGCCCTTTCTCCCACAGGGCAAAACACCTCTCAACCCCAGGAAGCCAGTCATCACATTTCTCTATGAGGCTTCCCTGATACAGCCCAGCAGACCCTTGCTAATTGCAGTGGCATGGTGGGGAGGGTGAGGGTACTTAATTTCTCTGTGCCTTGTTTCCTCATGTGTAAAATGGGGGTAATAATAGCGTTGTGAGGAGTAAACAAATTGATTTCATGTAGGAGCACTTAGAGATCCCTAACGTTTATTGAGTGGTACTGAGGCTATTATTGACTTGGGGGAATCAGTTGCACCTTTTCCTGGATTCCTTCCTTTGCCTCAGCTTCCTCATCAGCAAAATGATGACACTAGTAGTAGCTCATGGGGTTGGTAAGAGGTAAGGGGTAAGGGTACTCAGCACTACCAACCTGCTCACTACCGACCCTTGTCACTAAGAACCAGGGTCAGGTGTCAGGGGATCCTACAACAGGGCTTTGTGCATATGAACACCCCCGTCCCACTAAAATGCAGATTCTGATTCAGATGCTAATGTTGCTGGTGGGGGGGTGGGGGTGGGGGGGCAGGGTGGGGCGAGGTGGGAGGTGGGGGGTGGGGGGGACCATACTCAGAGGAGGAGGAGTGTGACCTCTTGGCTGTGCTGTGTTTCCCTTCAGCCACCGAAACCCTTCAGTCCGGAAATGTACTGCTGAGCACCTCTCAACTGTCTTGGAGAACATTGGCGCCGAGAAGCTTCTCTCTGGCACCAGGGACAGCACAGACATGCTGGTGCACAACTTGGTGAGGCTGGCCCAGGACTCCAACCAGGACACCAGGTGATGGCAGAGCTAGGGGGCTGGGGGCTGCTGCCACTGGCCAGTCCCAGAGCAGACAAGGCATCCAGGTGTAGATGGGCCTGGGCCCTCACAACTCAGCTTCCTGGGATCATACAGGATACAGTTGGATGTATGGAAGCCGTGTTCTTTCCTTCTGGCTACTGTCCCACCCCTCGCCCCACCATCATAGCCAAGACCATTTGGGGAATGGTAAATTCTCCCTGCCTCAAATTTCTAACCTTGCATTCATCCTAAACCCATTGCAATCTTGCTCTTGTTCTTATCCCACCATAGCTCCATTCTCTATAAGACTATTCATTCATTCATTCGTTCGGGAGGTATTTAATGACCACTCTTTTATTGATTGTTGATACAACCATGAATAAGTAAAATTAGACCCCTGTTCTTTTGGAGCTTACCTCCTAATTGGGGTGACAGATAAACAAATTAGGATAATTTTAGATACAGATAAGGGAAATAAAAGAAAATACCAGGAAGATGTAATGAGTGAGGTGGGGGTACTTTAGATTGGGGCAGGGAAAGGTCTTACTGAAGAGTGACATCTGTGAGGAGAACTGAATCACTTGGAGGAGCCAGCCCTTTGAAGATCTGAGGTGAGAGAGTTCCAGGAAATAGAAACAGTACAGAGACCCTGAGGTGTGAATAAACTTGTTGTTCAAAGATGAGAAAGGCAGAGGCGAGTGAGGGAAGTGGTAGGTGATGAAGCAGAGAGGTGGGCAGGGCTAGGTCATGGAGGGCCTCTGGGCGATAGTCAGGAGTTGGGATTTTGGCTTGGATGTGATGGGAAGCCACTGGATTTCTTAGTAGGAGCATGGGAAGGTATAGTTGTTGTTTGCTGTCGAGTCGATTCCAACTCATAGTGGCCTATAGGACAGAGTAGAACTGCCGCATAGGGTCTCCAAGAAGTGGCTGGTAGATTGGAACTGCTGACCTTTTGGTTAACAGCCTGAGTTCTTAACCACTTTGCCATAAGGGTATTAGGGGGTTTTAAGCATGACAGTGACAGGTTCTGATTGATTGGCCCCACAAGCAAGCATTGAGGTTCAGTTGTCATACCTCTCAGTTCATGGCATACTGTCATTGTGTCTGGTTGGATGCCAGTATGTATGCCTAGCCCCTTTCTTCCCATCCGCATTCTCACTGGACACTCTGCCACACTCCAGGGGATGCCATCCACACTGATGCTGTGTTGTGTATTCACACGGAGTACAGTCCTAGTGGGAAGCCCTAGGGGGCTGCTGTGCATGGTGTACCTTCTGTCCTTCACCGCTGCAAGTAGTGCCGGTGTAACCTCTCCCTGCAGGTCCCCTTAGGAGCCAAGTGAGATGTCTTTGGGCAGATGTCATGAGCAGATCTGCTGGGTCAGGGGCAGGCATTCTACCAGGAGCTTCCAGGGTGCTGCCCGGACTGCCCTTTCCAGCTGTGCATGAGGTCCTACATCTCAGCCTCCCAACGTGTGGCAATGCCTGGTTTTCTAACCTCTGCCAGTATAATGGGTAAAGCTAATAACTCGTTGTTGTGTCAGAGTGCTTTCTGATTGCTAATGATTTTGAGCATTTCTTTATATGCTTGCTAGCCTTTTGGTTTTTTTTTAAATCACTAACTGCTCCATGGAGGATTGATAGTTGGGGAAGATGAGAAGGGGGTGGGGCAGTGAAATGGCTGCTCCACAGCCCAAGCAAGAGGGGCTATAGGATGGGGCTAAGGAGAGCGGTGGGTGGATTTAGGGTATATTTCGAAGGCAGAGCCAACACGATATGAGTGTGAGGCTTTCAAAGAGCGATTGAAAATGACTCTTAAGTTTTTAAACTAAATGACTGAGTGAATGACGGTGCCATTTACTGAAATGGGGAATATTGGTGGAGAAGTAGGGCCTTGATTTGTTTGTACCAGTTGCCATCAAGTTGACTCCAACTTATGCTGACCCCCTGTGTATCAAAGTAGAACTGTGCTGTATAGGTTTTTCAATGGCTGATATTTTGAAGTAGATAAACAGGCCTCAAGGTGCCTCTGAGCAGACTTGAACCATCAATCTTTCAGTTAGCAGCCAAGCATGTTTACTATCTATACCACTCAGGGACTCCTTTAATTGTTGTGTTGTTGTTATTAGGTGCCATAGAGTTGGTTCAACTGATAGCGACCCTACGTACAGCAGAACAAAACACTGCCCAGTCCTGCACCATCCTCACAATCATTGCTGTGTTTAAGTCCATTGTTGCAACCACTGTGTCAGTCCATCTTGTTGATGGTCTTCCTTCTTTTTCGCTGATCCTCTACTTGACCAAGGATGATGTCCTTCTCCAGGGACTGGTCCTTCCTGATAAACATGTTCAAAGTACATGAGATGAAGTCTCACCATCTTCACTTCTGAAGACTATTCTGGCTGTACTTCTTCCAAGACATATTTGTTTGTTCCTCCGGCAATACTCTTGACAACAGCATAATTCAAATGCATCAACTCTTCTTCAGTCTTCCTTCTTCATTGTTCAGCTTTTGCATGCATATGAGGCAATTGAAAATACCATGGCTTCGGTCAGGCACACTTTAGTCTTCAAGGTGACATCTTTGCTTTGCAGCAGATTTACTCAGTGTAGTATGTTTTGATTTCTTGACTGCTGCTACCATGGGCATTGATTGTGGATCCAAGTAAAATGAAATCCTCGACAACTTCAATTTTTTCTCCATTTATCGTGATGTTGCTTATTGGTCCCGTTGTAAAAATTCTTGTTTTTTTTATGTTGAGGTGTAATCTATATTGAGGGTTGTAGACTTTGATCTTCATCTGTACATGCTTCAAGTCCTGTTTGCTTTCAGCAAGCAAGGTTGTGTCATCTGCATAACGCATGTTGTTAATGAGTCTTCCTCCAACCCTGATGCCACATTCTTCTTCATATAATCCAGCTTCTCAGATTATTTGCTCAGCATACAGATTGAATAAGTATGGTGAAAGAATACAACCTTGACGCACACTTTTCCTGATTTAAAACCACACAGTATCCCCTCATTCTGTCTGAATGACCTTCTCTTGGTCTATGTATAGGTTCCTCATAAGCACATTTAAGTGTTCTGGAATTCCCAGTCTTCACAATGTTATTCGTAATTTGTTATGATCCACACAGTTGAATGCCTTTGCGTAGTCAATAAAACACAGGTAAACATTTCTGGCATTCTCTGCTTTCAGCCAAGATCCATCTGACATCAGCAATGGTATCCCTCGTTTCATGTCCTCTTCTGAATTGGGCTTGAGTTTCTGGCAGTTTTCTGTCGATGTACTGCTGCAACTGCTTTTGAATGATCTTCAGAGAAATTTTACTTGTGTGTGATATTATTCAATAATTTCTGTATTCTGTTGCACCATCTTTCTTTGGAATAGGTAAAATATGGATCTCTTCCAGTCAGTTGGCCAGACGGCTGTTTTCGAAATTTCTTGGCACAGACAAGTGAGCTTCCAGCGTTGCATCAGTTTGTTGAAGTATCTTAATTGGTGTTCTGTCAATTCCTGGAGCCTTCAGAACAATACCTTCAGTACAGCTTGAATTTCTTCCTTCAGTACCATCAGTTCTTGATCATATGCTACCGCCTGAGATGACTGAATGTCAATCGGTTCTTTTTGGTATAGTGACTCTGTGTATTCCTTCCACCTGATTTTGAAGCTTCCTGGCATCATTTAATATTTTGCTCATAGAATCTTTCACTATTGCAACTCGTGGCTCAAATTTTATCTTCAGTTCTTTCATCTTGAAAAATACTGAGGGTGTTCTTCCCTTTTGGTTTTCTAACTCCAGGTCTTTGCACATTTCATCATAATACTTTCCTTTGTTTTCTCAAGCTGCCGTTTGAAATCTTCTGTTCAGCTCTTTGACTTCATCATTTCTTTCTTTTCCTTTAGCTACTCTGTGTTCAAGAGCAAGTTTCAGAGTCTCTTCTGACATCTATTTTGGTCTTTTCCTTCTTTCCTGTCTTTTTAATGACCTTTTGCTTTCTTCATGTTTGATGTCACCCACAACTCCTCTGATCTTTGGTCATTAGTGTTTAATGCATCAAATCTATTCTTGATAAAAAAAAATTATGGTCTCTAAATTCAGGAGAGATACACTCAACGTTTTACAACAACTGCTACAGGGGGAGGGAAATTAAGAATTCTATGTCCAGATCTAATATCTTTCTCAATTATGACCTCTCTTTTACATTGCACAATGTTGACTACATTTTATTTTCCTTTCTGGAACCCTTTGCCTCCTGCTTTCCATGCACAGCACATTCCTGGTTCCTTCATCCCTCTGTGGTGGATTTCTCCACCCTGCCTGCTCTTTGAGTGTAGGTGCCTGCAGAGTGTGTGTCTTTAGTCCTTGTCCCCCTCTTCTGACTTTCCCTAAGAGGTCTCATTCCTTCTCATGGCTTCAGTCACCAGCAAGCCCTAATTTTCCCAATCTCTTCACCCAACACAGACCCTGTAGTCTCATGTCTCTAATGTCTCCATAGGGCCTATCTCTGGAAGTCCCACTGTCGTCTTCAGTGCAGTGTGTCTCTAAACAAACATATTGCTTTCTTCTCAATCCTGCTTCTCTGGTTTTGTTCTCTCTATTGTTATCTAACCAAGTTGCTGCCAAGTCAACTCAGACTCTTCCTGACCCCATGTGTGTCAGAGCAGAACTGTGCTCCATAGTGTTTTCTTTTTGTTGTTGAAAGTAACACAGAAAAATATACACCAACTCAACAATTTCTACATGTGCTCCATAGGGTTTTCAATGGCTGTTTTTTTTGGGAAGTAGGTCTCCAGGCCTTTCTTCCGCGGCACCTCTGGGTGAACTTAAACCTCCAACATTTTGGTTATGAGCCAAGTGTATGAACTGTTTGTACCACCCAGCGACTATATTGTTAAAAGTCATCATTATTTACTGAGTCACCCAAGACACAAAGAGGGGAATTCAGTACTTCTTTGATTCTAAGATACACCCCCCCCCATTTAATGTGTTTGAAATTGTCATGTATCTTACAATCCAAGGCATCTCACAGTTGCTGTTGACCAGGCAGCAATTATGAGTTGGGTTTTATTATCTGCATATCCTCAAACTTGGTCATTATTGCCCATAAAGCAAACTATTTAATTAATATGCTTTGTAGGAACTGTACTATGAGTTTTCTTTGCTTGTTAGCCCTTTGATTTACTTTATAAAATCAGTTTGGATGCTCAGTGGAGAACTGTTGGATGTAATTGATGTTTAAAGTGTCTTAGAAGTATGACACTGTCATTCAGCATTGAAATGAAAAGTTATTGTGTATGTGAAAGGCATGAAAATAGAGCAGTGGGTCATAAGTTAAATATTAATGAAGCAAACATTTCATTGTCAAAGGAATGACTAAAATTCCCATTTTCTTGCAAAGCAACAACCAAGTATTATACATGACTTCAGAAAGGAAAATACCTACAAGTAATGGTACCTTTTGTTTCTGAGATAACATGTCAGAGGATTGCCTTTCACACATGGGGCAGTGTAAGTGAAGGCAGTCTTTTATCTTCCTTACTGGAAAATAAAGTAATGGTGCTTTTTACAACCAAAAGTCTTAGGCTGAGTGAAATCTGATAACTCTAGATCTTTACCATCTATCTCCAATCCGTTAGCAAGTCTTGCCGTTTCACCTTCTGAATGGCTGTTTTATCTGGCCACCGCTTCCAACCCCACTCTATTGCCTTATTTCGGGTCTTCATCATTTCTTGCCTGGACTATTATGATGGCCTCCTAAAGACCCTTGGGCCCCAGCCTTGTCCCCACCAATCCATCCTCCACGCTGCTGCCAGAGACGTTTTTACTAAAATGCAAATCTCATTATTTCTTGGCTTCCCATTTCCTGTAGGCTAAAGCTATCCTCTTTCAGGTCTCCCGGACCTGGGTCCTACCTTATTCTCCAGCGTATGTTGTCCTGTGCCAGCTCCTGATCACTATTCTCCAGTCACAGGCCTGGTGATGCGCTGCCTGGTGTTATGGATCCTGGAATGGCCCTCCTCCTCCTCCTTACTCCCTAATCCTGTACCACATGTGAACTCCTACTCATATTTTAAGCCCCAACTCAAGGGTCATCTCTTCTCTGAAGCCCTCCTTGATTCCCTCCTCCTACCCACCACTGTTCAGCAGGCAGAGTTGGCTACTCCCTCCTCTGCTGCCCCACTGTGCCCTTAAACTTCTGAATGTCCCATACCAGGAAAAAGTTCAGGACATGTTGGTATTACCAACCAGCAGAATATTATGTAGCCACTAAAAGAATGTTTGTGGAGAGTTTTAAACGACATGGGAAGATGATTAATGATAAAGTGAAAAAAAGCAGGATGCAAGTTGTATATACTATGCTCTGATACCAGCTAAACATGTACAGGAAAAAGACTAAAAAGATGTAACTGTGGTTTTGTCTTGGTAGTAGGATCATGGTTGCTGTTTATTCTTTTTTTTTTTTTTTAACTGGGTAGGTGTGACTTTCATAATTAGAAAAAGTATTAAAAACTCTGCTACTGTAACTAGGAAAATTATGTAAAGATGTAAAGCAAATTTATGATGCATTTCTGTGGCTATTTCTCCATCTTGCCCTTTCTTCTGTGGCAGGTTTTATGGCCGGAAGATGGTGAATATCTTGATGTCCAACACAAAGTTTGATGCATTTCTGAAGCAGTCCCTGCCATCTCATGACTTGCGGAAGGTCATGGTGGCCATTAAACAGAGGGTGAGTGCCGTGCTGTGTGAGTAGGTTCTTTCTTCCAGAGAAGGAAATCAAAGCTGAGTCTGGCCGACCTCACAACGGCCAAGGGAAGGGGGAGCGGATACCGTAGGTAGACTAAACTTCCAGTTCTTGAGAAGGCTTTAATTTCATCCACTACTCCTGACAGGTGGGAAAATGGAATTCATTTCACCTGTGCTTACCAGAACCTCCCCCTGGTTCCCACTGCCTATGTTTCTCGAGCCTCCCTGGGTTTCCATGTCTTTGTCTGTTAAATGGGGGCCTTGACCCCTGCCTTGACTACCTCCAGGGCAGTGGCAGGCTCAGTTGTGACCTCTGAAGCTCTCCCGAGTGGAAGGCGTTGTTCCTCTTGTTGTGGTCTATCCTGGGGGGTCTGATAGCTCCCCAGAGGGCACTCCTTTTGGCTCATGTTCTGTGTATATTTTTCAAGGGAATAGAAGGTAATGATGAACTTCCATCTGCCAAAGGCTGCAAGGTATCGAGGAGTCTGGTGGTGTGTGAGAACGGGCTGCCTGAGGAGAGGTATGGCTGCTCTTGTCTCTCTGGGGCTCCAGATGTGAGACTGTTGACAGAGGCGGCCCTCTTGCCCCTGGCCAAGAGTGGCTCTGGGGAGGAGGTGTGGATCTAGGCTGCCTAGTTGGGTCACCAGCACTGATGGATGAATTTGTAGGGCGTTTTCCCCCATCCCAAATCTCAGAGAGACCAAATCCTGGGCTTGGGGACATCTTTCAGAAGTTGGTTGCTGCAGTATGGACTGAGTGGGTGCAATTCCACTAGTACAGATGGCGTGCACTGTTGGCTGGGCTTTCTGTGTGAGCTCAGCATTTCTCCATTAACTTAGGTCAACGAGTCCTGTGACCATCACAGAGTGATTAGCCAGGACTAATTTGGAGACAGAGCTGGGATAAAAGAAGATGAGAAGGAATGGGGCTGGAGGGTGAGTGCAGGGGAGGAATCAGAAACCAGTCAGGCATCTCACCATCACTCCTATGATTAAAACCCTTGTGCAGTGCTCCACAGGGCACACGGAGAAGCCCCTTGTCCACCTCTGCAAGAGTAGTTTCCTGCGCTTTCTCCTGTGCAGCCTCTCAGCCGGAGCAGAGCAGCTGTGTTTCCTGCCCTCCGTGTTCTCTTTTTCTGCTGTGACTTTCCTTACACTGTTCCTTTGCCTGGTATCATCTCTGCCTGGAACATGCTTATTTAGTCTACAAGATTGAGTTCACCTGTCACGTCTTCCAGAAGCTTTCTCTGACACCTGTGCCCCCCATGTCCACAGGGTGGGCAGGAGGTCCCCCGTTCTTCCTCTGTCAGTCTGTTGCCTTACCTAACTCCCATTGGTCTGTGACTCTTCCAGGGCAAAGACTATGTCTCCCATCTCATTGTTCTCAGTGCCTAACAGAGCTCCTGGCCTCAGTAGGCAGAGTGTAGAGCATAGGGATGAATGACAGTATGAATAATACTAGGCTGTGTGGGCCCATGTGTAAGGCATGAGCTCAAAGGCCTCAGCTTGGATCTGGGGGTGAGATGATAAGGGTTCTGTAGGAAGCTGTTCTCATGCTGGCTGGAGTGGGCAAGGGGATGTGATGGGCATGTGATTCCAACTCAAGAGGACAGGATCCCTAACATTTCCCCAGTGCTGGAGGAGGGTGAGCAGAGGCTAGACAGCCAGGGTTTAAGCTCTGTACAGAAGGTTGGGTGCGATGACCTCCAAGACCTTTCCCTACTCTTAAGATTGATTAAATGTGCACCAGTCACCCTTTCTTGGGCTCCCACCTCCTCGCGCTAAGCTTTATTCCTCCCATTTACCACTCATCTTTTGAACAGAGAGAACAAAAGAGCAGGAAGAGACAGCCCTGCCCCCCCGACAAGGGCACAGGGCTCTAGGTGACCATGTTGTTACCCCTGAGGAAAAGAGATTTACAGAGTCACCAAGGCCAGTGTTCCCCAAGCAGCAGGTAGAGGAGAAATTGGGGGTGGACTAAGCTGGAGGTGACACTCTTGTCTCTGTTCCACATGTCCATGGGAATGGTCATGGAACAAGAGGTGTGTCCATCCCCTGGGGCTGCTGGGGTCAGACGCTCCTTCCCCACAGACCTGGCTTCAACGGCCCACGGCTGATGGGGTTGCGTTCCTCCATGCGGTGTGGCGTGGAAATGGTGGAGCAGCTGCGGCAGTTGATGCGTCTGCTAGAGGCCAAGGAATATCAGTCTCGGATGGAAGGTGTGGGGCAGCTCCTTGGGCACTGTAAGACCAAGCCAGAGCTCATCACTGCCAACCTGGTCCAGGTGAGTACTGCTCCATCCCTGCCTGCCGCCCCCCTCCCCCCTGCCGTCTCTCCTGTGGTTGCAACCTCAAATCGGAAAACTCTCAACAGGTTAGACACTGTGCCAGTTTATAGGGAGCTTGGTAAATACTTGCTGTCCAGTGGACATTTGTAACAACATATGACTAACTGGAGTGACCAAGGGGACGAGAGTACTACTTCCTGCCGGGTACCTTGAAACTGCTCAGAGATGACCTTGGTGTCTCTCATCCTTCTAGCAGATTTATGGTGAGGAGGGTAGGAGGTACAGGTACAGGGGGCTGTGGCTTAGGCCTCGGGTCTGCTTCTGGGCTATTTAAGTGCATGATGTTTTGTGGGCACAGCATGTGGTTGGGCAGGGTGGGTTAAGAGTAGGTACAGGCCTCTCACAGGGAAGATGCTTGCTTCTTTTTGGAGTAAGGCTAGTTAGGACACAAGCTCAGAGTCAGCAGACATAGGTTACCATTCAAGGTTCCTATTTACTGTGTGATCTGGGCAAGTCAGTTAACCTCCTTGAGCCACAGTTTGTATGTATGTACGTAAAGAGTGTATGATAACACACGTCTCATTGGTGGTTGTGATCGTTTGATGAAAGAAAGAGTGCAGAGTAGCTAACAAGATGCTTTGCCCACAGTGGGTGCTCAGTACATGCTAGTTCCTCCTCTCATTTTTGGAGGTGCTCTGGTGTAGGTTAAGTGACCCCTGGCAGGGATGCAGAAGGCATCCCTGCTGGGGCAGTTGGTTGGGCTAGTGAGCACCAAGGTACCTGGCTGTGTGGGACTCCTGTCTAGCCGGGCTCTCGGTTTCTGTTCCCTCAATAGGTCTTTGATGCTTTCACCCCAAGGCTTCAGGATTCCAACAAGAAAGTGAACCAGTGTGCACTGGAGTCTCTCGCCAAGATGATTCCCCTCCTTAAAGAGAGCTTACACCCCATGCTGCTCTCCATCATCGTCGCTCTTGCAGACAACCTCAACTCCAAGAACTCGGGGATTTACGCCGCTGCCGCAGCTGCTTTGGATGCAATGATCGAGAGCCTGGGTGAGCCTCCCGCCTCAGCCCCGGGTTGGCTGTGGTAGGCGGCCGGCTCCCCATTCACCACACCGCTGTGCGCGCTTGGGACTCAGCAGACTGGTTAAAGGCACTGGATGGTTCTCAGGCCAAATGTTTCCCCCAGAGCTGCATAGAGCAGGGGTGGGCAGCCTGGGACCTCTGAGACCCTTTGCTGGCAGGTTTTCCCTGTCACGCCATCCGTGCATCTTAGATGGTTAGAAGTGGGAGAGGTCTGGAGATTATCTAGTCTAACCTCCTGGTATACATGAGGGACATGGCTCCCCCAGGGTCATGACTCACTGCTTTTACAGTGTCACAGCTTGATTCTCGAGTGTTAGGTGGAATTTGTGGTGCCTCCCCTTCTGTTCTTGTATTCCCTCCGTGGATGATTACAAGGTGATTTTTGGTGTATCCAGTACATAGACAGAACACAAGTTCAAAATGTCACGGGGGTGGGAGGGGGCATGTTTTGAGAAAGTAGGATATGGGTAGATGTATGTCCGGATGGCTAGAATTGTGGGCTTTCATAAGCAATGTTTGGTTTGCATCAGTGTGAGATGCTGAGACTCCGAGGACTGCCTTTGTTTGCTCACTGCTGCGTGTCCCATTTTAGCATAGAATGCGTCTTCCTTGAGCACCCACAGACCATCCTTATGGCAGGGCTGGAAGCACCTCTTGGCATGCCCACCCACCCCGCCCTCCTGTCACCTCCCCCTGGCCTGAACCCAGCTCTGGGGCTTAGACAGTCACTGTGTCCTTGGCTGGGTCCTCCAGGAGAAGTTTCAGTTACAAATCAAAGGCCTGGTCAGGCCCTTCTCCGCCTCACAAGTTCATAAATATTGTCAATTTCTGTTCTTCATCTCAGAGGGAATTTATGATTTGCTGAGTTTGTTGCCGTAGAACAAACAATATAAATCCAGCTCTAAATTACAGCTTGTTCTCAGCGCTGCTCTGGGTAAGTGAGATTGCTGTTGCCAGTAACCAAGGCTCTTGGTAAATCACTGCAGGCCCTGGATTTACTGGGAAAACCTGCACTAAGCAAAACAGTCTTTAGCTATTTGAAGAGGCTAAGCACCCCTCTCTGGGGAGAGGCGCTCTTAACCCTTCCCTCTCCAGATATTTTAGTTCCCATTTTACCTCAGGGCCAGCCTCCTGGAGCATGCTGGAGCTTGGGAGCTCTGGGCTGCAGATTCTGGTGTCTCACAATGTCCAGGGACTCAGGTCCCCTCTACGTGGTGCCAAGGTGTGCCCACCTGGCCTGGGCACCCTGGAAAGGGGTCCTGGGGATGATTACCTTTGTGACTGGACCACACCTTCAGGCAGGGCTGCAGCTACCAGAAAGATGCCTGTAGTTTTCCTTTCCTCCTAGCCAGGGTCTCTTTGGGTAAGCCCCTTCTGGTCCATCAGCTAGAACCTGCAGTGGGGGGAGAGTGGAGCCAGGTGTGAGGGGGACTGTTTTCCTCTCTAGTCATTAGTTGGGTCCTAGGACTGACCTAAGGATTAGAAAGGACCAGACTGGACCAAACTTGAAGATGGTCTTCCTGGGGTCTGGAGCTAGGTGACCTCTTAAGAGCCCTTTTGATGCTGGAATTCAGTGATAAAGCAGACTCAGCAGCCTAAAGGCATCTCTTCTAGTTCCCCGGTTTTCCCTAGGGTAGGTGGGTTGGGTGGAGTGCTAGTGAAAGAATGGTTTGGGAATGTCCCCCTTCTGGTATAAGGTCCCTAGGTGGTGCTCACGGTTTGCACTCAACTGCTAATGTAAAGGTTGGCAGTTTGAATGCGCCCAGTGTTGCCATGGAAGATGGGCCTGGCAATTGGCTTCTGTGGATTATAGCCAAGAAAACCCTATGGAGCAGTTCTACTCTGCAACACATGAGGCTTCCATGAGTTGGAATTGACTTGATGTCAACTAACAGCAATAACCCATTTTTGGTGAAGTGAGGGAGGAGAGTGCCTGGCAGCTTGCTCCCTAACCTCTGCCATCTGACACTGCAAGCCGAAAGGGCCCTCCATAGCAAAGGGTGGCATGGTGTCCTTTCTGCTCAGCACCAAGGCCTTCTGGTTACAGGCAAATTATTCCGGGGACCAGGGGAGTGCCTGGAGCAGAATGGCTGGGCTCTGTTACTGGGTTAGTTACAGGGGAAACCTCACTAAGTAAAACATCAAGCTGCTGACAGTTCATCTCCCCCTCCCCCGCCCCCAGATCAGAGCCCCACATTCAGTCTTCTTGCCTTCAAAAGAAGCCCCTTTAATTTATCCCAGCCCCTGGCCAGTGCCGGAGAGAGCAGATAAGCTTGGAATGGGGGTGGCTTCAGATTTCCTTCTGTTGCTTTGCTCTCTGACTTTGAGTTTATTGCCTTATATAAATCGTATGACCAACGTTATATTGTTAATGAAGCTTAAAAATTCATTTGTGATACCCTGCTAATATACCAACTGTTTAAAAATTCTCTGTTATCTTCTGTTTCTTGTCTCTATGTATACAAATTTCCCTGGTTAAAAACCGTAAGGTAAATACAATTTTGAATTTGATTCTTTTTTAAAATACCATATTGTTTTCAGTTTCCCATGCTACTATGCATAAGTCTTTATAGTTCACTTGTCCCTAGGTAGTGCAAATGGTTAATGTGCTCAGCTGCTAACCAAAAGATTGGAGGTTTGAGTCCACCCAGAGGTGCCTCAGAAGAAAGGCCTGCGTTGAAAACCCTATGGAGCACAGTTCCAATCTGACATACATGGGGTCACCATAAGTCGGAACTGACTGTATGGCAGCTGGTTTTTATAGTTAACTTAAAAATGGGACCCAAGCCCAGGCAGTCTGGACCCAGATCCCTATGCTCTCCTGCCTCCCTTTAAACCTGGGTGTGACCAAAAGGTGAGCCTTCACTACAGACATAGCCAGAGGAAGGGAGGTGAGCTACCCGAGGCGTAGCATTCCGGGCCTTAGAACCCAGCTTGGGCAAACACAGCGCCTCTGTCTTAGCACTGGCCTTCACTCTGCAAGCATCTATCGAGTACCTGTCGTGTGCCAGCCCCTGTGGGAGTATGGTTGGGCACAGCTGTCTGCTGGATGTGTGTTTTCAAGTACTCCCCAAGTCTACTTCTTTCTGGTTCTGGAAGCCCATGTCAGCGGCGAGGAGGGTAAAGGCTCAGCTGTGTCCAGAGAATGTCCTGGACTGAGTGTTGTGGGGGGAAATCCAGGAAGGAGAACTCCTTGCCCTCAAAGGTGAGCTTACGGCTAATGTTGGGGTGGGACAGATAGAAACAAAAAAACAAAACAAAAAACCAAACCCGTTGCCATTGAGTCAATTCCGCCTCATAGCGACTCAAAGGACAGAGTAGAACTGCCCCACAGGGTTTCCAAGGAGCGCCTGGTGGATTCAAACTGTTGACCTCTTGGTTAGCAGCTGTAGCTCTTAACCACTACCCCACCAGGATTTCCAGGACAAATAGAAGCATTTGGAAACACTAATACAGATGCTATTGATATAGAAACATATTTAAACAATTACATCTTTGCCAAGATACCCTGAGACCACTTCTTGTTAACTGCAGTATCCTAGGAGCTGGCATCTTTTTTTTAATCTCCCTGAACAAATTATTTTAAAGATTTTTGCCTTATGGATAGAGCTTTTGCAAACAGCAGAGATGTACATGAGTGCGTTTTCTCCTCTGTACCCTTTACCGGTCTCCGGAGGAGAGCGAGGGAAGCAGGGCTTAGCTGTAGTTAGAATTGTTGCCTGGTGGGAATGCGCCCAGTTCCCAGGAAGGGACGAAGGGGTGGCACAGCCATGGGATGCTAAGGGTCTGTGAGGAGGGACTCATGGAACTCAGAACCGTCTGGAAAGGCTTCTTCAGGCAGGCTTCTGTGAGGAGGGACTCAGGGAACTCAGAACGGTCTGGAAAGGCTTCTTCAGGCAGGCTTCTGTGAGAAGGGACTCAGGGAACTCAGAACCATCTGGAAAGGCTTCTTCAGGCAGGCTTTTAATCTCTGTACCCTGCAAAGAGAAATACAGCCTGGAAGATGGTCACCAAATGGAACCCCAGGACACTGGGCATAGCTGTGCTCACACCCAGGCGGGCTGTCCTGCTTCACGTTCCTGACAGGTGCAAACAAGCCCCACAGCCACACCCCTGGAAAATGCATTTTTAAACTTGCCCTACCTCCCACTAAATCATACTGTGACTGCAGTGGTTGCAAAATGCTGGGAGCTGGCCATGCTGGGTGCTTCCACGGTTCACGTCAGGGGCAACCCGATGGTAAGGGGAGACTGTTTCAATCTCGTATATTTCCTAGGCTAGCACACCTTTGTCAGCTGAAGGGCCACTTTCCTCACCTTGCATGTCTTTGTGAGGAATGCAGAGCTTCAAGTTTAATAGTCTGAGAAAGAGAAGGCAACTAGAATAGAGAACATCAGTTTCTAGATTTAGTGCGTCCTGCTGGAGTTAACTTTAGAAGTACAAAGGGTGCCAGAGAGTCTCTTCACCCTCCAGCACTCCCCACCCTACTTACCTGGGATTTGGCCATTTGTGATTTATCTCTGCAGTAAACACTCTTAGTATTTTAGTTCTCTTTCAAGAGAACTAGAGGGCCAGTGCTTTACCTAAGAGTGTGGCTGGGTAGCAGGGAGAGCTGGCTCCTCAGGCTGGATGTGGCTGGAGTGCTGTTGGAGTTGGCCAGCAGTGGAGGGCTCTGGGTCAATTAAAAAAAAAAAAAAAGATTAAAAATCCCTCTTTTTCCCAAACTTCCAGAATTGGGGCATGTGGAGGATAAACTTTGCTATCTTTGCAAGTATGTCCATGCTGGGCCTCAGGCGACCTGGGGAGGATAACCAAGGGGGCAATCAGGACCAGGCAGGGAGGTCATGTGTAACCAGTTGAGAGGTGGTTGTTGTTAGGAGCCATAGAGTCACCTCTGACTCATAGTGCTCTTATGTATAAAAGAACAAAATGTCGTCAGGCCCTGTGCCATCTTTACGATCATTGGTATGTTTAAGTCCATTGGTATGGCTATTGTGTCAATCCATCTCATCATGGAGGGGTTCCCTCATTTTTGCTGAGTCTGTACTTACCAACCATGACGGGTTGCTCATACGGGCTAAACCCTTCCCCCGCAGCAAATTCTGTCATCTGTAAAATGAGGAGAACATATAATCCAGTTATATAAACATTGATGAGCCTCTTCTGTGTGCAGGGGCCTGTTAGGCACAAAATTACATAGAACATCGTTCTTGCCCTCCAGGGGCTCAGGGTCTGAAAGGAGTGTAAGATATGTACGAAAGTATCTTTAATATTTATGTAGAGTTTTAGAATGGAGATATAGACAGACAGACGAGGGTAGGCAGAGAGATTAATTTCCATTAAGGGCAACTAGGAAGGCTCTGCAAAGAGGGGCTACCCTGAAAGATGAGCAAAGTTGGGAAAGGTGTGGTAGTAGGGGAGGGAGACATTCCACCTTGAGTGAAAGTAAGGTGATATGAAATTAGAGTATGCGTTTGGGGAAGGTGAGTGAAAGTGGCATAGCTGGAGTATAGGACAGCTGGGTCAGAAAAGGTTGAGTGGGGGTGACACCAGGAAGGGAGAGCCATGAGGCTGAGGACCTTTGGACTGCATCCTGGAGGCAGCAGCAGTCATTAAATGGTCACAACAAAGTTAGCTAAGTCAAAGTGTTTATCACATTGGGCACTCTTTCCCCTCTTCCCCTCCCCATCTTTGATGGAGTATCTTGGTAGTGGCATCCCACCTGCCAGGTGCCATCTTCAACTCCTCCTTCTCCCATTGTTTTGGTCTGTAAATCCCATGGATTTTACCTCTACAATATCTATGGAATCTTTTCCCTCCTACCCACCCTACTGACAATACCCCACCTTCTCTGACCCTATCAGAGTAAGCCAAGTACCTTTGCTCCAGATAGGCTGCTCCCCTGTCCGGATCTGCCCAGGATGAGAGATGTCCTGGGACATGGGATTTTCAGTGCTAAAATCAGCGAAGTCCCAGGCAGACTGGAAATCTTAGGACTAGAGCTGATCACCCTAACTTTGTACTTCGAAGGATCTTGGTTAAAACAATCACATTGCTTCCTCTTCTGTGTTAGAACGAGAAATATCTGCCTCCTTGTAGAAGGGGCCTCTTGATACAGAGGGGGAAGAATGTGTCTTATTTCGCTCCTGGCTCCATGCCTGTTACACAGAGGACAGCAGCCAACGTTCAATGTGTGAAATAACCAACTGCCCTCACTGTGGTAGAGCACAAGTTCAGGCTTCGATGAGAGTCGTAATTTCTGTCTTCTGACCCCAACTCTTCACTTACTTTTGGTGTGACCATAGATACGTTCCTACGTGGCTCATTGCCTCAGTTTCCCCTAAAACTATAGTGTGTGTGTGTGTACAGATAGATAGATGGGTATATGTGAATATCTATCTGTCTGTCTGCCTGTCCGACTATCCGACCGTCCATCTGTCCGTCTGACCACCCATCCTTCTTTTGCCTAAACTTCACAGCAATTTGAGGAAGCAAAGGTAATATAAATTAGGACAATTTTCAGTTCAGAGGACTCTATGGGAGGAAAGGAGGCCTGTTTGGGAGCCATTTTAATGATTTTGGGCCACCTATCCTTCCCCAAATATCCTGTGTACACTCACTGTTTTAAGTGCCTCATTATGACCTGAGAAAATTAATTCACCTCCCCAAAGGGCCTTTTCTTGTTGTGGGTACCTGGCATTGTGAACACCTGGTGCTGTTGTGTGTAGGTCCACAGTATCATGGTCACTGACACTCTCCATCTCTTTAGACAACCTGTGCCTCCTGCAAGCATTTGCTGGGCGGGTGCGTTTCCTGAGTGGCCGTGCAATGCTTGATGTCACAGAACGTCTGTCAGGTAAGCAGCCCTACTCTCCTAGCCCCCAAAGATTTCCAAGTGATATCTGTTCTTCTCTCCTAGCATATGGTTAAACTTATTTTAGGCCTAGAATAATCCCCATAGGTCATTTAAATTATTTTTATATTCTGGGTGTTTTTGTGTGTGTCTGTGGGGCGGGGGGTGACAATACGTATATTGCCAGGAGAAAATCTTTGGTCAAAGTGAGGCAGGTTTGTACATAACCAAAATGGTTTCTAAAAAAAAAAAACTATTGTGTATTTTTTCCTCTTTGCAAACAGACTCCCACTAGCCCATAGGGCACCTTTGTGTAAACTAAAGAATGCTACCCCTTGCAGGTGGAGAGTGCCTGTGTGTGTGTGTGGTAAGCAGACAGCACTACTGTGAGGATTAAGAGAAGTTGGCCCTTCTCTGGTATGCATAGCTGGCAGGCAGAGCACAGGCTGGATTTTATCCCCACTCGGCCCCTGGCCAGGTGTCCAGGACTGTTTGTGGGCAGATGGGGACTCAACCTGGACTGCTCTGCCCTGTTTAAGCTTCAGCTGAGAAAAGATTGCTCCAGTTCAATTTCTGCTTTGAGTCTACAGGGAAAGTGTCAAGGGATTTCATTCCAGGGCCAAAACCTGCTACTGTGGCCTTTACTGTGGCTGCATGGTAAGGACACAAGCTTTGGGATCCACAGACCCATTTGCCACCTGCCAACTCTGAGCTTGAACAGGCTACTTCACTTAGCTTTAGTATTCTTTTCACTTGCCAAAAGTCCGCTCTCCTGTTTTGAGAAGGTCCCATTGAGGGAGGAAGGAATAGAACTCAGCCCGTTCTCTAGATCCCGGAGGGCTCCCCTAAATGCTGATTGATCATGCCTTTACCTCCTTCCATGGCTCTCGAGTCGTCTTCAGGATAGTGTCTAGGCTCCCTGCAGTGGGCCCACCAGGCCCCTCACTGCGTGGCTGTTCACCTGTCCAGGCTCTGCCCTCTTCTCCCTCTACCCTAGCTACGTGCCCTGTATCACTTAATCCTCATAACAGCCCTGCAAGGAGGATATAGATCCTTAGTCATCTAGTGCTGCTATCACAGAAATACCGCAAGTGGATGGCTTTAACAAACAGAAACTTATTCTCTCACAGTTTAGAGGCTAGAAGTACAAATTCAGAGTGCCAACTCCAGGGGAAGGTTTTCTGTCTCTGTTGGTTCTGGAGGAATGTCCTTATCATTAATATTCCCCTGGTCTAGGAGCTTCTCAGCGCAGGGACCCCAGATCCAAAGGACTTGCTCTACTCCTGACTCTTCTTGCTTGGTGGTAATGAGGTCCCTCTCCTTTCTGCTCTCTTCTCTCTTTTATATCTCAAAAGAGATTGACTCAAGATACAACCTAATCCTGTAGATTGAGCTCTGCCTCATTAACATAACTGCCTCTAATCCTGCCTCATTAATATCATAGAGGTTAGGATTTATAACACATAGGATAATTACATCAGATTACTGAATGGAGGACAACCATACAATATTGGGAATTGTGGCCTAGCCAAGTTGATACATATTTTGGGGGGACACAATTCAATCCATAACAGATTCCATGATTATCCTTTCTCAGAGCTGAGGAAAATAAAGCTCAGAAAGGTTAAGTGCCCAAGGCCCCTGGCAGGTAGTGGAGGATTTGTGTACCCGAGCCTAGCTGCAGAGCTGAGCCTCAACAGCTGTGCTGTGCCCACCTTGTAGGCCCGGCCGGGGTTCTATCCTCTCTCGTGGCTCTTTGCCTGCCATATGTTGCTTCCCTGCTGGAAAGCTCTTCTCCATCCTTCTTCCTCCACCAGGCGATGTCCACTTGGCTCTGGCAGCACTTCCCCTGTCCCTGTGACAGTGGGCATAACTGGAAGATGGCAGGTAGAGTGGAAGTTGTGCTGGCCCTCGGCACGTGGCACCACTGAGCAGTTTCTTTTAACCTGGTGTGGCCAGAGGCATATCTATGGAAAATGGCACCTCTGGTAAGCACTCAAATTGTGCCCCTGTTCAAACATCTGACATCCCTTTTCTAGATAACTTTACCATAATATCAGCTCGAAAATAAAAGTCAAGCCCGTTAATCTTTTCATTAACACATTACTGTGCTTAAGGAGGAGCCCTGGTGGCGAAGTGGTTCAGTGCTATGGCTGCTAACCAAAAGGACAGCAGTTCGAATCCACCATTCGCTCCTTGGAAATCCTATGGGGCAGTTCTGCTCTGTCCTATAGGGCTGCTGTGAGTTGAAATTGACTCAACACCAATGGGTTTGGTGGTTTTTTTTTTTTTTTGGTGTTTGAGGAGGGACATTGGGCCATACTGGGTTAATGGAAACTGCTCAGTGGCGCCATGTACCCAGGGCCGGTGCTGTCCCCTTGATACATCACTGCTGGCTGTCTCCCTTCTTCTTAGCATTTCTTCCTGAGTTATGTGAGCCACTTAAGAGCACGCCCCACACGGTACTCTAATGGGTCTGCTGGCCCCAGCCAGTGCCCCGCAGTGCTGGGCACTCAGGAGATGCTGACAAATATAGACTGATTGGCGACATAAATGCCCATTGCACCTCCTCCACTGCCCCATCTCTATGCCCTGGCTTAGTCCTCCCAGCATCCCTGATGTGGCCCCTTAGCAGGGGCCAGGCCTTCACCAAGCAGGTAGGGCAAGTGAGCAAGGCTGGGGGGCCACGATGTTGGCACAGTGCAATGTCGTGGGCACCCTGGGGTGGCAACAGGGGCGTAAACCCAAGACCACCCTGAATGCCAGATAAGAAACCCATCCCTGCTGCTCAAACTCAGCATTCTCTGGGTGAAACCCTTCCCTGCACTTGTCTAGATAATTTATGGGGCCCAGAGGTGAGAGAGCCTCCTCACTTTAGATTACCCATCCATTCTAATTTCTTCCATCTATTTCCAAGAGACCCCAAAGCAACAGTTTCTCCATAGCGTGTGTGTTCCTCAGTTTCAGCCCGGAACAGAGGAGATAATTGCAGTTGACACAAGGCATAGACTAATAGTAGCACTCTTTAATGGGAATAAATCTTTAGCTAATTACTTCAGCTGCCTTTTAAGCTTGAGTTTAATAGGGTTCTCTTCCTCATGATGACTCCCAGAAGGGCCACGGTAGCCTCTGTCAACTTGAAAGACCTCTGTCAGCCAGGTGATGCTCCAGGTCCTCATTCCTGAGGAATGTGGTTCTGAGTCAGCAAAGAGCAGAAAAGAAAGTGTGGGCTGAGGAGCTGAGATGGGGCGGGTGTTGTTATTCTGACTAGGGTGTGAGCTTCCTGGGGGTGTGTGTCTGGGGTGACTATGGGCCTCACTGTTCAAAGGGGGTGAGGCTCTGGTCTGAAGTGCAGCCTTGTGGTAAGGTGTGGGCAGATGGGAAAGGCAGATGAACTCTATCCTTTGGTGGTAGCAGTGGGGGAGGGGTGCCTTACCAAGGCCACCAAGGTGGGATAGCTCTCACCTCTTCTGTAGGTGAGATTCAGTGGAGATTTTGGAAACCTTTGAATTACATTTTTTTCAGTGAAGGCAACCAATTAGGATAATCCATTTCCCCCCTCTCATTGCTGCCTTGCTAACCTCCCCTTGCTCCTCTCACCGCTTACTCTGCCCTTGCTCCCAGCCTCCATCCTTGGAGTTGACTAGGCTGGCTTTCCAGTTAACATGTTCCAGATTCAGTGTATCTGGGGTGGAAATGCAAATTCTCAGCTAGGAACTTGTTAGAATGGAAATTCTCAGCAGGGGTTCGAATGGAGTGGGGGTATTGGCGGGGGGGGGGGGGGTGGAACTGAAAGTTTTGAAGCCCTGGTTCCAAACACTGGGAACGGAACCCTTACCTCTTTTCAACCAGTGCACCTTCTTGCTCCAGCCCCTGTCCCCTGGAAAGTTCCTATGAACGCTGATGTGGCTGGGTTGACGTGTAGGGTGCAGTCCTGCCTTCCCCACTGATAAAGAACACCTTTACTGAACCTTCTGGGGGTTCTAGGATACTTGGGGATCCCTGGGGGCCCACAGAATGGGGTGCAGGAACCCTGAGGATATGGCCTGAAAGTTGACATACCTATTCTGTGGGAAGCGTCACTGAGAGGGTGTCGGGCTGAGGTGGAGGGGTGGCAAGGTCACCCTTTTGGCGCCTCATTGTCCCAGGTTGGCTCTGAAATGAGAGGCACCCCCATGGAGCTCTTGGAATATCCTGGGGGAATTGGTGAGTTATGCTGATGAGGGGAGGACAGATTGGGGGTTTCATTAAAAATAAAACTCCAGACCAGCCTCTGAACAATGAAGCCCCTAGAGTGGGAAGGAAGAGGCAACACTTAGGGTACACTGAGCTTCAGTTAAATGATGATGGCTGAACAACATGATGGACATACTCAATGTCATTGAAGTTTGTTGAAATGGCAAATATTTTGTTACCTATATATTTACCACAATTAAAAAAAAAATCTCTATATAAAACTGGTAGAAAAAAGTTTTAAAAAGTGGATCTCCTAGAGCTATGGGAGGCAGTGTGGGGCGGAAAGAGCATGGTCTTTGGAGGCAAGGCAGATTTGGCTCTGTCTCAGCTCAGCCCTGATTAGCTGTGTGGTCTGGGGCAAGCTCCTGACTCCTGAGCCTTGGTTTCCCTGTCCGCCTCTCAGGGTGGCTCTCTCAGGGTGGCCGGGGGGATGAAATTGACAGGTGCTGTAAAGCTCTGCGCCTGTGCTCAGGCAGTGCTAGTTTCCCGGACATATCCTGGCCCAAGGAATGTTCCATTTTCTTCGCCCCATAAGTAAATAAAGCACTGCTCTCAGCATTGTTTACCTTCACCAGCACTTATCCTTTGGCAGGATGACAGGCAGAGCGCGCTACTTGTAAAATGAGCACTGTTAGCACTCATGTACTCTGGGCAGCCCAGCCACAGCGGAGGGACGGAGCAGCTCCTCCCAAGTGGGGCAGCACTCGGTGTGGCTGTGACATTGGCTGAAGCATGGGCATGCTGGCAGGTCCAGCTGGCTTCTGGGTTTTCTGGAGTTTAGAGAGGTTTGAGGGTTTGGAAGTATTGAGTTTCTGTTTATGGTGATGGCAAACCTGGCAACAGATATTGGGTGATGGTTGCACAGTATGATCGATGTAGTTGGTTTCACTGAATTATACACGTGAAAAATGACGAATTGGCAAATGTGTTGTATTTATACATTTACAACAACACAAAAAGAAGAAAACAAACAAACAAATTGCAAGAGGAGAAAAAAAAAGATGGAGTGGGAACCTATGCTTTAAAAACACTTAAAGACACAACAGCCGACAACAATATGGGGGACTTACTCTGAACAAACAATTGAACTGCTAAAAAATCTTATGAGGCAATTAAATTGCTGTTGACTTTTTGGCGTGACTTGGGGAAAGCGGATTTGGGGGGCTCATCACTGGGATGGAGGGCCTGTGTGGAGAGCGCCATGGCTCAGGAACTGCCGCTGGTCCTATCCATGAAGCCTGGCATCAGTCCGCGGGGGCCGGGCTGTCTCATCTCCGACTAGCTGTTCCATGGGCCAGACGCTTCATTTGAGGGAACCTGACTTCTCTGCCTACCACAGCCTCTCTCTGTGTGTCAGCACTGTCACTGGTGCTGATGGTGAGTAGAGCAATGCCAGGCCTAGTACTGGCTGCCGGTTGTCACATGCCTGCCCACCAAGTGCCAAGCTCCTTACGTACATTTCATTATCAAATCCCTGAAACCACCTTAAGGGCTCGGTTCAGGATCATTATCTTTATTTTACAGATTAGGAAGCAGGCTCAGAAAGGCTGGGAGGCTTTCTGTAGGTCACACAGCTAGGGAATAGCCGAAGCAGGGTTATAATTGACTGAGTCTGCCTCGTTCCCCTCCCCTGGACAGTCGGGACCCGTTTTTACTGTCATAGGCTCTGGACACTTTTGCTTTTGTGGACCCCTTTATTTTATAAAATAAATATATAATCCAAGCCAAATATATTCATTTCTTTCTTCTGATTTTAAATGAAATGACAACATTTTCATGAGCCTCTAAAAGCATTGTGGTCCATAGGCACAGTGCCCAGTGGAGAGGTCGGCCCTGGGTCCGCCTGCCCTTTGGGAACAGAATTGGCGTCCCAAGAAGGGAGTGGGAGAGGAGAGAGTGCCTGACTCAGTAGCTCTCCCTTTTCTGCCAACAGTGCTGGTGACCTCGGTTTACCCACAGAAGCCTCAGGCCGTGGAGCGCCATGTCCTTCCCGTCCTTTGGTATTTCCTGAACAACATGACTGGGAATGGTGTCCTGCCTGGGCGTAGCGGGAACGTGCGCATGGCTGTGAGCCGGCTGTCCCGGAGCCTCCAGGAGCACATGGGCCCCCGGCTGCAGGAATTTGCTGCTGGCCAGCCAAAGCACGCCCTCACAATGCTGCAAGACCTCCTAGACATGGAACCCCTGTGAGACAACCTCCAAGTCACCGACAGAGGATGGCTCCCTACTGCAACACAGCCGGCAGCTCATGCCCCTTTCCGCTGGATGGAAGACAGATCTGAAATGGGCATTCAATTTTTAATTTTATTTTTATGATGGATTAATCTCCTAGTGTATGTTCCCGTAGAATTTCAGATGTACATAGTTTATTTTGAAGTAGAAATTAAATAATCACTTATTTTTCTAAGATTTTATGATCTTGGACTTTTTTAACCTCAGAGAACTTTACGCCAGCTGGCTTTGGGACAAAACAAAACATGACAACAACAAAACCAGTTGCAGGGATATTGAAACCAAGAGTTAGGAAGAAAAATGCAGCACAGAGCCACATGGTGCAGTCATTTGCAGGCATAGGAACTGCCAAAGAAAAAATTGCACCAGACAGAGTTAAAACAGGCAAGGACAACTCTATTCAAAAAAGGATTATTCTAAGGGAGGGGAGAGGGCTACGAGAAGGGAGGGAAACACCACCACAATAGGAGAAGGGGTACTGTGTGGTAGGAGGAGAGACCAGCTCCTACTCCACTGGGACAAAGACTTCCCAGGTTTTTAAAAGAAAGTTGGAGGGTCGATCACTGGCATGGGTGAGTGATTTATAAAGGTTGCAATTAGGGCCATTTTGTTTGGAATTGTCTTAGTCATCTAGTGCTGCTGTAACAGAAATACCACAAGTAGATAGCTTTAATAAACAGAAGCTTATTCTCTCACAGTCCAGTAGGCTACAAGGCCAAATTCAGGGCATCAGCTCCAGGGGAAGACTTTCTTTGTTGGCTCTGGAGGAAAGTCCTTGTCATCAATCTTCCCCTGGACTATGGAGCTTCTCTGAGTAGGAACCCCGGGTCCAAAGGACATGCTCTGCTCCCGGTGCTACTTTCTCGGTGGTATGAGGTCCCCCTGTTTCTGTGCTCACTTCTTTCTTTTATATGTCAAAAGAGATTGGCTTAAGACACAGTCCAGTCTTGTAGATTGAGTCCTGCCTCACCATCATAACTGCCACCTACCCCACCTCATTAATGTCAAAGAGGCAGGATTTATAACACATAGGAAAATCACATCAGATGACAAAATGGTAGACAATCACACAATACTGGGAATCATGGCCTACCCAAATTGATACACATATTTTTGGGTGACACAATTCAATCCATGACAGGAATGTTTTCCTTTGATAAGGACACATGATCCTGGGAGACCCTCAGGGAGGGAGAGGGAGACAAGAGATTCTCTGGTTGGGTGCGTGGACATTGTAAAGACTGAGGAAGAGAGGAAGAAGGCTGGGGAGATGAGATAGGAAATAGTCTATTCTAAAGTTAGTTTGGGGACAGCGGTGGTTCAGTGGTAGAATTCTTGCCTCTCATACAGGAGACCTGGGTTCGATTCCTGGTCATGCGCAGCCACCACCCATCTGTCAGTGGAGGCTTACATGTTGTTGTGATGCTGAAGAGGTTTCAGGGGAGCTTCCAGACTAAGACAGATCAGAAAGAACCACATGAATCAGAACTAGATCACAGCTATCTGATCCCCAGCTGATCATGGGAATGGCACAGGACCAGGCTCAGGTGCCAGCTAATGACAACAAAGTTTATTTAAGCAGAAGAGTTTATTCTTAGTCAGTTATCTGTAGTGAGCAGTTCTCTGGAACAAAAGGGTGGGAGGATTTCTTTAACCACCAAAATTAAAGTAACCAAAGTTAGCCAAAAACCAACCAAAACCAAACCCGTTGCTGTGAAGTTGATTTCTACTCATAGCGACCCTATAGAGTAAAATTGCCCCATAGGGTTTCCAGGGAGTGGCTGGTGGATTTGAACTGCTGACCTTTTGGTTAGCAGCTGTAGCTCTTAACAACTGAGCCACCAGCCTCTGATTAACCAACGTTAAAGTAAAATTTAATGATGCCACCTGTATCTGTGAACAGCTGGACAAGCCCTCTGGAAGCCCAGAGACAGTGATTTGGAGATTCAAATCCAGCCCGCATGCTCTGGTCTGATATGAGGCGAATGTAACATCTGCACGAGCACTGTACTTCTGCCTTGAAAGCCTTCAGTGCAATGTCTGTTTGTTCCTATGGGAAACTTCTAGTGGGATCTGTCTGGCTTATCAAAAGGCAGAGAGAATTTGGCATTTGCCTTATGAAAGCCTTCTCCAGAAGCTGGCATTCTGGCGAGTTCTGAAGAGTACTCAGTGTTGTTTTATACTTGAAATACCATAAATGAAAAGAGTTGGTGAGAATACAGTACCACACAGTATACAGATGTCATGTAGGGGCTCTGAAATTGCACGGGCTCCTCCAGCTGGGCCATAGCACAAGGCTGGAGAGGTGTGTAGGACACAGGATGGACCAGGACATAAGAGAAAGAGAAGCCAGAGCAATGGTGTCTGGCAGTGGGAAGGGAAGCCTGGGCTCGCGCTCTGGACACAGTAGGAATGGCTCTGCCTTGACTGGGCCAGTGTGACCAGGAAGAATCAGAGCTCAGGTCATTCCCTCACACATAAGGGTGAGGCAGGCCTGGTAAGGTGAAATCTGAAATGACACATTCCAGCCTCTGCTGATGAGTCAGGGTCCGAGACCCCAGACCCACACCAGATCCAGACCTGCTGGGGCCCTGAGGCCCTAGCCTTATGCCAGCAAGTGTCCTGGGACCCTTCTCCACTGGCACCCATCCCCAAATCTGACATCGTTTCCACATCACTGTTCTTAGCCTCTCCAGAGAAGTCTGGCCCAGAGCAGACTGGGAAGCCCCCAAGCTGTTAATTTATATGTTCCCAAACCCTGTGGATGTCCCTGGGCTGGAAGGCCACCTTTCCATCTCTGCCTGAGTTGCCAGTATAACTATGGGTGAAGTCCCCTCCCAGTGCCCTGGGGTGAGGTTGGGCACTGCCCAATCATCTTGGGACTTGGTCTTTTAATAGGTGGCTTAAGTGTGACCTTGGGTAATTCCAGTCCCAGTACAAGCTGCATCTCACCTAACTGTGACCACAGCAGGGGTTTCCCTGCAACCACACTGCATTTTGAAGATTCTGAAAGACCCAGATTAAAGGCGTGTTAGACAGGGAACTGGGCAAAGATGCCGAGAGGCTATTTTTAGCTGTTTTAAAAGTCTTACACAATTTAACTACTTGAGTTTGCTTGTAGTCTGAGTAATCTTCTTTGTTCTGGTTGGAGACAAGCATTTCCTGCTTATCAAGGTCCTAGCCACCACCTGTCTGTCAATTTGTCTACTGTGATGACTTGCATGTTTCTGTGGTGCTGGGAGCTATGCCATCAGTATTTCAAATACAAGCAGGGCCACCCATGGTGGGCAGGTTTCAGTGGACCTTCCAGGCTAGGACAGACTAGGAAGAAAGGCCTGGTGATCTACTTCTGAAAATTAACCAATGATAACTCTGTAAATCACAACGGAATATTGTCCATATAGCGCTGGAACATGAGCCCCCTGGGTTGGAGGGCAGTCAAAATGCACGGTGGCTGTAACAATGTAGTCAAGCGCACAGTGACCATGAAGATGGCGCAGGGCTGGGCAACATTTCATTCTGTTGTGTAAGAGGTTGTGGTGGGTCGGAGCTGACTTGATAGCAACTAACAACAAGAAGGCCCTATAACCTACCAGAACCTTCCAGGATTTTTTAGAACTGTAGAAGCCCAGGGACATAGCTCTTGGCAGGGATTTCGAAGGCAGGGTAGTTCTGCTGAACCTTGGGAAATTTCCGTCTGAAAAGATTTTCCCACATCATTAGTTTTAAAACAAAAGGATGACAGCACATTAGTAACATAGGCCTGGGCCTGTTGGGAGTGTCTGCAAGAACGAGTCCTAATGGAAAGGCCTGACATGCAAAATGGAGGTTTCCTGAAAATCAGAGTGGGTTTGGGCTGAGCCCACTCCATTCTTTGCTTGGCTAGGCAAGCAGCCAGGAACATTACTTACTTAAGGTGCTCTTGGGCTGGAAATTTAGCTACGGAAGACGTCTGCCTCTCTTTAGTGTGAAAATCATAGTCCAAAGACTTGTCTGATAACATATAGCTGCTAGGACTTTCTTTCTTATAAAGTGGAATTTTTCAAATTCTAGGAAACTTTTCCTGTAGGCTCCATCTTTTCCATGGCTAAGATTAAAAAAAATATTGATGTCTGGGTTCCACCCCCAGAGATTCAGTTGTTTAGAGTGAGGCCCAGGAAGCTGTATTTTCTTCTTCTTCTTCTTTTTTTTTTTTTTTTAACACCCCACGTAATTGTGATGGATGGCTGAGATTCAGAACCACAGTAAAATCAAAGGTGAGGAAAAGTGGCGTGGCTCTGGTCTGGCCCAGGTGTCTTCGCCTGGGTGTCCTTGGGTTGGGAAGAGAGACTGAAGTGGGGTCCTGGAGGCAGAGAGGCAGGGCTCAAGCCCTTGAGCAGCCACCTGCTGGGTATGGTCTGGGACCAGTTTGTCAACCTCTCTGATCTTTGCTTTCCTTATGAGGAGAGAGAAATTGAAAACCAAGATTTTATTCTGAGCGGTTATTCTATATGCATATAGGGAGACCATTCTGATTCCAAAAAAAAAAGCAAATGGCTCAAAGTAGGCTAGTTACAATGAGGCAAAGAGGAGGAGATTAGAAGATCAACCATTGGCTATCTTAACATGATGGATTGAACTCTGCCCTCCCCTCTTGCCGAGATTAATTGTTATCAGATCACAAAGTGGTTTCTAGCCCTCCACCCACCTGCAACCATGATATGTTTTGAAATTTAAGTTAAGTAAGCCTGGCTTTGAACAGGAAGCAAAAGATTAGCAATTTTAGGTGAAAAGGACCCCTGGCAGTATTAATTTTTGGTCAGGATTTTTTTTTTTTTTTACGGTTAATTTTTGGTTTCGTGGTAAGGAAAACCTTAAAATCAAATTAAGATGTCTGTTATTAATTTTTCTCTTCAAAACAATAAAACCAGCTTTGATAGGGCTGTTGTGAAGATTAATGAGATAATTCTTGTAAAGTCCTTAGCCCGGACCTTGAGCACAGGAAGCACTTGATAAACATTGGTCATTCAGTTTTGGGGGGTCATTGATCTAGGAGCAGCTAAGGACCAAGGAGTTGTGTGGGCTGTGCTACCTCTGGAGTAGAAAGAAGAGAATACGGCAGTGTAACCAGACCCTATGGATGCCAGTAAATTTCCATTAGTTCTTAAACTAGCCCAAACCAGAGTTGGCCCGCCCCGCATATGCAGAAGGGCCAGCTGTGACTGCTAACTGACCTCAGGGGTGGAGGCAACAGGTGGAACGAATCCAAAGGAGAATTATCACCTGGACCCTATTCTGAAGTGAGAGGTTCGACAAGAACAAGGTCACCTCTTGTTTTCTAGGTGCCTTCTAGAATTTTCCCTCCCCAGTAACCCCAAGTGGCCACTTGCTGCCCAAATCACATATAAGCCCTGTTTCCCTGTAGCTCGGGGAGTTGGAGCTGAGGAACGTCCTCCCGGCTCCTTGCTCTGCACATTGCAATAAAGTTACTTTCTCTTTCTCAAAGACCGGTCCAGATAATTGGCAAGTCTGAGCGCGATGGACTAGGACTCAGCTTCCTGGTTCGGTAACAGTATGGGAATATGTAAATTTATGTAGCACCCTGGGTGGTTTCGCCCACTCCTAGCAGGGCACCAGGAGTCCCACGGTGGGCAGGCAGGAATGGTAGCATCATTTTGCCCAGGTTGCTCACTAGTGGGGGTTTCTGAGTCAGGGACTCTTTGAGAATTCAAGGTTGGCCCTTAGCATCATGGAATTTATTCAGGGGGTGTTATGGCTTTGCTGTATCCTGTCACCTGGTGTTACAGTGAAGAAGGAGGTAATGTTTGAAGGTTTTGTTTTGTTTTAATCCCAGCTTTATAATTACCTCTCTGTAGGTTGACAGCTTTTATTAGTGTCACCTTGGGTTCTCCTTGAGAATTTTTACATCTAGAAAATGCTCCAGCCCTTCAGCTTCTGGTGTCAGAAGCTGTTAACTAAACAATAGCTTTAAAGAATCAACAGGTTTGTAAACACAGCCAATCCTGCCCGCCTGTCTCCCTCCTCCCCCCTGCCCCCTTTGGAGATAAATAATTTTCATGAAGATTTGTTTCCCAGGGTCTATATTTCTTTTCTGTCTCATCCACTGGTTTCTGCTGCTTTCGGGCAACTGCAATAAAGCAAGAGCTGCCTCCTGAAGGAGATGTGTCTGGTCCTCAGGGCACCTTCCACCTGGAAGCCCACTTTGCCCCTGGAAGCGTGGCAATGAGGAGCAAAGATTTCTGGGATTTTTTTTTTTTTTTTAACACTAGGGACAGTTTGTGTGTGTGTGTATGTGTGTAGGCAGGGTTGGGGATGGTTGAGGGGCAGGTAAAGGAGGTTATTATTTTTAAAATTCTCCTAGGAATTTTGTTTCAAGTTTCCAGCTAAGCTGGTTTAAGAGGAAGGGCTAACATTACAGACTGCTGAATTTTGGGTGGAGATGAAGAATAATGTTGAGAAAAACAGAGAATTTCTTCCAAAGAAGGTTGTGGTATCCCCTCGAGCTGCCTCCCTGGGGTAATCTAAGTACGTACTCTGCAGAATAAATGTTAGAATGAAGGCTGGCCAGGGGCTAGGAGACCTGTCTGCCACTAGCTGGCAAGGTGTCTTTGGAGCAGGACATTTGACATTTTTTAGTCCCGTTTTTTGTTTTTTTAATTTTTAAAAAGTATTAAAAAAAATAGTTTGTTCATCGCATTGGAGTTTTTCAAAGACTTAATGACACAACGTAGATAATTGTATTTTGAAGAAGTCTAATATTATATGCAAAGACGAGGTGTAATTATTATTAACTCATCCCAGTGTTTGGTGTAGAACCTGCTGTTCAGGAGGTGCTCAGAAAGTAATTGTCAACCACCTGACTGACAGGCACCGCCATGATTCAACAAGGGAATAAATGGGAGACTGAGAGGCTTCATTTGTTTTTTCCGTGTGGTATATTTGACACATGTAGTCGTGATGGCAAGCAAAATGTTTTCAGTGTCTTTCCTCTTTACTTTGAAAGACATGGAAAACTTCAAAGAAGGAAGTTAACTTTAGCTTAGTTTGACAGCTTTTTTTTTTTTTTCCTTAAATTTCTCCAAGTATCTGGAACTGGGGACAAATAGCGCTGAGTTCTTCTCTTAATCAGAATCTTCAAGTGCAAGGTGGCAGAAGTGAGCCTTAAAACAAAATGGCCAAAGGGATTATGAGCTCAGTTCCTTAAGATGGCTCAAAAAGATGGTTTAAAAAGGACAGAATTGCCCATGTCTTGCGGATGGCAGGATAAGCAGGCTGGTGCTATCTTTGTTGTTTTACAGATGAAGCAACAGGCTGCTAAAAGCCAGGCCACAGAAGCAGTGGAGCTGGCAGGACTCAGCCTCCTGTCCCCTCATTCCCACCATCAGGAGTATGATAGACTATGGCTCCTAGGGGTGATGTCACACTTACCCATGCCTCCTTCCTTTCTCCTGCTTTTCCGTTTTTGTTCTTCTCCCTTCCTTTTCCTCCAATTTCAGCCCATCGGGTTTGTCTATGGGCATTAACTTAGCCCTGCTGATACCATCAATCTCCAGGCCAGAAGGTTGTTGGCTTGGTTGCTAGACTCCAGGGATTCTGGAATTACAACATGCAGAACCTGGGCTCCTAGATCAGCAGAATTCTATCATCACCTGGTGTAGGGTCTACAGAAAACCAGCGAAGTTACTCTGTGAAGTCCCTGAGTGTAATCAAGCCAGCAGTGTCCAGAGTCCTCCATAAAACTGAATTAGAGCGCTGAGTGAATTAAAGGTTTGCTCCTCTTTGTGTGTAATGCGTCTTTAATTACATTTCATAAAAACATCTGGGTGGACTGATGAACCTTTATTTAAACTTCAGGTAGGTACACGGAGTAAATGATAGTGCCATATAACATGTTCTGTTAATACAGGCTCAGAACACATTTTCTTTATGGCACTTCAACAGAATCTTTGACGTGGGGCTACTTAAACATATATTACCTTCGAAAAGATTTCCTTTGGAAGATATGGTAAGTGCTTGGCAGCCTGTAAGCAGTCAACCAGATGATCAGTTGACAAACCTATCGATACTTATAATTTACTGTTTTGGCTCTCCTGATACGTGCAAAACCCTGGTTTATTGTAGGAAAAAAAATCTGTTTTTCTCAAAATCTCTTTCATTCACGTAACAGGCTTTATGAGGCAAGTCTTGTCAAAGACAAGCTCTTCACAATGAAGGAAAAGTTTCTTTGATCTGTTTGCCCTGCGTTTTCTATCAACACAGATCATTTTAGGTTTTGAACTAGGTATATGATGTAAGGAAAGAAAGTAGATGCTGCTTATAGTAAAAACAGTACAGACCCAAGTCACAGAACAAAAAAAACTTTTTTTTTTTGGTCACAGGGGGTAGTTATATTTCATCTTAAAGATTGTATTTATACTTGCAAAAAGCTATCACTGTTCTGCCAGAATATTATATATATATATATACATATACATATATTTGCTTTTTTTTCCTCCATGAATTCTTTTGATGGAACCAGGAAATTGTATTCTTGCCCTGGAGCAGAACTGTTTGTTATATCACAGTGCTAGGGGCCTCCATAGGTGTGGATGATGGCTGTACACCACTGGAAGGACTTGGGTATAACATAAAAAGAACCAGTACCATTGTCAACACGCACGGAAGCAGCATTCAAGAAATCAAAAGATGCATTGCATTGGGCAAATCTGCTACAAAGGACCTCTTTAAAGTGTTGAAAAGCAAAGATGTCACCTTGAAGACTAAGGTGCGCCTGACCCAAGCCATTGTATTTTCAATCTCATCATATGCGTGTGAAAGCTGGACAATGAATAAGAAAGACCGAAGAAGAGTTGATGCCTTTGAATTGTGGCGTTGGCGAAGAATATTGAATATACCATGGACTGCCAAAAGAATGAACAAATCTGTCTTGGAAGAAGTACAGCCAGAATGCTCCTTAGAAGCAAGGATGACAAGACTGCATCTTACATACTTTGGGCATGTTGTCAGGAGGGATCAGTCCCTGGAGAAGGACATCATGCTTGGTAAAGTACAGGGTCAGCAGAAAAAAGGAAGACCATCAACAAGATGGATTGACACATTGGCTGCAACAATGGGCTCAAGCATAACAATGATGGTAAGAATGGCGCAGGACCGGGCAGATCGGGCAGTGTTTTGTTCTGTGGCACATAGGGTCGCTATGGATTGGAGCAGACTCGACGGCACCTGACAACAACAACAACAACAGTGCCGTTAAGCTGACTAACTCATAGTGACCCCACATGTGTCTGGGTAGAATTGTGCTCCATAGGGTTTTTGATAGCTGATTTAACGGAAGTAGATTGCCACCTCTGGGTAGACTGGAGCCTCTATCTGTTAGCCTCAGAGAGCGTTAACTGTTTGTGCCACCCTGGGACTACTGGTATAATATGCACCCCATCAATTGATCTCCTCTGGTGGGTTCCCCTTGTCTTCAGATTCAACATTCCTTCTTGGTTTCTAATTACATGAAGAAAAAGTGCACACTCATGAATCCTTGATAGGTTGGGTCCAGTGGCTTAATTCATTAAACAAACAAAAAGGGCTGCCCTCCCTTCGCTCTTGAGCAAGGGAAGTGGATTTGGCCCAGCCAAGGACTGGCTCTCAGGTGGAGGAGAGAGGGCAGGCAGTGTGGCCCCTCTGAGCAGCTGTGCAACGGGGCCTGTACGTCACAGAGTGCTCTTCAAGGCAGAATCATGGACACGAGTTTGCAGAAAGTCTAATTCACACCTAATTTGAGCCAAGCCTGGTAGTTGGTACGGTAGCCCTCCCTCATGCCCCCACAAAAAGAGAAAACAAACCCCCCCCACATCTTTGACTCACCTGCTCCAATGACAGCTCAGCATTGCTTCAGCCTTGACCATTATTGCCTCCCAGCCCCTTGGCCTTGGCAGCCCCTCCCCATCTGCTCTGGGAAAGTTCATTTGGGTTTTCTTATAGCCTTTGGGTCCCTGGACAACATGGGAGCTACAAGAGCTCAGTGTTTCTGCTACCTGGGCCTGGAGGCAGCTGGGGCCTCTCACTGAATTGTGAATGGGAACATACAACAGTATCCTGGCACACAGTAGGTACTCAATAAATGTAACGGTCCTCCAGAGGGATGAGGAGGGATCATGCACTGCTTCATGGCTGGATGGCAGGAATCCTGGGAGCTGCCTGTAGCCTGGGGGGAGGGGGGATAAGTGTTTCCTATGGCTGACCAGCCTTGCTTGGGGTAGAAGCAGTCCCTAGTCCCAGGGAGCCCCTCCTGCCATGATGCTCACGGAGGGCAGCAGTGGTTCCTGCCAGATTCTCCCAGGTGCTCTAAGATGCTGACCCCTCTCTGATGTAATAAACTGCCTGGCTCCCAGCAGCCCATCTCCAGCTTTTATCGTCACAGCTGGGTACACTCAGCCAGTACCTACCCACTCAGCCCTGCCCCCAGGAGGGAGCCTAGCTGGTGGCGCAGCCTCACTTCTCCATAGCATTGCTCTGGCTCCCGATTCATATCCTGGCTCCAGGAACCAGACTTTTTATTCTCCCTGTAGTATGCCCTCATGTTGGATCCCGATTTCATCAGCTGTGTCCCTCTCCCATTTTCCTGCAGCTGGGGCTGTTTCTTCAGCCCTCCAGGCCTGGAATCCTGGCCCTAAACCCTAGCACAGGATGTGGCCCACTTTCCGGCCAGTCTTTTCCAAAGCACCTGGGAGATGATCTCTCTGCACTGTTAGCTTCTTGCTTTCTCAGTGGTGTGGGCTCCCCAGGACTTACTCCCTTGGTACCCAGGCTGCCTGCCTAGCCATTCAGGGAGAATGCCCAGATCTTTAACAAGCAAGTTTCCTAAGAATGACTGTTCTCACACACTCCCCTTAGAACCCGCCCAGCCTGGGCAGCTGGACTTCCTCCCATTGTCTGCTTGGCCTGGCACTGACCCTGCTCTGACCTGAGCACTGCTCTGCTGATGGATGCAGTTGGTGCAACTGAGGGCAGATGGGTGTTGCATGCAGGCATTTGATAATACTGCAGTGGGTTGTGGCCCCCCTTAGTAGTTTAATCAACTCTTCTTTGGGGATGCTTCAAAGAGATAATCCTTGTCATCCCCATTTTAATAACTGTGCAAGTTGAGGTGGGGTTTCTTTACTTGGAGCATAGCCTATTCCTCGGAGAGGTAGTTGTGGTCCCCAGGACTGTGATCCTGAGCCTGCAATCTGTTTTAAAAAATCAAAGAATTGAGACCCATACAAACAAATAAATCCAACCCATTGCTGTGGAGTTGATTCCGATTCATAGCAACCCCTCAAGACAAATTAGAAGTGCCCCATAGGGTTTCCAAGGAGTGGCTGGCGGATTCGAACTGCCAGCCTTTTGGTTAGCAGC